>NW_006798409.1:940747-944385 GCF_000442215.2 Lipotes vexillifer | reverse complement strand
AAAAAAAAAAAAAAAAAAAAAAAAAAAAAAAAGGATGAGGAAAGAGAAATGGAGGCTAAGTGAAGGAGATCAAGAAGAGACTAAAGCACAATTACATGAGAAATGACAGTTGGTGACTAAGATACAGCGAGCAACAAGCTGGAAACAGGATAAGAATTAAGGAGCCAGATACACATAATTCTGTTCACTTGTTTTAGTAAAGCTCACAGTTACCATAATAATTTTAAAATGTTTCTCAAAGACCACAAATGTGCTCTATGTGCATTAGTAACATAAAAACTTGAAAGTGTATTTTCATTGTTTAAAAATTACATACCATTATCAGGTATTGGTTCCATGTCCCATGGGCTAAGTTTTTCAATTTCAGTATTGTCCCACCTGTTAAAACCAAAAAAAAGTCTGGTTAGCCTTTCATAAAGACAACTGATAGCACGTATAAAATAGATAACTAATGAGAACACTGTGTATAGCACAGGGAGCTCTACTCAATGCTCTGTGGTGACCTACATGGGAAGGAAATCCAAAAAAGAGGGGATATATGTATATGTATAGTTGATTCACTTTGCTGTACAGCAGAAACTAACACAACATTGTAAAGCAACTGCACTCCAATAAAAAATAAACCTGTGGCTAATAACTAGGTACCCACTACAAGAGTAAACAAAAAGATAGAAAATACAAAAATTAACCTCACTGTAGCAGTAAGTTTAAATATTAACAGTATGGTGTTTTTCGAATAGATTATAACAAACAAGTATAAAAATGTATGGTGGATTCAAGGACAAAACCAGAAATCCTGTGTGGCCTGTACCCAGGGTAAGTGAAGAAAGACAGTGTGAAGGCCTTGAACGCCACACTTCAGAATGTGGACTTTGTTTCCACAGCCCAATGGAAAGGCAGCAAAGACTTTTTTTGAACAAGGGAAATGAAGTAACATGTGCTCCTGAACAATGATCCCGCAATATTGGGTGGAGGGTATATTAGGAGGCTACAAAAAAGGTCCCAGGGAAGCAAGCAGAACCTGTACCAAGGCGGGTACTAGTAACAGAGGCATTCTAGAGAGATGCTGCAGAGGTGAGACTGATGTGACTCAATAACGAACTCAATGGTGTTTTTTTTAACCCGAAACACGTCATTCATATCACAACCTGCCGCAACGAACAAATGTTTGTAGATGATTGGTTTTCATCTGCATACGTACCTAACAACGTAACACTGGAAATGACTATCAGGGTACTGTGGCTGATACGGCTCTTGACTCAGCACCGTTCCAAACCACCAAGCATCATCAATGATAGAACGAAACCTGTCACCTGTAAGGGAGACGACCAAGACTGAGACACCAACTTGCTAACATTAACATTTTTAACTTACAAAATGCCTATGACAGATAAAATAAATCAAATAATATTTTTATCTTAAACTCAGCCATTCTTCACCACTTACCTTTAGCGATAAAACATACGTGAAAAAGACACAGTACTACACTCGGCAATTTGCCAAAGGTATAAAACCATGTAATATAATTGATGAAAACGGTTTATGACTAGGTTCCATTATTTAATGGATCCAAATGCCCACTCCAGAATAAGTTCTATTACAAAGAACAAAATTTAACAAAACTCAAAAATCTTTTACAACGATGTATACAAATCAATAAATATTTAATAAGCATATTAAATATACTTATGAAATATGTAACTTTTCCTGAATAAAACAAGTTATAAACATAGGATCAGAAGTTAATCCATGATTCTTCTAAAGTTGCTGCTATATAAATATCTCCACATAAAACGGTGTTCTAATTCTTAAGATCTCATGATAAAACTCAGGTCTAAATGTACCCTTAAATATACGTATTTATTATTTAAAAGATTTAAACATCCACATACCCCATTATCTCAGCATAATATAAAAACAGGCAAGCAGACCTTAGGAGAGCTCCCTATACAAACTAAAGTAACTGGAAAGAATACTTCAACTGACTTCAGTGATTTTAGATTATACATATACATTTCTAAATATGTTCTATAACTGTTAACAACTTCTAGAGAAAGAAACTGTATTCGATCTTTGTTTTACATATATTACAAAAGAAACACTGACTGCTGTAATAACCCTATCTCCTCCTTCCCATCCATCCCATCATTTTCAAAACAAAATCAGTATGAAAAAAAGTTACTTATCCTTCATTAATAATTCTTTGGTAGATTAACAATTCTTTCTTCAAGCAAAGTTTTACAGAAATAGTATCAATCAAAATTAAAGCTACATATCACTCCCAAGAAAGAGAATACTTCCCACAAATGGTCTTGACTAAAGAAAGCATGCTTTCAATAAATTCTGTAAAACTGAAAAAAATAGCAATATCACAACTATTGGAGCTATATGTTTTGAGGTTAATATATTTTCAAATTTATATAAACATGATCTTTAAGTATATTTTACTTCAAAATCATTAGAAACCCATAAGCCCCTCATCGCACCACCCTTCTACCATTAATAAAATTCTACTTTTGACAGTATTTCATTAATACAGATATTCCAAAACAACACTTCAACTTTAAAAAGAAGTCTTAATAAATTTTAACAACAAACCTTTTTAATGGAAGGAACATACCAAAATTTTGATGTAACATCATGACTGCTGTCCAATTCTATAATGTAAATAACCTAATTTAACAAATATCAATTATAATATTTGTTACAATAAGTATTACTGTAATAATAACAAATCCAGGGGCTTCATTTTGAGAAACCTAATACAAAAATATATGGTTACTAAGTGAGCCAGTCTTTGACACCAAGAATTAGTTAGGTAATATTTTTCTTCCCTATTTAATCTATCATTAGAATACTTTCTGTTGAGATTAAAAATAGTTCTTTGGTATAAGACTAAAAACTTTAAATTAAAAGGAGGCTTAAAAAATTCATTTTTTCATGGTAAAAATGGGCATTTCTATTCCATTAAGATTTTTCAAATAAACCTATTTTGGCTAGCCAAAAGCAGGATAAACATCTTGCTCAGTAAAAAGTTGTCACAAGCAACTTCCTATAACTGCTCAAACTTCAGGAGAAGAGGTAAGATTTTTATGGGAGAGCAAAAACAAATTAATTAGCATAGAAGATATGATACAATAATTTCACCACCTCAAAAATAAAACAAAACCCACCAAATTACAAGGGGTAGTCAGGAATCAATCTCCAGCATTTACTTGTAGCGAATCGAGGTTAAGACATTTTTTTGAATGGATATGTTGGTAGAACAAAATGAGAGCTTCTAATTTACACATCATAGGGGTTGAAAACCAGACTGGCTAGGAAACTATAAAGTTCTTTGGGACTTGGCTGTACAACATTAACTTCTACATATTCCAGCTGTCTGGTTTGTTTGTTTTTTGTTTTGTTCTGTTTTGTCTTTGGTGGCTAAATGTTTCTCTTCAAGAAAACTTTCCTTTACACCTCCAGTCCCCAAAATAACCCTGATAACTTGTGTGGACGTTACCATTAAAAATAGTCTACTAAAAAAAAAAGTCTACTAAGAGCAGCCACACGCTCCGCTAAGATTCCGTTTCAAATAGGGACAACTAAGGGAATTTATTTACCTGTTTCTATTGCCTGCAGAAAAAGGCAGCAGG
>NW_006798409.1:852869-940731 GCF_000442215.2 Lipotes vexillifer | reverse complement strand
AAGGCAGCAGGAATTAGGAAAATTAATGAGGTCTGAACATCATTTATGAATGTGTACACCAGCTGACACAGCTTAGGTAGAACTTAGTATTTCACTAAAATTGATAAAAAGAGAATGACTTTTCATTCTCCTAGGTGACTAAAGTCAAACTCAATACATGAGCTCCCCAGACAGCATTACATACTGGAAAGTAATACATATACACCTGTGAAATAACTATTACAGTTGCTGGCCTAATTAGAGTCATCAATTATGTCCTGAGGAGATTAATAACCTACCCAAGTCTAAGCAAGTGAGCCTACCAGCCTGCCTTCAATAGTCACCATGAAAACCACATTGAAACCACATTCAAAAAGCCACATTCAAAAGTTAGTGCCTACCTTTAGGTGATTTTATTTTTTCTGTCGACCCATACAATGCATGGTTATAAAGCCTAAATTTTACACAAATTTTTTATGTTTTAAAGGAATGGTTACCTCAAGTCAACCTATTTAAGTCTGGGTTGTTACGTTTATCAAAGGTAAGATATTCTGGCATACCAGAACATTATTGTGTTATTTTTCAAATTTCTTATTGTTTTACACTACAGGTAATTTTGTTAATTATACCAGTGTCACATTAAAGATGGAAGTAATACAGTGTGGACAAGTCTGAAAGGAAATAGAAGGTCTACTCTAGCCTATATTCCAGGAGTAAGAAATCATCCTTCCAAACTGTCACATACCATACCAAGCCCTAAGCAAAATATACTTAGCAGTCTTATATTTCTTTCCAGAACTTACATGTTTGCATCCACCATAATAAGCAGCACCACAACCAAAATCAAAGCAATAAAATGAGAGATTCATTTCTCAGGGTATATATAAAATTCAGTAAGGACAGACTTACAAGACTGCCAGTTCCTCTGTCTTGCTTCATCGTAAAATTGACGCAATACAAGAAAGTCAATAACATCTGGCATATCATGATATCTAAACAAAAATAAAAGACTGTTAAATTTCCTGCACAGCAGGTTATAGTCTAGAGCAGCAATGTCCAAAAGAAATACCATGGGAGTCACATACGTAATTTTTAATTTTTGACTAGCCTTATTAAAGTAAAAAGAAACCAGTGAAATTAATTTTAAGTGTATTTTATTTAACCCAATATATCCTAAATATTGTTTCACCACATAATCAATACAAAATAATGAGATATTTTACATTCTTTGCCTTCATACCAAGCCTTCAAAATCCAATGTGTACACTTACATCACACTCAATTCAAATTAGCGACAGTTCAAGTACTTGGCAGACACACGTCGCTAACAGCTACCATACTGGACAGCACAGGTTTAGCAAATTATTCTAACATTTTCTCAAAAACAAATGCGGAAGCAATTTCCACTACAGGCCAGAACTCTCTACACATTTAAGTGGCATGAAAAATGTATAAAACACACTCCCGCCTAATTGCTGCTGCAGTGCCAGTATTTTTACTTCCAGTGGGTCCCATCTATCAGAACTTCAACTTACATCTCGGGCTGTCCACAGGGCTCTACTATTTACCCTGCAGCTGAATGCAAAGGACATGCTGATAAGCGAGAGGGAAAATCTAAATTTAAATAATTCCATTTTTTAAAAAGTAACACATACCTAATAGAGAAAGATTTGTCCATAAGTTTTCCAGTCGCAGGATCTATAAATGCTAGTTTGAGGCAACAAAGTGTAGGGGGCCCAACCTCATATCGTATTCCAACTATTTTGACCAACTCTTGATCCTTTAACAGATATTTTTAAAAGAATAAATGGTTAAAATAAAGCAATTCCTCAAGATTATAATTCTCCACATAATTGCCAAATTAAGTCAGCTCACAATTTAGGATTCCAAACCAGAAGAGGGGTTTAATTTACCATTAATTACAATCGTTTTTGCTAAATCTTCACATCTTTTTGAAGACCGGTATTTAACACTGTTTCTAACGTAAGGAATATACCAACTTTAGAAAAAAACACAAAAAAAGTATAAGAAGGAACACACAAATCACCCATCAGCTCAGTATCTAAACACAACCACTGTGCACAATCAGAATTTCCTTCTGGCTTTCTTCTCTTCCTAGAGAAACATTTTCATTTATGTAACTTTGTACTATGCAAATCAAAATATGTAAGTGTTTGGCTTATTATTCTTCCAAAACTTGACATTAAATTTCTACCTAATACATTTCAATAAATATTTGTTGAAGATCTATGTGCCGTGACCTATTCCAGGCAGTAGGGGTAAGACAGGGAATGGGAGAAACTTCCTACCATGATAGAGCCTCCTACTCATTATACTGTAATTAGCCTTCCCCCAATACCTGTTTCCTTAATACTAAGAACATGAGATGATTCATCCATTTATTCACTGCACAAAATATTATTGTTATAATGTGCCAAACAAAGTGCTAAAAATACAGTTGGTTCTCATTATCTGCAGCATTCTTACTATTCTATAGTGCCACCCAAAATGATGAATTAGTGAGTTCCCAGTGAACACTGAACCACTGCTCCTGGAGGGAATACAAGGCTAGGTGGCTACAAGCCCCCAGTCGTAACATTTCAGTCACCTAATTAAGATAGTATCTTGTGTAATGTGAATTTCTATGTAAAGACACATCATTTTTTTTTTTGTTTTTTTGTTTTTGTTTTTGCGGTACGCGGGCCTCTCACTGTTGTAGCCTCTCCCGTTGAGAAGCACGGGCTCCGGACACGCAGGCTCAGCGGCCATGGCTCACGGGCCCAGCCGCTCCGCAGCACGTGGGATCCTCCCAGACTGGGCCACAAACCCGTGTCCCCTGCATCAGCAGGCGGACTCTCAACGACTGCGCCACCAGGGAAGCCCGAGACACGTCATTTAATCTACGTTGTTGAGTCATCAACACTGAACTCACAACCAACAGCACTATGACTCATGCCTAAAAGAAGCTTATCTAACACACAGATTTTCTCCATAATGTACATCATCACCTTCTTGTACATAGTAACACAAGACAGCACTTTAGCACTACGCTAGGGGGCCACCTTAAACAGCAAGTCACCAACACAAAAATCTGAAAAAAAAGCACAAAAATCTGAAAACTGTTTAATGTGGCACTGAACAGACTGCAAAAAGAACACGTACAATGTGAGAGCTCAAAAGAAGGAAGTGTCACCTTGTTCAATCTCAGCTGAGAGCATGCTGGGCAGACAACTCAAATCTTTTGCCACACTGTGCATGTCTGCAAATGACTAGAAAGCACCTTAAGTAGTGATTTTGGTGTTACAAATAGCAAACAGTGAGAAAGGCAAATTTGTAAATACAGAAAACAAGAAAAATGAGGATCAGCTGTCCTCAGGTACACAGTAATAAGTGAAAGAGACATAAATTTGAATGTATCTAAAGCCAAATTCAAAGAAGTAGAGCCGTTGAGTTTTCTCATCTTCTAACAGTTAATGAAAGTATCAAAAATATGAAGTATAAAGATTAAAAATCACCTGTAATACTACTCTACATGTAATCACCACTAAGATTTTAATGTATTTATTTTGGTTGACCACATGTCTTTAAATTTTTATCATAACCAAAACCAGAATTTCACATCCCATTTTTCCTCTTAGTAACACACTGTGAATACGTAACATTCATTCTACAAACATTTAAAAAGGCTCGGTTACATGGTGGGTTCTACATAGTAGCCAAATGTGTGAATATATCATGGTTTGGTTCGTTCAGTACTGTGGGATACTTGGAATTTTTCCTAATTTTTTGTTTTTATAAACAGTGATACAGAATTTAAATTTGTATGCACTTCTGGTTGTTTTCTAAATTACCAAAAGTAGAACTGCTGATTTAAAAGGTCTAAGTATTTTCAGTTTCAATTCCAACTGCCAAGATACCCTATAGGGAGCCTGCACCTGTTTCATGCACCCTTATCACCAAGATGAACAACTATTAACAAACCTAAACCTTTGCTACTTGTTAAAACATGGTATTTTCTTTCAAGTGTTAAAAATATGTATATACATAAAATTGGTTAAGTACAGAGAAGCTAAAGTTTTTTCTGTATTTTATTACATGTGACGTCGAACCTTTTTCTCCAATTTGTATTGGTTTCTTTGAAAACTTACACTTCTCTTGAAAATCTGTCCTGGGTACAATCGTTTTAAGATTAACGATATATATAGCCAAGCTGCCTTCCACTAATGTACAGAGTGCCCAGTGACAAGCACGTCTTCTGACCAGACCTTAATGCTTAGCAGATAATAGCAGAAATGTTTTTAAGTTGGAAATTAACAGAAAGGTAGTAATGAAGTATGCCTCCAGTAGGTTATTTTTAATGGATTTATAAATAATTCAACTATACATGTATGTGCTAAATGTTTAATGATTTAATAATACCATCGTCTTACCCTAAGATCCATTTTTCTCCACGGCTCCTTGTTAGGGTTCAGTTCATAAATGTTATTTCTTCTGACAGCCTCAATATAAGCTTCATGACCCTGTCGAAAATATATTACCTACAAAAGGGAAGTATACATTTAAATATAAAAACCTAAGAGTAATATTAAGTTCCATATTCACATTTTTAAACTTTATTACTCTCACCTCATCACCCATCTGAGGAACAAAAGGAGACTTCCGAAGTGTGGTGTCAGTTATCCAAACCGGAGGATGAAATTCATATAAACGTTCCATGTTTGCAAGCTCTGCCTGAGTCATCCTCCGCAGATTCTGCCAAGGGGAAGAGAACAAAGTTTAATAGAATAGAAAGGGGCGGCACGCACTGTTTAATTGAAAAACAAAAGACTTCACCATTCAGAATGGCTGTTTTATTAGCATGTCACCTAATGATTACTTTTTAAACAGCATACATATTTGGTTCTTTAACATACATAGGAACATTATCAGCTGTGCAAGCATCGTAGATCTACCTAGCACTTTCCTAGTGTCTCCTGAATTTCTAACAGATTCTGCATAGCACTTTACATCCTATGAAGCGGGTCTAACTTCCAGCTGGATCCTCTTCAACACACTAAGGCTGCTTTGCCAAGACTCCACAGTGAATTTCAACACGGACTAATCATCTCAGGGAGTCTCCTCTTGATTTGAGGTTCTAAGACTGGTAACTTTACATATGATATCACATGTGGAATCTAAAATATGACACAAATGAACTTTTATGAACTAGAAACAGACTCACAGACACAGAGAACAACTCGTGGTTGCCAAGGGGGAGGGGGATGGTACAGGGATGGAATTAGCACATAGTTTGGGGTTAGCAAATGCAAACTATTATATTTAGGATGGATAAACAACAAGGTCCTACTGTATAGCACAGGGAACTATATTCAATATTCTGTGATAAACCATAATGGAAAAACCATAAAAAAAAAAAGACTGGTAATTTTAAAATATAACCACAAATTATTTGATACTCCTCCTTTCCTCTTTAAGAGGTGGAGCCTAAGTATCCTCCACTCGATGTGGGCTCCAACTACTTCTAACCAATAGAAAAAAGCAGAAGTAACAATGTGCGACTCCTAAGACTAGGTCATAAAAGGCTTAGCCCTTGCTTAATTTTTGGATCACTTGCTCTGGGGACAATCAGCTACCATGTCAAGAAGACACTCAAGCAGCCCTATGGAGAGGCCCATATGGTGAGGAACTGAGGCCAGCAGCCAACTGTCCCATTAATAAACTTCAAAGATCCACCCCCAGTCAAACCTTTAGACAACCGTGACCCAAGCTAACATGATGACTGCAACCTCATGAGCCAAAAACCAGCTAATCAGTTCCCAAATTCCTGATTCATCAAAACATGAAATAATACATGTTTCTTGTTTTTAAGCTAAGTTCCAAGATGATCTGTTACACAGCAATAGATACCTAATACAAAGACATAGCATCTTTAAATAACAGCAGCTACCTATACGACAGGAGCACATGTAGCACTGTACATGGAACAAGGTATAGCAATATTACAATTAGGAGAAAAGAATGAAGAGAGAACATGTCAAATGAAAATGGGAAACAGGACAACAGCAGACAAAACAAGAAGAAAGGATCTTAAAATGCCTTGAAGTATATTTTTGGTGTTGGAACTGGAGGACAAAATAAGAGTTATGGTGGGGATCCGAGCAAACTAGAGCTTTCCCTCTAAGTTACAGATTCAGAAAGGTATAAGTGCCAAGTCCAACTCAGAGCAGATTAGAGAAGTTTTAATAACAAAGGAAATTTTCCAAAATTAAGTTTGTTTGCATTGTACGTTTGACTCCTGATGATGTATATCCATCAAAAAAATAATAATAATAAAGCCTCCAAATTCCCAAAGATTTCTAATTTCTAAATATGGACATAAACTATAAAAGTGTAGATAGATGGTATTTTTAAAGATATACTTTTCTTACCTCTTTTTTAGGCTTATTTTCTTTCTTTCTCTTTCGTCTCCTTTTTGGAGGAGATAAATTCTCAGCAGACATTTCGTCCTCTGAACTACTACGAAACCGAGTAATTCGTCGACGGGATGACGTTCGTAAAGGAGGCTGCAGATTGATGCCTGCATCAGCCGTCCAATCAGAATATCTAGATGAAGAGCCACTAGGGAGGAAAACAGTTTCAGCCGTACAGAACCAGAATCTAAGCCCTAAGAGTAAATTCATCCTACAACCTTAGGAGAGGAAAGACAACAAGGAGGAAAGAAAAGATCCTGGGAAGATTCGACTGCCCTCCCTATCAGTGCATACTGAAATGACCAAAGACCATGAGAAGGAGAAAAATCTTCACTGACACTGGAAATTAGGAAAGGATACAAGCCTGAGAAATTTTTTGTAAGTATAATTTGGATGAGACCTCATAGAAGGCAACATCTAGAGCCAACTAATAATACCCTTTCCCAAAGTGAAGTGTAGCTACGAAAGCAGGAGAGACTGTGCAGAAGAGCAGCACACCCCCTAAACCGCAGGAGGCTCCAAAATGGGACTAGAATTTGTAAGTGGAATGAAACCGTCAGTGACTACACTGAGAGCCACAAGGAAAGAACAGAACAGAAAGCTCTAAGTGGACAAAGCTTCTTGCCAACAGGGGGACTCTCCCTGATATGAGAAAAGATCCCAGAGAGGGCCTAGTCCTTACCTACCCTGGAGCAAAAGCAGAGTCAAACAGGAAACTAGAAAACTAGCCCCTGGCCCACTCCCAGCTTTAGCAAACACAGAAAAGGATAAAAATCCTCTACTGGGCCATCACTGTCCAACCACATACCTCTCAGGCTTGATAAAACACACAGTTCCAAAAGCTATTTATTACAAATATTATTTTTGTATTATATTTTATGTTATAAAAAGAACTGCTTTAAAAATCTTAAGACCATCTGCTTTTTACAATAAAATTCAAGAAAAGCTGAATTAAAAGATAGTGAACAGGGCTTCCCTGGTGGCGCAGTGGCTGAGAGTCCGCCTGCCGATGCAGGGGACGCGGGTTCGTGCCCCGGTCCGGGAGGATCCCACATGCTGTGGAGCGTATGGGCCCGTGAGCCATGGCCGCTGAGCCTGCGCGTCCGGAGCCTGTGCTCCGCAGCGGGAGAGGCCACAACAGTGAGAGGCCCGCGTACCGCACAAAAAATAAATAAATAAAAAATTAAAAGATAGTGAATATAGAGACAGGAAGGACAGTGGTGGTCGCCAGGGGTGGGTGGGGTGGAGTGGCGAACTGCTGTTTAGTAGGTACACAGTCTCGGTTTTGCAAGACGAAATAAGTTCTGGAGATTGGGTGCACAACACTGTGAATGTACTTAACACTACTGAACTGTACAATTAAAAACAGTTAAGATGGTGAATTTTATGTTCTGTATATTTCACCGCAATTAAAATTAAGATAACAAACAAAAATAAGGGTAGACAAGTGCTCTAGAAATCACTCCAGCTCCTAAGCATAATGGAATAAAAGAAGACAAGAAAGGAAGCCAGGAGTATAGTATGGTGTTCTATAAAGCACAGTATCAATGGAAATTAAAATAATCTGAGTCATATTTAGAAGGGAGAATTTTCTAGACTGGGTGATGGAAATGTCATGAAGAGAGAATGATATCCAGGTTTCTGGCTGAAGCATCTGCCAGGACAAAGTTGACATTTACCAAGACAAGGAACAGATGTTAACATCTTAGTCCCATGAAATTTGGATACCAAAACTAAACAAAAGGTAATACGTATGATAAAATAAAGTTTATGTTTTAAGGCAGGACAAGAAAAATTAAACATAAAATTCTCTCTCTGTGTCCATTTGGGCCTCCACCCTCCCTAATGTGCAGCAGGCATCGGCATTACACATTAACCAGAGCTGCTCAAAGATGGGAGTGCCTGCTCAACAGTAAAGATCAAATTTTTCTTTTCTTCTGAGGTTAGCGATTTAACTTCTTAAAAGAATAACATTCTTTCCCAGCTCTGCAGGGGGTCACAGTGCTTGGTGCTCACTTTGTAAAAGTTTACCTGGACTATGTATCCTTGGTGAACTTTATATAAAGTAGCAGTATGTCATCCTGATGTACCATCATTTGTCTTGAAAATGTACATGACCGTGCCTTCAGCTTCTAACAGGTGGAACAGTTCTCAGAGCTTCCTGAGAATCTGCTTCCCGGTTATAATCCTCAGTTTGGCTTGAATAAAAGTCCCTTTTTTTTTTCTTCTTGATAGTTAATTGAACTTTCAGCAACGTATGCAATAACTAGTAATAAATTTAACGGTGATTTTACCAAACAGACGTTGTATACTCCTCTTTATAAAGGTAGCCCAAGACTAAATTGATGTTTTGAGTACACATATTTACACTGTTGGCTCAAATGTTTCATAGTCAAAATAAATACCCAAAATATTTTCTATAGAAATAGCTGTTAATCCAGCTTTCTTCTCCTTTTAAATGTATTAAAAACTCAATGTTAGTTGTTCCACAGTTGGAAGCTCTTACACCTTGAATGCCATTCAAGTATGATTCCATTCAACGTCATGACCAAAATGCTTAGAAGATTAAAACGAGTAAAAACAGGTACCTTGAACTTTCACTGTCACTTTCACTTCTTCTATCACTTTTCCATTCTTCTTCTTCGGAAGAACAAGAACCTTCACTTTGATCACAGGAAGTCTCCTAATTTTGTGAGGGGGAGAAAAATAAAATAAAAATCTTGATCTCTGAGATTAAATAACACAAGGCAAGAGAAACCACACAGTCATTCTAATCATCTCAGGAGTAAATATGATAACCGGGTAATAAAATAGGTAAACTTAAAACAAAAAGCAAGTGTCTTTACTACATCCTTTTTCTTATCAAAAAATTAGGCAATAGAAAATATTTGTGAGACTTAACACTACTACCATTAACAAAAGAAACTGATACAAGAGGCCATTCTCTGAGCAAAGTTAATAAGTCAATGTAAATGTTCTCAGTGTTTTGGACTCAAGCCACTGTAATAGGTGGGTAGTGGTATCTCATTTTACTTTCAATTCTCTAATGACATATGATGTTGAGCACCTTTTCATGTGCTTATCTGCCATCTGTATATCTTCTTTAACGAAGTCTCCGTTAGATCTTTTGTCGATTTTTAAATTGGGTTGTGTTCTTATTGAGTTTTAAGAATACAAGTCCTGGGCTTCCCTGGTGGCGCAGTGGTTAAGAATCTGCCTGCCAATGCAAGAGACACGGGTTCGACCCTGGCCCGGGAAGGTCCCACAGGCCGCAGAGCAACTAAGCCCATGCGCCACAACTACTGAGCCTGAGTTCTAGAGACCGCAAGTCACAACTACTGAGCCCACGTGCCACAACTACTGAAGCCTGCACGCCTAGAGCCCGTGCTCCACAATAAGAGAAGCCACGACAATGAGAAGCCCACCCACCGCAACGAAGAGTAGCCCCTGCTCACCGCAACTAGAGAAAGCCCGCACACAGCAACAAAGAACCAACACAGCCAAAAATAAGTAAATAATTTATTTTTTTTTGAAAAAAAAGACCTTCCCAGTCCTTTGCTCAAAAAAAAATAAAAAAAAAAAAAGAATACAAGTCCTACCACCTAGAGAGGTGGGATAGAGAGGGTGGGGGGAAGATGCAAGAGAGAGGAGATATGGGGATATATGTGTATGTATAACTGATTCACTTTGTTATAAAGCAGAAACTAACACACCACTGTAAAGCAATTATACTCCAATAAAGATGTATTCTTTTTTTTTTAATTAAAAAAATTTTTTTTAACAAGTCCTTTATCAGACATGAGTTTTACATGTATTTTCTCCCAGTCCATGGCTTGTCTTTTCATTCTCTTAACAGTATCTTTCAGGCTTTTCTATTTGTCAAGTTTTTCTTTCATGGATCATGCTATTGGAATTGTATCTAAAAAGTGATCATCACGCCCAAGGTCACCTAGATTTTTATTATATGTTATCTTTTAGAAATTTTATAATTTTGTGTTTTACATTTACATTAAGTTTATGATATATTTTGAGTTAATTTTTGTGAAAAGACTGTGTCTAGATTTTTTTTTTTTTTGCATGTGGATATCCAGTTGTTCCAACACCACTTGTTGAAAAGACAACGCTTTGTCCATTGAGTTGTTTTTGTTCCTCCGTCAAACACTAGTTGAGTATATTTGTATTGGTCTACTTCTGGGTTCCTTATTCTATGCCATTGACCTATTTGTCTATTTTTTCACCAGTACGACACTGTCTTGAAAACTGGAGATTTATACTAAGTCTTAATGTCAGGTGGTATCTATCAGTCCTGCACCTTTGTTGTTCTTCAGTATTGTTAGCTATTCTGGGTCATTTTTTTCTCCAAACAAACTTCAGAATCTCTTGGCCAAGATCCACAAAATAAACTTGCTGGGATTTTGACTGGAACTGTGTTGAATCTATAGATGAAGTTGGGAAGAAATATCATCTTAAGAAGATGTGAAGCACAGGAACTCTCATTGACTGTTCATCAGAATACAAAACGTAACACAACCACTTTGGATAATAGTTGGGCAGTTTCTTACAGAGCTAAATATAGACTTATCACAGAGGAAAATTAAACTCCTATTACTAGAAAGTAGTCAATGTGAAAAGGCCACCTACTGTTTGATCCAACTATATGACATTCTAGAAAAGTCAAAACTATGGAAACAGTAAAAAGACCAGTGGTTGCCCGTAGCTCAGGAAGAGGGAGAGAGTGATGATTAAGTACAGCAGAGGGGGGGTTTAGGACAGTGGAACTATTCTGTATGATACTATTATGGTAGATACAAAACATTATGCATTTGTCTAAACCCATACAACACAGAGTGATCCCTAATGTAAACTACAGAATTTAGTTAATGATAGTGTATAAAACTGGTTCATCAGTTGTAGCAAATGTACCACACTAAATCAAGATGTTATTAATAGGAAACACTCAGGGGAACAGTATATGGGAACTCGCTGTACTTACTGTGTAATTTTTTTTAAACCTGAAACACGGAAGTCTTTAAAGGAAGAGAGGGGAACAAGCAGCTAATTCCCACAACCCTAATAGCTGCCGTCTACTTTAAATTCTGGTCTTGGATACTGAGCAGGTACTTTTAAACTGAGATACAACCTTTTCCTGTAACAGCTACTTACATTAAGTGAATCATAAATGGATAATGAAAATGCCATGGAGAAACACAACTAAAAAGATGGAACTGCAAGGAAATAGCTATTTTGTTTACTTCATTTGAGTAGGCAAAATGCAAAGTAAACATATTCTTAAAAAATCTTCCTCAAAATGTGAGCCCAATGCTATTCAAGGAGTACAGATTCCTAGGCCAACCACACTAGATCTACTCAACACGAGTCTGCTTTTTATGCTCAAAACAGACTTCTAAAAAATCACAGTAATAAAATAAACTCTTAAAATCTCCTACCTGGAAACCATGCATTCTGGGAAAAAGTTTTAAATGTTTTATCTGCATTAACTCTCAAAATACTTCTGTAAACAGAGGCAGGGTTAAGAAAAAGCTAATGAAACTTAAGTTTCAGAGGTTTTCGATTTAACTTGCCTACCAAGGCCCTGTGTCTATTTTTAACTTTGAATTCTTTTTCTAAAGAACGTCCCTAAAATTATACAAGATTCAAACCCCACAAATCTTGGATCCGTCTTGCCAATGAGTTTTGTATTATCTCAAGTCACTACCTGCCCACTACTACCTTTTCATATATAGAGAAACCCAAGGCTAAGAAATGTAGAGAAATACGCCTGGGGTCACAGAAGAATAAGTATAAGAAATGGAATCGGAAACCAGGCCAACTCTAAAACCCATACTTTTTCTACTATCAGTGCTTTGCAACCCAAAGCGTGATGGAACCAACATACACATATACACAACAATCTGCACCCATCTGCAACACTCAGGAGAATGAATTCATACCACTGTAGGAGGTAAACTACCGTAACACAAAATTATGACTTATCTTAAAAGGTCAAGCGGATTTAACATTCTACATTATACTTGTGTTAATTTAAAAGTTCCCCATTAATTGCAAATAAACCAAATTAGGACATAAAATCGTAAGATTAATACTACTGATCTAAAAATTAAAACTCAATCTATAATCATTCCTGATTTTTCAGAAACACTTAAGAAAATAAGAATTAGTTGCTATTTCCCTAGTGTAATATATATGTATACTGTAGAAACCTAAAACAAAGCATCTTATTTATTGTGAAAATAGCAGACACATTTCCACTGACAACAGGAATATGGTCCACTATCCCACTAGTATTCAACAATGTGCTGGAAGTATTAAACACTGCAATCAGACAAGAAAAATCAATTAAAAGTACAAAAATTAGAAGAGAAGTAGTAAAACTGAATACTGTATAAATGAGAGTGTGTGCCTGGAAAACTTCACAGAATCCAATGATAAAATTAGCTCAAAAATACAGTAACGGAGCAGGGTGGAAAAAATTAAAACGCGAAGGGGGAAAAAGGCCAAAAACACGATAGAAAAATGGCCAAGACATGACACACAATGCACAAAGATGAAAAAGACTCTAAATATATAAAAATATGTACAACTTCACACATAAGAGAAATGGAAACTACACTGTAAATAAACCAAAGACAAAAGGACAAATATTGTGATTCCACTTACATGAGGTACCTAAAATAGGCAAATTCATAGAGACAGAAAGTATAAGAGAGGTTACCAGGGGCTAGGAACAGAAGGAAATGGGGAGAGTTCTTGTTTAATGAGTACAGAGCTGCTGTCTGGGATGATGAAAAAGTGCTAGAAATGAAGAGTAGTGATGGTTGCATACATCTGTAAATGCAGTTAATGCCACTGAACTGTATACTTAAAAACAGCTAATGGTAAATTTCATGTTACATATAATATTCTATCACATAAAAGAATAACCAAAACATATAAAAAATAAAACTAAGATACCATCTCTCACCAATTAAATTGGCAAAAATTAGAAAGTGTAACACACTGTTAGTAAACAATAAGAAAACAGACACCCTCCTACGCCACAGGGAGGAAAGCAAGGTGGAATTCTCCTTTATGAGGAATTTTTATCAGCATCTCATAAGATGCAAACATGTTTATCTTTGGGCCCAGCAATCCCATTTCAAGGAATGTACCACCCCCCAATAACATCTCCATCATTAGACAAATACATACATCTACAAGATTATTCACTGTAGCATTATTTAAAATGAAAACGCTGTAAACATCCTAAATGCCCATAACCAGGAGAGTGGTTAAATAAACTGTTACAATCAGATAACTTAAATATGATGCAACTCTTTAAAAATAAATAAATAAATAAGGAAGGCATTTATGAAGTGATTTTAAGAATATTTTAAGTGAAAAAACCCAAGTGCAAAAGAGTATCTGTGGTATGTGACATTTTGTGTACAAAATGAGAAATAACAAAATATACATGTATCTAATTGAGTATATAGGGGGAAAAAAAAAAAAAAACAGGAAAGATATGCCAGAAACTAGTGAGGATGGATGGGAACATTTATCATAATTATCCTAAATCATTAAAGGTTAAAACATGCTCAATATATATAAAGAAGAAGAAAATAAATAAGAAAGGTCTTACACAAAATAATTTAAGTGAACGGTTAGCAGCTAACATTACTGGATATTAGGCAGTGTTTTAAACACTTTACATGGTTAACTAAACGAATTCTCACAACACCTCTGAGGGACATACTATTAAATTACTTTTACAGATATAGGCAGAGGCACAAAAGTTTAACCAACTTGTCAAAGTAGAAGAATTTGGATTTAAATTCAAACCCTATGTTTGACTACTACCCTAATGCTTTATAGAGGAATTCAAATAAATTGTTCATCCTTATGTAACATTTCAATCCTCAAAACATTACTGATTAGAGAATACTAACATTCTAATATTAACCTTTAAAAACTCTTTATAGAAATACTGGTTTCCCCCAAAAAAATCAAAAAGAAGAACAGTAACTTACATATGATTACTGTTAAGTCAAGAAAAGGGTTAAGACAAAGACTTCTTAGATATGATGGCAAAAGCACAAGCAACTAAGGAAAAAACAAACTAGACTTCATCAAAATGTAAAACTTTTGTGCTTCAGCGGAAACAAGCAAAGAAATGAAAAGACAATCCAATAAATGGGAGAATATATTTCAAAGTCATACATCTAATATACAGGATTTCTATCCAGAATGTATAAAGAACCCTTATAGCAATAAAAAAGACAACCAAATTGAAAAATGGGCCAGAGATTTGCACAGATACTTCTCCAAAGACATACAAGTGGAAAACAGCACACGAAAACATGTTCAACATCATTAGTCATTAGGGGAATGTAATCAAAACCACAGCAAGATACCATTTCACATCCACCAGGACAACTGAAATCAAAAGGACAGAACATAACAAGTGTGGACAAGGATGTGGAGAAACTGGAAACTTCATACATTACTGACTGGGAACATAAAATAATACAGCCACTTTGGAAAACAGTCTGGCAATTCCTCAAACGGTTAAAATACAGAGTTACCATATGACCCAGCAAACTGACTCACAGATATAAACCCAAATGAATTGAAAACTTATGGCCAAACAAAACCCTGTACATTAATGCTGATAAGGAGCAACATCCGTAACAGTCAAAAAGTAGAAATAATACAAATGTCCGCCAGCTGATGAGTGGGTAAACAAATTGTGGTCTATTCATATAATGGAATATTGAGCAATGAAAAAGAATGAAGTATTCATCCATGCCATACATGGAATCAGCCTTGAACATTACATAGTAAGTGGAAAAAAGCCAGTCACAAGATCATACTGTATGCTTCCATTAAATGAAATGTCCAGAATACAAAAATCCACGGGGATAGAAAGATTAGTGGTTGCCAGGGGCTTGGGTGGACTGGGAATGGGAAGTACTTACAAATGGGTACAGGGTTTCTTTTTAGGTGATTAAAATATTTTGAAATTAAATAGTGGTGGTGATGGTACAATTTTGGTAATATACTAAAACCACCGGACTGTACACTTAGAGAAATTCAAATGTGAAATTTCATCTTAATCTCTAGAGAATACTATACTTCCACAAAATTTCAAGGTAGATTCAAAGTAAAGAATTAAGACACATTATTCAAGATTATTTTATACATTTTAAAGTTATGAAACTCACATGTCTTACGGAGCTTGAAGATTCATTTCCAGAAGACAACTCAAGCCGTCCAAGATTTCTTCTACCATAATTTGGATATTTACGCCTACATGTCCTCTGCCTAGACTGTGACATCAAAGCCACGGAATCAGACTGAAACACAAACATGCAGATGAAAATCAGCACTTGAACAAGTACCATCTTCAATAAAGTATTTCGCATTCTATCCAATCCCAAAAGGATTTAAGGCAAAAATAACAATAATAATAATAGTTCAAAAAATAAAATATTCTTGAATGGGTATTTTTGCCACATACTGTTAACCAAGATTGGTTTTTGTTACTTTTAAGGTATTTAGAAGCCATGGCTAAATTTAGGCACATTAGATCATCATTTTCCAAACTAAAGCATAAGTTAATTGGCTTATCATAAATTAGATAATAATAACTATAATCCAAAAAAGAAATCACTTTAAAATATATATCTTAGAAGTGAAAATATATATTCATATATTATGATTCAGTAACCAACCTTAAGGAATATATCACTGTGTGAATACACAGATATAGAGAAATATCTGAAATGATCCTCAAATATCAATCCTAGTTATTTACAGGTTTTAACTTTTTGGATGATTTGTTGTCAGTACTTTTCAGTTGTGCTTGAATTTTTTAAATATCTTTTTTTAAAAAATTAAAACAAAATAATTAAATAATGTTTTAAAATCAGCCAAATAAAATAGCTAGATTGAAACGGCAGGGGAGGGCACATGCTATTCCTCCAACACCAAAGTCATGTATGCGAGATCACTCAGTGAAAGTACATATTCCCAGAACTGATATACAAATCAATTTTCACGTTAGTGCCATCTGTTTGATAATCACTGGGATGTTTTATCATTTCAACATATCCTGAACAATATATCCTGGCTGATTTTAATACAACTCTTCTTTCCTTAATTTATCAGTACTTTTTTTGTTAAGGCAAAAACTCCTATTAATGAATTTCATGACTAATAATATGTAAATTCAGATGGACCAAAACTACCACTAAGAAGAACAAGAAAATCTGTCAAAATATATATTTTTTAAAAAAAACCGTTTGAGGGCTTCCCTGGTGGCGCAGTGGTTGAGGGTCCGCCTGCCGATGCAGGGGACGCGGGTTTGTGCCCTGGTCCGGGAGGATCCCACAAGCCACGGAGCGGCTGGGCCCGTGAGCCATGGCCGCAGAGCCTGCGCTCCGCAATGGGAGAGGCCACAGCAGTGAGAGGCCCGCGTACCGCAAAAAAACAAACAAACAAACAAAAAAAAACCAATTTGAGGGCCCTATATACCTAACAAGGCTATGAAGATTTACAGGACCAATACACGAAAAAGGATACAAGCAATAAAAAAGAACCCTAGAATTTCACTCTGGAAGAGGAAGCTGAAAGGTTTAGCAGGTAAGCAAAAAACTGACAGACTAAACTCCTGAGTTATGCTAACAAAAATTACAATTCGGAGTCTCCTATGTATAGGCAAACACCTCAAGCTTCAGCTGTTAGCCCAAAGAGCTATAAGCTAGACCTATAGGTAAACTACAGATAAACAGTAATCCAAAGGGACTAAAAGCCCATCCTTGTCTGGGTGAAGGTGATACAGGCTTGAGAGTGGCCCTAGTAGCCTACCAGAAGCAAATTAAAACCTTCTCTGGAGAAGAAATGCCATCCTAGGCTTCAAACCATCTCTAACATCTAACATTCAATCAAAAACACAGGCAACAAAGAAAATCTGATTGTAATAAAATGAGAAAAAAATCAACACAGAATGCAAACAGATTAACA
Organism: Lipotes vexillifer; assembly: GCF_000442215.2. Lineage (NCBI taxonomy): Eukaryota > Metazoa > Chordata > Mammalia > Artiodactyla > Lipotidae > Lipotes > Lipotes vexillifer. The sequence goes on along the minus strand of NW_006798409.1, from coordinate 923,260 downwards.
GGGGAACAAGATACTGAAATAATGAAATTACCAGAAATGGGTTTTTTAAATAACCAGGGCTGATTTTCAAGGAATTAAAATAATGAGAACTTCAGGAGAAAACTGAAAACTCTGGAAAATTCTGAACAGAAAAATATAATAACTAAAACTAAGAACACAAGGTTATTAGCAGGATACACACAGCTGAAGAGAACTAACTAAATGGAATGTATTCGGTCAGAAAAAATTCAGAACAGCAAGAAACAGCCTAAAAACAAAAAAGACAGAAAATAGGGCTTCCCTGGTGGCGCCGTGGTTAAGACTCCGCCTGCCAATGCTGGGGACATGGCTTCGAGCCCTGGTCCGGGAAGATCCCACGTGCCACGGAGCAACTAAGCCCGTGCGCCACAAAGTACTGAGCCTGTGCTCTAGAGCTCGCGAGCCACAACTACTGAGCCCGTGTGCCACAACTACTGAAGCCCGCACGCCTAGAGCCTGTGCTCCGCAGCAAGAGAAGCCATCGCAATGAGAGGCCCGTGCACCGCAACGAAGAGTAGCCCCCGCTCACCGCAACTAGAGAAAGCAGCGCACAACAACGAAGAACCAAAGCAGCCAAAAATAAATAAAATAAATTTATTTTTTAAAAAAAGACAAAATAAAAGGGAAAGACAGGAAGTAAAGGATAAAAACATGTACTATGCAAACGCTAGCCAGAATAACATAGCTTCGAACTACACAAAGCAAAGTAGAAACAAAGAAATCTACAAACATAGTGAGACTTTAATACTTATCTCACTATAAGCAAGAGTGCAATCGTTTTGAAACCACATGTGGCATTAACTACTAAAGTTGAATATACACATATCCTATGCTCCAATAATTTCACTCCAGTGCATATACTCAAAAGAAATACAGACGGGGCTTCCCTGGTGGCGCAGTGGTTGAGAGTCCGACTGCCGATGCAGGGCACGTGGGTTCGTGCCCCGGTCCGGGAAGATCCCACATGCCGCGTAGCGGCTGAGCCCGTGAGCCATGGCTGCTAAGCCTGGGCGTCTGGAGCCTGTGCTCCGCAATGGGAGAGGCCACAAAAAGTGAGAGGCCCGCGTACCGCAAAAAAAAAAAAAAAAGGTAATAAAAAAAAGAAATACAGACGGATACCAGAAATATGTAAAAAATGTTGAAAGCAATACTGTTCCTAACATACTATTCCTAATTCATATTCTTAATATGAAAACAACCCAAACGTCCTTTAAGAATAGATTAAACAGCAACATTCTCATTAAGGGAATACTATCCAACAGTGAAAACAAATGAACTTCAACTACTCACAACAAAGATAAATCTCACAAGGGCAAATGCAAGCCGGATACAAAAGATTACATATACATACTGTATGATTCCATTTAGATCAGTGTTTCTTACCCTTTTTTTCTTTTTTTTTTTTTCTTTTTTTTTTTTTTTTGCGGTACGCGGGCCTCTCACCGCTGCGGCCTCTCCCGTCGCCGAGCACAGGCTCCGGACGCGCAGGCTCAGCGGGCGGGCCTCTCACTGTTGTGGCCTCTCCCATTGCCGAGCACAGGCTCCGGACGTGCAGGCTCAGCGGCCATGGCTCATGGGCCTAGTCGCTCCACGGCATGTGGGATCTTCCCGGACTGGGGCACGAACCCATGTCCCCTGCATCGGCAGGTGGACTCCCAACCACTGTGCCACCAGGGAAGCCCTTCTTATCCTTTTTTTTACATTACCACTACCCTATAGGAAACTTGACTTTCTCCTAATTTGCTCCCTCGAATTGTAATACCACAGACATACATACAGTACGTAAACACTTACGTAGTATATCTGTACTTTGTACATCAACAGATTAAGTATAAGGCTTAGCCTTCTTACCCAAAACAGGGTTTAAAATAGATAATATTTTTAAGACAAAAGCTAAATTGAAATTTTTAAAGCTCTCTGCATTTAACCTTATAACTTTCTTGAATAACTTTTGATGTAATTTAATTACAGATTGTAATTTATCAAATCACATATCCAAATTAGAAATTTCTGAATAGATAACAGCCCAGTAATCAAATTTTTAAAAATCTTTCAAAACTTTTCCAGCAAAAATAAGACAAATGAAAAAATTTCTTAAAAATTTTAGTAAATTTAACTTTGAAGGTTTTTTATCATGAGAAAATATTCTAACTATAGCTGAAGATACTCGGTCAACATTTTTTTCTTTTCAGTACTTGATGTAATAGATTTGAATTATTTTTAAATTAAATGATAGAAACTATTTTTATTTAATTCTCAAAGCCCAAGTCATAAGCAAAAGCACCATGCATCAAGGCAGTTAATGTGGCAGACAGGCATGCACAGGCCATTTCTCACAATATGGCTACAAAATTGAATGATCAATTGAGAGAATATCTTGCAAACACAACCATTTTCACCATAGTTTTGTAGCACTGATCGTGCATCCATTTTGTGTCAATTCCATTAACTTGTTAATGCTTCACATATGATGGTCAAGAAATTAAACACTAAGGAATAAGATTTTCTCAGGTAGGGTTGGGCTCTGTCGCAAACCATTGTGACATCTAAGATTTTTTATAAATGCATGATCTGGAAAACATCAGAAACAGACAAAGCTAACCAGCATCTTTAGAAGTCAAACAGTTGGTTACCTGCAGGAGAAAGGAGAGAGCAGTGATTGGGAATGGATACAAAATGCTTTTGATGGGCTGGCAATGTTCTAGTGGTTATTAGACAATAACATTTTGTTTTTAGGCCGAGCCGTGAGGCATGTGGGATCTTAGTTCCCTGGCCAGGGATCAAACCCATGCCACCTGCATTGGGAGCTCAAGGTCTTAACCACTGGGCCGCCAGGGAAATCCCAACAATAATTTATTCTAGAATCCTTCATCACTGTTAGGCATTAGGCTACTTCCCGCAAGTTTCAAGCCACTTTTCCTCACACCTGTACAACTTTATGTCTACTATTTTAAATCCCAAACAGAAGACTAATATATTACTAATATTCTCACTGATCAAAAAGAAAACTATAAATTTCAGTTTAATTTATAATTTGTTTATTCCTAAGGAAATGGAATTTAGGTTACCTTTTGTGAAAGATGGAGAGTCTTCCTCTTTCTTCCAATTACATAAAGGTTTCTTTCTTCTTCACCTTTCTCTATTCTGAAGTCTTCCAACTTCCTACAAATTCAAGTACCCAGTTATATTAGTTGCTGATAAATAAAGGATATATAGAGAAAAAAACTAATCATTATGATTCTGGGAATCATAACTTAAGTATTTTTTTAATTAATACAGAAAATTCCTAAAGTTATAACAAAACTTAAGGCAAACTACACTTTTCTAGAAATTTAATTAACCAAAATCTCAGAGGCAGCTAGGTCCTATTTTTCATATTTAACACAGAAATATTCATTCATTTGTATTTTGATTGGCCCTATGAGGACCAACTCAAACAGAATCTCTTCGTGTTAGCTACTCAGAATGTACCTATGATTTTCCAAGACTGCAAATCCATTCTCTAAAGGATTCTACTGTATCATTCAGCATCTCCTTCATAAAAACTCAAGTGTATTTTAGAATAGAGTTCCAGAAAGAGCTATGCTCTTCTTTGGGAAAATTATACTGCAGCAGCTAGCTGACTCACAAAATCCATTCTTCTTTCTTCCTTAGAAGCAAAATCTCAATTTTCATCTAGGCTCTTTGCTGCTCTAAATAGAGACTGTATTACCTTGCCTCCTCTGTAGCTAAGTGTGGCCATATGAGGACATTCTGGTCAATGAGTTATGAGGAGACATGTCATGTGGGACCATTAAGTCTGCTTAAATGAAATTCCTTCAACTAGAAATGTCCTTTTTGCCGCCAGGGAAAATGCCGGGGAACCATGATTCTAGCCTTAAACTACTTCCAGTCTTCCTTTATGTTAAGAAAATAAATGCTCGTTTAAAGTACTATTCTTCAGGACTTTCACTCCTGATACCTATTTGCTTCCCTTGATTTTGACAACAAAAAGTATCCTAAAATGACACTTTCAGTTCCGATGACCATGCAACTCAGACACAATTTTAAGGCTTAATTATAGAATGCTGCATACACGACAGTGATTTTCTGTATTTCTCATCCCAGTTCCAGATTTTGCTTTTCATTAGTCTATCGTATACTTATAAACATCCTTAAATTCACTGTAAGAAATATAAGTATTATCCAATATTACTCCACCAATCAACTGACACTTCTGGCTAAACACATGAAAACGTTTACAAAATTATCTTCAAGGTATTAGTTATTATGAGACACAAACGTGACAGAATACTGAAACATTTTAGATATCAATGAAAAACAGTATTTGCTGCCTCCATTCTGATAACTTGAAAATCAGTACATCACAATTCAGTACAAGGAAAACCCTACGACCCACACTATACTTATGAAATATCATTTCTCACTAAAAGAAAATAGGGCTGCTTAAGAGAAAAGACTAATCCTAAGTCTAGGTCAAGAAATTTAAAAGAAGAACCTGTAACACCCTGCCATGCCTGACAGCAAAGATGCTATGCAAGGCTACTACATCATTTCAAAAGGACTCAGGGGCCAACTTGAAGAAGCTCCTCCTGGCCAGAGATAAAAAAATTTAAACATTAACAAGGACCTTAGAAATAAGCTAAATCACAGCAGTGTAATTAATACAGTGAACAACACAAACACACAAATTGGCCACTGCGGGAGAATATAAAGGAATAAATCTTTATTTTGAAGGTAAATAAAGCAAAATGAGCAGGCAGCTATCCTGTTTTTTATACACAAACTTGTTTTTTATATACAAACTTTACTACTGGATAATCAAATAGTAGATGTGGGTAAATTTTTATTTGGAAGTATCCAAGATAATAAAGACTTCAGAGCTGAAATATCACTATTTTATAATCCCTGATGAATTAATGAACCTGGGCAGTGAGTATCAGTTCCTGCTAGCATCACAAGAAAAAAGAAAAAAGAAAAGAAATAAAGAAAAAGACATTATGTGCCTTCTGATGGAATTTTACCACTTACGAAATACTCTTGCAAAAAACTAAAAATATGACATGTGGAACAACTGGAAATTTAAACACTGGCTATTTGGTTCTACTGAGGAATTGTTTGTTTTTTAAGATATGACAATGGCATTATAGTTATATTTTAAGACAATTCCTTATCCTTAGAAATTACATACTGACATACTTTTAGACAAAATGATATTATGTCTGGAATATCTTTCAAAATAATACTGAAGGGAGAACAGGGGGTGTTTGTATAGATGAAACAAGACTGGTTATGGAGTTAGACAACAATTTTGACATTTTCCTCCCGCAGTTAAAATACATCCCAACCCATTACTAAAATATAAGTATATGATTATTTATACCACTAATGATTAAAATATGTGTAAATAACCATACAGATATATTTTCACAGATATAAACAATATTAATAGATATCCTAAAACAAACCTAAATATGCCTAGTGGTACCTCTGGTACAACCACTCTTCGTTTCCAGGCCTGCAGGTCACGCTCTGTAGCTATCTGACTACGTGGAGCATTCTGGTGCATCTGACGAACACCTTCCACTTGTCCACTACGACGCAGACCAATATTTGGAGGGGACTGGATGTCTAAGCTTAGTCTTCTAAAACCTAGGGAAAAATTGTCAAGAATGATTACAAAACAAACTTCAATCTAATATGCATATACATTCCTCCTACTAAGACACAAACCAAAAAAAAAAAAAGATCTACTGAAAAAACTTTGGAAAAAAGAATCTTAATGTGACTGAGATCAAAATGTAGGCTACATGAGGACTTCCCTGGTAACGCAGTGGTTAAGAATCCGCCTGCCAGTGCAGGGGACACAGGTTCAAGCCCTGGTGCGGAAAGATCCCACATGCCGCGGAGCAACTGAGCCCGTGCGCCACAACGACTGAGCCTGTGCTCTAGAGCCCGTGAGCCACAACTACTGAAGCCCGCACACCTAGAGCCCGTGCTCCGCAACAAGAGAAGTCATCGCAATGAGAAGCCCGTGCACCACAATGAAGAGTAGCCCCTGCTCACCGCAACTAGAAAAAGCCCGTGCACAGCAACGAAGACCCGCCGCAGCCAAAATAAATAAAGATCTCTCTTAAAAATGTAGACTACAGAACAAACATTAACATAACTATTAAGCTCAACTTCCATTTTGATTAGACTTTCTGAAATTAAATGTACAAGCATTTTCTATAATAATGTTATATTTGCAGTCCTAAAAACCTCGCCTTCCTCAAAACTGCAAACTAAAAACACATCTTTCTGGAAAAATTAGCACTGCAAATAGATGCCTCAAACTGTGGTGGCTTTATAATAAGAGCTCTAACAACAAACATTATTTGTGACCTAAAGAGAGAATCTAAGCCACTCAAGCAGGCAAGCTGCCAGAGCCCATTATTAAAAATTCACAAAAATGCAAAGTGGGGAAATGCTGGCAGCACCTGAATTGGAGCTAGAAGAGTGGGTAACAGGGCAATGCAGACCACATCAAGCCCTGAGCCTATGCAGAGCTGATCAGGTAGACACAGGAGGCAGGGCAACCTCCCAAGAGCTGGAAGTCACAAAGGATGGAGACAACCCCGCAGGGATGTGGAGGGAATCCCAGGCAAAATGCCTGTTTTCTTGAACCACAGGGTGAAGGGGATCCTGCTACTAATGCAACAAAAAAAACTGGGGGCTATATCCTTTCCTATGGGAGGCTATTAAATTTTACTCCAAATGCACCAGCTCTCCTTGCTTAGGGTAAAACTCAAATATGAGTGAACAAACCTCTGCATTCTTCTATGTACAACATTCTGTTCACCAATCAAATGTGAACCAATTTGCCCTGCACAACATAGTATACTCCATCTATTAAAAATGATATTAAATGCCCCTGCTATTAATCCAAAATTTATATTAAAATATACTGATGTTTAAGAAACACTTTTTGAATTGAGAACTAAAAATAAATTCTAAATTTTTTTTTTTTTTTTTTTTTGCTGCACTGGGTTTTCGTTGCTGTGCATGGGCTTTCTGTAGTTGCAGCAAGTGGGGGCTACTCTTCATTGCGGTGGGCAGACTTCTCACTGCCGTGGCTTCTCTTGTTGTGGAGCTCGGGCTCTAGGCACGTGGGCTTCAGTAGTTGTGGCACGTGGGAACCGTAGTTGTGGCTGGTGGGCTATAGAGCACAGGCTCAGTAGTTGTGGCGCACGGGCTTAGTTGCTTTGCGGCATGTGTGATCTTCCCGGACCAGGGCTCAAACTCATGTCCCCTATGTTGGCAGGCAGAGTCTTAACCACTGCGCCACCAGGGAAGCCCTAAATTCTAAATTTGACTGCCCAAGTCATAGTATTATTCTCCAACAGTCTGAAGAAAATATATGTTATGTATCACAACATTACTTGTAATAGCAAGCATGAAAAATAACTTAAGTGGCCGTAAACAGATTAATTACAAAGACTGGTTATTCCACACAGTGGAGTAGTATGAAGCTATAAAAAGGAATGAAGACGAGCTCTGTGAATGAAAAGAGGGTGATTTCTAGAATATGCTGCTAAGGGGAAAAAGCAAGGTGCAGAAAAATGCATACATATCTTGTGCCTCTTGCTCTGATGTGCTGAGAAGAACACAGCAACTATGCAGTATTCTTACCTAAAATGTTTAACCTGAATCCAATTATGAGATAATCAGACAAATTCAAATTGAGGGAAATTCTGTGAAACAACAGGCCTGAACTCTTCAAAGGTACCAGTGCCATGAGGGAACTGTTCTAAATTAAAAGAGACTCAAATAATTAAGCACATGGACAAAGCCTTGATTAAACCCTAAAATTTTAAAAAGTCATGAAGGACAATTTTGGGACAAGTGGGGAAATGTAAAGATTGTACATCAGACAGCAGTACTGTACAGTCTGTACATTGTGTAGTACTGTAAGGTCTGTTGACTGTGATCATTGTATTATGATCATATAAAAGAATGTTCCGGTTCTTGGAAGATACAGAATGAAGCCTAAGGGATAAAGTTCACATCTTACTCTAAAATTTAGGAAAAAAACATACGAGAGAGAGAGAAATTCTTTCAAGTGTATACGAGACCCATACATGACTGTTAATAGCATTTCTGTTTGAGATTAGCAAAATCTCAAAACTACCCAAAAGCCCATCAAGAGAATGAATTAATAAAATCAGATATACAACAGAGTACACAATAGTCAAAATTAATCCAACGCGACAACTGAGCAATCTTAAAAATACAGCACTATGTGAAAAAAAATTAAGTCCCTTTATAAACCTTTTGATAAAGTTAACCTTTATAAACCTTTGGATAAAGTTTAAAAACAAATGCTTTCTATTCATACATTTAAGAGTGTCAAATCTATTTTTTAAAAGGCAAAGAATCAACATGAGATTCAGAATAGTTGTTATCTTGGGACAGGGAAACAGGACAGGACCACATAAAAAGATGTAGATTATTATCATGATTTAAAACAAATAAAAGAGGAGCATGTGTAAATGAACAATAAGAGTATGTCAATGGGCTTCCCTGGTGGCGCAGTGGTTGAGAATCCGCCTGCCGATGCAGGGGACGCGGGTTCGTGCCCCAGTCCAGGAAAATCCCACATGCCACGGAGCGGCTGGGCCGGTAAGCCATGGCCGCTGAGCCTGCACATCCGGAGCCTGTGCTCCGCAACGGGAGAGGCCACAACAGTGAGAGGCCCGCGTACCGCAAAAAAAAAAAAAAAAAAAAAAAAAAAAAGAGTATGTCAAGAAAAAAGTTTTGATAGACCCAATTCTGTGCTGCTAGAATCCAAAACAGTTAAATATATAAAAGAAGTAAAACTTAAAGTACAAGGCACTAATTTTAAAGTCATATTTTAAAGAGAAAAAAATGAAACTTGTAGACCTAACAGTCGCTGCAAATAAAAATCTAAAGCACTGTGAGTTCCCTGGCAGACCAGTGATTACGACTCCCTACTTTCATTGCCAAGGGCCTGGGTTCGATCCCTGGTTGGGGAACTACACAAACCGGGATTTCCTGGTGGCACAGTGGTTAAGAATCCACCTGCTAATGCAGGGGACATGGGTTCAATGCCTGGTCTGGGAAGATCCCACATGCCACAGAGCAACTAAGCCCGTGTGCCACAACTACTGAGCCTGCGCTCTCGAGCCCATGAGCCACAACTACTGAGCCCACGTGCCACAACTACTGAAGCCCACGCGCCTAGAGCCCGGGCTCCACAAGAGAAGTCACCACAATGAGAGGCCCACGCACCACAACAAAGAGTAGCCCCCACTCACCGCAACTAGAGAAAGCCTGCGCACAGCAATGAATACCCAATGCAGCCAAAAAGAAATTAAAAACAAACAAAAAAGATCCCACAAGCCATACAGCCAAAATAAAAAACAAGTAATAATAAAAAAAAATCTAAAGCCAGTTTCGAGGCAGATTAGATGAAAGGAAGATCAAGAGTGAAAGGGCAGGGCTTCCCTGGTGGCGCAGTGGTTGAGAGCCCACCTGCCGATGCAGGGGACGCGAGTTCGTGCCCAGGTCCGGGAAGATCCCACATGCCACGGAGCGGCTAGGCCCGTGAGCCATGGCCGCTGAGCCTGCGCGTCCGGAGCCTGTGCTCCGCAACGGGAGAGGCCACAACAGTGAGAGGCCCACGTACCGCCAAAAAAAAAAAAAAAAAAGAGTGAAAGGGCAGAAAGAGCTGAAGAAACTGTTCAGAACACAGCAGTGAGCGATAAAGAGACAGGAAATTTTATAGCATTTTACAGCCTCTCAAATCTTACCTTCCACAAGGATTTAGCGTTTCCAGATTGAGTTTTCAGTTGCATAACAATCGCCCATCTCTTCTAGATTATTTCCACTCATATAATTATTACTACATTCCAATATCAAGTACTTTGCCCTAAAAACTCACTTCAAGCTTTCTGATTCAGTTAAGAAACATTAGGGCTCTACTCAATTCAGTTTTTTAAGGATTATAAAGGAAAGGAAATCTAGTGTTTCCCTTAGAAAACACTTTGTTCTTTACTCTTATTTATTTAATGTAATTTTGTAAATACTCTTATTTTAAAGTAAAAAGATTTCAATAGCCTTTCACAGTACTTGAAATTCAAATGTCCATTTGTTAGTCCATCAACCTTACACCTAATAAAGCTACCTCCAGACTACTACTCAAGTTGTAAGCGTACACTGCTTAAGGCTTTTTACACTACATGTAGGGGACAATGACTTCATTTATTCTTCAATTTCAATCCAGCCATATCAAGGCAAAATACCTCTCATATATTTATTACCTCTTCGGGGTGTTTCTTCCCCATTTGAAAGTCCACTTGGAACAGCATCTTGACCTGCTCCCATTCTCTGATCTTGCTGCTGCTGCAACTGTCTTATCATTCCATCAAGAACACTGGACTCTGGGCTTCGTTCACCATTGTCATTGGTTTGTAGGCTTATAATTTGTTCAATTACCTCTCCATCACCTGCAAATTCAATGAATGAATATGAAATCATAATACATATGGAGAGGAAAAAACTTTCAATAGGCTACAATTAAAATTACATTATCAATTGTCAATTCTTGTTTTTCAAAAATAATCAGTTAAAGATATCCTTTATATTCATAACTAATTAAATCATAGAAAAAATTCAAAACAAACTTTAGGGTACTAAGTACCACAAAAACCTCAAAAGAGGTTCTGAAATCCCTAGAAGTGAGCACCTGGAAACACACCTGAGTGAAAGTGAAAGTCTTGTTTTTCTGTTTCACATTAACGCCCCTCATTTATACAAGTATTTCATTAAAATCTTATTTCCCAAGGTCTCTCTGACTATAACAACCAATAATGTGCGATTTCTGATGTAGAGAAAAGCAGTGGCATTTCTCTGCCTTATGAAATTAAAAAAAGTAACACCTTTTAGGCCTTTAACAAATGACCACTCCCAACTCCAGCTCTCTCCCACCCCAAGTACGCACAGTTGAGGGAGGCAGCTTCCACATGCCTCTCCCACCAAGCTTAAGTCACTCTTTCAAATAGGCTTTAAGCATAGCCATGATCCTTCACGTACAAAATCAGATATTTTTAAGTGTCTTTGCTTCTTTATTTTTCAAATAATACATTTTCAGAGATATTTAATAGGTTCAGTTAGTGTTAATGGATAAAAAGTGTTAGACAGTTGTGGGGTCTTGAAATTTACCTAAACGTTGACATTTTCATGCAAACAACTCGTTACATATCCTCCCACCATAAAACGCATCTTCTTTGAACACAATATATAACATGGACGCCCCCCACACCAGCTTATAAGCAGAAACTTAACAAATTGAAATTAATAGGGTATTAGGCAAAAAGAATGCAAAGATATACTTCCATCCATAGTAACACGTCAGAAACCGAAAAATGCCATATACTGTTTCAGGGGGAAAAATACTTCTATCCTTCTATCCTACTAATCTACTTTTAGATCCCTTAAATCTTATTGATAACATCTCCATTTTACTGTGGAAATCAATGAAGAATTTAGAAGAGCTAAACAAAAACCATGGAAATTTTCTGACCACTGTCAAAAAATGAACTAAGACAGCAAGAAGTGGAGCCCTAATCTAAAAGGATAACAAGGGACTTCCCTGGTGGCACAGTGGTTTAGAATCCGCCTGCCAATGCAGGGGACACGGGGTCAAGCCCTGGTCCAGGAAGATCCCACATGCCATGGAGCAACTAAGCCCGTGCACCACAACTACTGAGCCTGCGCTCTACAGCCCACGAGCCACAACTCCTGAGCCCACATGCCAGAACTACTGAAGCCCGTGCACCTAGAGCCCATGCTCTGCAACAAGAGAAGCCATCGCAATGAGAAGCCCTCGCACCACAACAAAGAGTAGCCCCCGCTTGCTACAACTAGAGAAAGCCCGCACGCAGCAGCGAAGACCCAACACAGCCAAACATAAATAAATAAAATAAATCAATGTATATTAAAAAAATTTCGTAAAAGGATAAAAAGACTTTAATTAGAACTAGGAATAACATAACATCCCTAAGATCACAACATGGAACCAAAGGGAAAACAGCAGAAAAGGAGACTTCTAATCCTCTCCCCTCCCCAAAAAACCCTATGTAACTTTTCTTTCACAGCACTGAATTTAAATGTAACTTGGGAAATATCAAGAATGATACTTGTTTCTACTTGGCATAATGCAGTCACCATTCAAATACTAAAGAAGGGTTCTACACATAAAGGCTTAAGTACTACAGTGCCCTTCCACTATAAACTACTACAACACTGGAAAAAATATATATGAAAGAAGGGCTTTCAGATATTGGATAACAGCACAGGACTGTGATCCCTGAGAGAAGACAATGGAGCCCAATCTTTTGATTGCTCCAGGTAACAGCCTGGAGGCAATCTCCAGACTACAGAACAAGGAGAGGGAACCCAAGTACCATCCAGAGGTCACAATGAGTTGAGAGACAGAGGTCAGAGTTTGAGAGCAGGGGAAAGACTAAAATACGCAGGGCTGAATATCAGAGAGGACTGGACTGCACAGAAAGCTCAGAGGTACACAATGAGGAATCGATTCTTTGGCTTAATAATATGTGCACACATTGGTTAAAACTCCACCATGCTGGGAAATAAAACATGAAAAAGCCAAGCCATTTTTTAATGCCAAAAAATTGCCAGAACTCTCACGTGTTCCCACTAGCCAGAACAGAGACTTCAGACACAAACAAGAACTGTTTTAAGCATATTTCCAATTTTAACACTCAGAATATTTAAAAATGTGTGTTCAAAGCAGTGGAGAATACAATGACCGCCAGTAGTTTGGTGCCACGGCCTTGATTTGTGCTCAGGTACCAAATGTTTCACCCACCACTGCTTCTGTTTCATCAGTGCAAATGTCAAAGGTAAATAATAGTTCCATATTATTATGAAGATAAGTCATAACCTCGAAGACCCCATAAAAGGTCATGGATAAAACCATGGGTCTGCAAACTACACACTGACAATTTAGGCCCTAGAACAACCATTAAAAATAAGTAAGACTAACAGGTATTGCTAATTAGTGGCAATAATGATAAAACACTAAAAAATAAGCAACTTCAAAAAAGTCTGGAAAAAAAGGAGAAACAGCACAAAGAACAGAAAGGATAAAGACAAAACAAGTAGCATTATGCAGAGCTTTAAGCCTGACTACACTAATAACTATATTAAATGTAAATGGTCTACATAGTCCAATTAAAGGACAGGTTGTCAGACTAGATTGCTGCCTGCAAGAAATCTGTTTTAATATAAAGACATATTGGTTAGAAGAACTGAAAAGATACAACATGATAACACTAATTTTAAAAAGTTGGATTATTTACTTGAATACGAAACAAAGTTAATAGTCTTCAAAACAAGAAATACTCCTGAGGATAAAAAGGCACATTTCATAATGATGAAAGAATTAATTCAGGGCTTCCCTGGGGGCACAGTGGTTGCTGAGCCTGCGTGTCTGGAGCCTGTGCTCTGCAACGGGAGAGGCCACAACAGTGAGAGGCCCGTGTACCGCAAAAAATTTTAAAAAATAAAAATAAAAAAAAAATTAATTGCATTTAATAATATTAGGGAAAAACGTTACACTGCCATGAACAAATACAAAAACAAACAAAACAAAAAACTCTGTACCTGGCTAGGACAGGCAAAGTACAAGACGGGACTGGAACATCTTTTGCCAGAAAGTAATGAAGTGCTCAAGGAATGACAGGGACTTGGGAAAATACACAAAACTCAGCTTGAATGGACTCTCCCAGCCAAATACAAGGATAATATGAGCAACTAAACAATGATAGTACTGGATTGCAACCCACTACATAACAACCCGGAAGTCCATACTAAAACTTAATAGACGAAATAAATAAATAAATGGTAGAGTAGTAGATGGCCAGCTAATGGTAAAATGCAGATGCAATGATAACAGAGTTAGAAAAACGTTTTGCAACGTTCAGAGTAACAACTGATTCAGGCAAAAATTATCAATGGATCCTAAAAGTTTGAAATAAAACAGGTTATTTAAACCACAAGCTACTTAATAATTACAAAGAGAAAACAAAAATTCATAGTGGAAAACCTTGGTGGATACCAAGCGTTCAAAGTCAGCGTCACCAATAAGTGCACAAAACACAATCATAAGCATCCTGACATGATACTCCAGGAAGGCTACGACACCATTTATGTTGTCTTCTTTCCAAAATGCATAACCTGAACTTAATCAACGACAACTGAATTTAATGTGCAGTCCCAAATTAAAATCTACATCAAGGGAGAAAAAAAAAGCTATAACAGGCATTATTAGAACAATAATATTTGATTACAGACTATAGATTTGATAACAGTATTATATAATTGTCAAATGTCTAATTTTGATAACAGTTTATGATTACATAAGAAAACATCTTTGTTCTTAGAAAATACATACTGAAGTATTTAGGGGTAAATGGACACGAGGGCCAGAACTTAAGTGTCAAATGGTTCAAAACAATAATATGTATCTAGCGATACAATAATAAAACAAAATATTAAGGACTGGTGAATCTGAAAGTACAGGAGTTCTTTGTATTATTACTTACATTTTTCAAATTAAAAATTAAACAAAACAAAAAAAAAGACTTAGAACTTACTTGTTGCCACATAACCTAGCTGTGGAACCAAATGTTCATCTGCAGAATTTTCTCGGCCTGGTACTAATCTCTGATACTTAGTTGGATGAGGATTTCCATCTACATCTACCAAGAATGGTGGAGGCATAAGATGAGGAGCCTGCTGAGTTTGCTCATCTAAGACATAATTATTAGAATCCCTAATCAGTGGCCGATAGTCAGTATGGAAGAACATCTGATCGGGAATCTAGAAAAGGGAAGTTTACAAATTGATATTTTGAGGTTTACACGTGTTAAAGAAAATAAATTATTAACCAGTTAACTTTATTTGAAAAGACAAAAAAGTTAAATCTAACCTATTTTCAAAACATCCTTTATAACTATTTTACATGCTGTAAGAAAGTATATGAAATGACCTTTTCATATGGCTTGCTGCATCCGAAACCAAATATCAGAAGGTGACCGTGAGAATCTGTACAGGCAAAATGCTGTCCATCCTGGGAAAACTTACAGTCAAATACAGCTCCATGTCCTTGTCCTTCAATCTAGGAAACACAGAGGGAAAAATGTATGACCATTTCTGTGTAAGAGCTTTTGCTCTATCAACTTCTGAAAAACCAAATTTTTAAACAAAGTTTTCGTTAAGCACATGTTAGTATTTTCAGAAAATAAAATTCATTTTAGATACCACTAGCCTAGAAAAAAATCTCAAAAGATCTTCTAAGAATTAGTTCTCAGATTGATCAAATGAAGGATCATAAACCAATCCAAAATGAAGGCTTTACTTCTTACATGTGAATGACAATTTCACAAACTTTTCTTTCAATATATAACAAAAATCTTTTGATTAATAACCTACAAGGGAGGGGCTTCCCTGGTGGTGCAGTGGTTGAGAATCCGCCTGCCTATGCAGGGAACACGGGTTCATGCCCCGGTCCGGGAAGATCCCACATGCCGCAGAGCGGCTGGGCCCGTGAGCCATGACCGCTGAGCCTGTGCTCCACAACGGGACAGGCCACAACAGTGAGAGGCCCGCACACCGCTAAAAAAAAAAAAAAAAAACCTACAAGGGAAATGATTAAAGATTAATAAAGTTTGGAATTCATGAAGTAAAGTCAATACTTTCATGGAGTTTAAGCTTTCCACTTAGATGACTAAGTGGAAATGCAAAATTTGTAATGTTGCAAAGTCTCAAGGGTGCATATGTAGATGTCTGCACCTGCAACTACCTTATTTCAAACTGCCACAAATTTCAGAAAGGATACTCTAAGTGCATCATGAATGTTGCCTTAAATAGATAGCTTTTAAACTGTTTTGTTTTATTCTTGTTTTTTTAACTGTAAATTATAGTTTAGTATTATCAATTTATAGTTAAATGAGTTGTTTCATTAACTCAATAGTGTAGAGCTATGCGTATCTGTTGTCTCAGCCTATAACTTTCCAATAATTAAACTTTAGGACAAGTTAAATCAGCGTTGGAAAAAGGATTCATCCACCCAACTAACTGCCAAAACAAACTCACATACATACCTAAATACCCGCTAGAAAAGCAATAATTCACTACTGCTATACCACACATGACTGAGTGCCAATTAACAAAATGGAGTGGGGGGGAAACAGGATTCCTTTTCTCAGAGTCCTTTATAGGCTAGTGGGGGGGGGGGGGGGGGGGGGGGGGAATTAAGGTATTGGGATATTTAGGGACTTGCTGAATAAGATAATCCATGTATACAAATTTGCATTCTCTCATAACATAAAAAGGAAAAAAATGTGTAAATATTTTCCCTCCTATTACACAGATTCACCCCCAGGGTCCTTTGAAGAGCCACCTCCACCACAGCCCAACCTGCACCCTGGCACCACTTTACACCTCTGGCCTGAGACCTTCAGTCCAAGTAAAGCAGAGGAGGGTGGGGAGGGGAGAGCCCTTGGCTGGTAAAGCAAAGATGGTGGCAGCTACTCTCCTATCATACATGTGGAACTTACTGCACCAAAAGCTTTGCTCAGGGTACCCACTGAGAAGGAAGTTTTCCCAAGTGGGCAAACCCACCTAGGCAGAGCAAGACAGACTCCAGTTTTTACCTGCAGTCTGAAGAGTCCTACACAATGATTCCTGACAAGATCCGACCTGCCACTGTGCCTGGAGAACACTTCGGTGTCACATTATGTTAACTATTTACTTAATGAAATACTGTTTTTGTTAGTAGTTTACAACCCTATGTAATTTGTCTAGCATTAAAGAATTAGGAGACTCCCAGCTGAGCAGTAAAGGTAACAAGAATTCAGTATACAAGGCCAACTTTTGGTGTCTGACTGGAAATAAGATCACCGTTGCCCATTTGAGACTTTTTTCAGATTACTCTTTGGCTTAGAGGTTATTTTAGCTTATATTCTGTTTAAAGCCTGAATTAATGTAGTTTTCTGTTTTAATAGATTAAATTTAGTATGTAATGTTCCTATTGAGTTTTAAAGGCTAATTAAAAGATGGATGTACCTATGAATTTTAAGGCCATAGAAAAACTGAAGAAGGCTTGGTTCTTTTTCCAGTAATTTGAACAGAGATGCAAGTTTCAGAGATGCCCAATGATGTACTTGGGTCAGGCTATTTGAGTTGTTTTAGTGCACTTAATGTTAATAAATAAAAAACTGTATTTTAAACTGTTTGTTGAAGAAAATATCCAGTGTAAGCACCTTGAAATTAAAATTTTAAGGTCAAAAAAAACCAACAAAAACATGGAACACATAAACTAAGATGGTCTTCAATCAAATATCTAAGAATCATTCACCTATAGGATGCTACTCTATTGCCTCAAAAATTAATTATAGTTTGAATTAGATCTCAATATAAACAAGAGTAATTTTATAAAACCTATCATATACATATGAGATATATATATATATATATAATATATATATATATATAAATCAAGTCTTAACAATGTACAAGCCCTTTTACAGATTTCCCTCAGAATTTATCCCAAGGAAATAATCAGGGATCTACCTAAACAGCCATGTATAAAAACATTCTAAGTATTGTTGCTGCGCATATTTTAGAAACCACTTAAATACTCAACAACAGTAAATTAAACATATAGGTAACATACTTCTAAGATAGGCTGAATTTACCGTCAAAAATATATTTGCAAATTCTTAAAAAATATTTAAGGGTTTGAAAAACATTCTTTACATAAAATGAGAAAGGATTACAAAACTATGTGCAACAATGCCAACTAATAAGTATGTAAAGAACGACGCCATTAGAAAGCCTTCGATGGATACTGATATTTGTGAAAGTTTCATGAGGAACCAGATATTTACATAGTCTCTGGAAAAATCAGTTTAAAATTTACAAAGAAAAAAACAACTATTTTAAAAATCAGTGGGGAAACTTGGCAGATGCCACCTTAACCAAATATTAATAATTATCACCATATAACAGTGGAACATATAAATATCATGTGCCTTCTAATATAATGCACGGACGGCACACTATCATTTATGTTTTATTACATCAAAAAAATGTGAAACAGTGTTGAATCATGAATAAATATCAGACAAAACAGAGATATCCTGTAACATTATTTGCCTGTAAAAGGGCAAGATATAGGGGGGGAAAAAAAGGCAGAATTATTGATCTTACAAAACTAGAGATACATAACTACTTAATACAATGCATGATCCTGAATTAGATCCTGGTCCAAGGGGTAAAATATAACTATAAAGGCATTATTAGGACAACTGACAAAATTTGAATGTAAACCTGGATTAGATAACGCTACTTTATCAATGTTAAATTTGCCTATTTTGGTAACTGTATTGTAGTTATGTATAAGAAATTCTAAAAACACGCAATAAGATCGTACTCTGGTTTTCAAATATTCATGTGCAAAAAGAAGAAACGCTGAAAAACAAACAATGATGTTCGATTCCCTAGATGACTCTACTTAGTATTATTTTTTATTATCCAATTTTTTTTTTTGGCTGCACCATGTGCCATGTGGGATCTTAGTTCCCATGCATTGGAAGCGCTGCGTCTTAACCACTGGATGGCCAGGAAGTCCTTATTATCAAATGTTTTAATAAATTTAAATAGTGAAAAAGTTGTGTGAATTACCATAATTTTGCCAATTTAAACACAGGGACAAATTCACACACACAAAGCTAAATAAATAAATTTTGAAAATCTTTCCCTCATGTGAATGTTATACAGATTAATTTCACATTTGTATGTATGTATGTATATATGGCTATCAGATATTTATCAGACTAAGTAGTACCCTGATTTCTAGAAATATAAACTGCCAAAATATGCGGATCGGTTTCTGGCTACACTTCATTATCCAAATACTAGAAACAAATGCAAACATGCATGAAGACACCTCTTACTCCACTTACCATATTAAAATAATGTTTCATCTTGGTGCCTTTTGTAATATCCCATATAAATATGCTGCCATCATGTCCTGCAGATAACATAATTCTGGAATCAAAGGGATGTGTCTCCAAAACAAATACTTCATCAGCATGTCCCTTTATTCAACAAAGTCATATAGTTAAGGAGGGTTTGCAAGTTACAAGTCTAAAATTAAAAGCCCATATCTGTCACAGTGTATAAGAGTTTTAAAATATGTATTAATGACAGTAATTTATACATTAGTATATATACAAATTTCTATTCATTTGATAATATAAATGAAACGTGTTTATTAAAAATAAAATTATAGTTCAAAAATTTTTGATTTGTTATATGTTATAAAAACTACCTACCAATAAGTTATGAAGCAGCTGTCCAGTATAAGAATTCCACACTTTGAGGACATGATCATTCACAGCTGTGACAACAATGCTATCATTCTGATTCCAAGCTATCATTGTTACTTTGGGTTTCATAAACCTTTCCTCTTCTAAAGATAAATCTCTAAGAAAAAAAATATGAAATGTGCAATGCTATATGTGCAGGAGGCTGTACAATGTACACAGTCCTTCATCGATACAAAAATAATTGAAGTAATCCAGCTCATGTCCATACCTTACCAACTCGATAGAGAGTTCATCACATCTGATCCACAAAAGATTATCTATAAACAGATAAGGGCAAAATCCCGAGGGGTAAGGGATTATTTACAAACAGTTCGGAGACTGAATACAGGCAGATTTCAGAATACCACCGCTGCTCATAAAAGCAAAGCTTTTTCTCTCTACGTCTTTTCTAATTATTCCCCTCTCCTGACCCCAAGCCCTACAAGTAATACTTTCAACTGCTTCACTCTCTATAGATGACAAAAAACTTCAGGAAGACAGAAAGAAGGTAATTCATCTTCATGACTCCAATGTCTAGTAAAGTGCCTGACACAGACTCTCAATCTGCTGAACTGTAAATGAGCTGCATTCATCTCTTTCTACCTCCCTATAAACTGTTCCTACAGGTCCTTGCCAAGAACGGTCTTGGATACACGCCTGCAGTGTTTTGCTGCCTTTATGAAAACAATATGCAAAGCTTCTGTATAAAATACAGCAGTCAGTAGAACGGGGTTGGGGGGACTGGGGGGACCTAGCTGCTTCTGAAATCATACAGCACATTCTAAGAAATGATTAAGCATATAATAAATATGTATTTTAAAGAAAACGGCTACAAGAATATGGAATGAGTGCTATGTAACACCTATCTATGTAAGCACCATGGAACACAAATGAGAGAATAACTCTAACTAGACTGGTCAGAGAAAGTGTAACATAAAACACAAAAGGGGACTTCGCTGGTGGCAGAATGGTTAAGAATCTACCTTCCAATGCAGGGGACACGGGTCTGAGCCCTCGTTGGAGAACCAGGATCCCACATGCCATGGGGCAACTGGGCCACGTGCCACAACTACGGAGCCCACACGCCACCACTACAGAGAAGCCTGCATGCCGCAACGAAGATCCCACATGCCACAACTAAGACCCAACGCAGCCAAATAAATAAAATAACTGACAAAATGGAATACAGGCTAAGACCCTCCACGCTTCATTAGAATTTACTAACAGACGTGTTGCATTTCATCAAGTTGATTAGCCAAGATTAGAACACTAAAACAAATATATGTTTGTAAAAACAAATTTTTACACACAGAAAACACTGCCTTTCAAGATCTGAAATAAGTAAAACTTTAAATGAGAAAAGAGTATTTCCACCATGAGGGAAAATACAAGACAAGTTCGCTCCATGAAGAGAAGGTGACAACAAGAAAAATAAATAGTTCTCAGTCTCATTTAAAAATTTTTATTCAAGTTTTTACAATGGTATTCCTATTTTGCCTAATAAAATAATTATTCATGGGCGAATACCATTTCAAATGTTCTTCACTGCCATTCTTTCATTATTATTCACTTTCACACTAAGATGCTTCTAAATATCCAGATGTAACATTTTTAAATAATTATAAAGATTTGCTTGTGAACAAGGATTATCAGATTTCTAGTATGTATTCTTTCCATTCTCTACCACAGATCATTCCACAAAAATATTAGTATCAAATTTATTTTGAGATCCAATACAACTTTTTGAGCCACAGCAGAGAATGGGTTAATTTCTCCTACTATTACTAAAAATAAAGCAGACATGAAGATCTAAAATGTGTAACATTTCTCAGAAAAACTCCTAAGAACACTGATATGCCTACTCTAGACCAAGCAGTGCTAGAAATTTTCATATGATTTAAAATTGCCAACAATACTTAAAGGCAGGTAGTCTCACTTCCCAGATGATGAAACAGATTAATAAAAATTAAATGATGTTCTCAAAATTATATAGCTATAACAGTGTAAATGGTATTTGAGCAAAGGTCTGACTCCAAAACACATATTCTTTCCACCACCTGTACTGCCTCCCAAAATATACAAACCAAGAAAGCAATGTATTTGAAATTTGTAATATTTATCTTGGAAAGTACTAAACTTATCTCAAAGATGCTCAAGATACATTTTTGAGACTTTGGAGGTTGAGGGTGGGGGGACAGTTAGACAAACTTGCCTTCAATGCCATTTTACAAACCAAAATTTCAGCATACAAAAAGAAAAATTTTCATTCCCACTGGAGTCCCATTTTTTTAAACCTAAATAAAGTGTGTTTGCTTTTTTCGCCAGACATAGCTGTAAGTGACTTCTTAAAAATTCCAAAAATCCTACCTTCAAAAAGTAGAACTTTCTGAAAATTTTCACATTTGATATACCTGAGTTATTTTTATATATTTTTTGAAATGGTAGGTGGGGATATCCCTGGTGGCACAGTGGTTAAGAATCCGCCTGCCAACACAGGGGACACGAGTTTGAGCCCTGGTCCAGGAAGATCCCACATGCCGCGGAGAAACTAAGCCCGTGCACCACAACTACTGAGCCTGTGCTCTAGAGCCTGCGAGCCACAACTACTGAAGCCCATGTGCCTAGAGCCTGTGCTCCACAACAAGAGAAGCCACTGCAATGAGAAGCCCGCGCACAGCAACGAAGACCCAACGTGGCTAAAAATTAATTAATTAATTCTAAAAAAAAAAAGAATATACGAGGTTTAAGTATTTATCTGTCAGATGTGCAGGAGGCAGCCATTCACTTAGATCGTAGCTCTTCTAATAGGAGGTGGCTCCAGTCCCCTGAACAAAGCAATCAACCAACCAGAGAGAGAGAGAGAGAGAGAGAGAGAGAGAGAGAGAGAGAGAGAGAGAGAGACCAAGTACTTAGGATGCACCTACTTAGAAACAAACCATCTCAACTTACCCTGAGATTCTTGTAGCCATATCCAGTAAGATGCTTCTCCATTCTAACTGCTCAAATCTCCAAATCCGTGCTGTTCCATCTCTGCTACCACTTAAAAACCTTAAAAGAAAAGAAGATCTTCTACTCACATACGTGCTACCAAGGGCTACAGTTAATATTTCAAGTGAAAAAATTTTTATTGTAGCTATCCTGACTGCAGGTAAATCTACAGGTGTTACTTCCAAAAGACATGGAATTTAGCGCGTATCTAAACAGAGAAAATCTGGTTTGCTATGATTTGCCTAGCCCTATTAAGTAAAGCACATTTCAAACTCAATCACTAGCTTCTCGAATAGACTGAGTTTTGAAAAGACAATGTACAATAAGTATTTGGGGGGGGGGGGGGGGGGGAAGGACAATTAAAGATGTATGGAAGATGGGCTTCCCTGGTGGCGCAGTGGTTGAGAGTCTGCCTGCCGATGCAGGGGACACGGGTTCGTGCCCCGGTCCGGGAAGATCCCACATGCCGCGGAGCGGATAGGCCTGTGAGCCGTAACGCTGAGCCTGCGCGTCCGGAGCCTGTGCTCCGCAACAGGAGAGGCCACAACAGTGAGAGGCCCACGTACCGCAAAAAAAAAAAAAAAAATGTATGGAAGAAACAGTAAGACCAAAAGCACCATTATAAGCATTTTAACTCTAAACTCAAATTAATTCATGCTAGCCATGTGTAAAAATAAATCAATCATTTAATAAAGTTAAGTTTTAAAAAAAATCACAGTTTAGGAAAGGTACCTGAAAAGACACTGGGGACCATAAAGGATATAATTTAAGTGGTAATTCTGTTGCACTACATCACTGTGATTGATTAGAAAAGATTTTCTTTTAACTACTCAAATATAACAAATTTCTTTATCCTTACACCTAATTTTCCTATAAATCAAACATTTAGCCAGCAGTGAGATAAAGAAAAACTACTTTGGGTCATAGGAGGCTGCAGAAACTACAATTCTAAAAACTTACATTTAATTGTTTCCTCCCTGCCCCAGACACTTTTCCTTCAATTATTACATTTACTAACAAGTACCTGCAATATGATATATACCTACAAAGTGATATATTAGTTATACTAATAGGAAGCATAGTATATTTACCTAAAAACATACTCACAAATACAAACACGGTGGGGGGTGGGGGTGGGGTGGGATGAATTGGGAGATTGGGATTGACATGTATACAATGATGTGTATAAAATGGATGGCTAATAAGAACCTACTGTATTAAAAAAAATTAAATTAAAAAAATTTTCAAAAAAACAAACACACACACACTTACTTACCGATCACCATTGTTACAAAATTGGATACTATCAACTTTATCCTAAAGAGGAGAAAAAACCAAACACAAAAGTAATCATCTACATAGTCTGTACACAAAGAAAACCCACTAAGTTTTAGAGCCAGAAGCATATTTGGTTTAAAGCTAGAGATATGCACTTATGCTGCTTAACCCTGACATTCAAACATATATTGTATGTTTAAGTGCAAAGAATCTAACTACAAACCTAATAAGACTAAGATACAGCTCTTGTCTCAAAGATAGACACATGCGGTAAAAAGAAGCCTACTTCTAAAATTAAAGCAGTATTTGCAATTAATTACATCTGTATAAAAATTGATATGTGTAGAAAGTGATCAAAATAAAAGGTTTAAGTAGCTGAAAACAAGGCAAATTCACTTCGATGATTATGTGCGAAAAATAATAATAATAATTTATTTTAAAGTGATTTTTTTAATCAAATAACTTCACAGAACTTCCTATAGGAGAAAAGATGACCTGACCGCTAACCAGCACTCCAGAATACTGAGAGTTATCTTAGTACACATTGATAAAACAGCATTCTAATTTCATGAGCTTGGTTTAGATAAACAGACCCAATTCAAACCTAACCACCCAGATTAATTATCATAATCAAGAGTTTGGACTTAAAGCTGAAATAACCACTGCAAAGTATTTGGCACCATAAGGTGCTGAGTTTGTCAATATCATGCTTCACCTTTAAATCCAATCCCCCCTAAATTTAAGTTAAAATTAAAATCAGTAACAATTTCCCTTAGCAATATGAGGCTATGTACCAATAGGAATATTAACAATCTACAGAATTTTAAAACGTGAAAGAATACTTACAGTGTGACTTTCAAGTTCTGCGATTTTTTCAGGTGCTTCAAAACCCAAAAAATACATTCTGATTACATGATCAGTACTACCTGTGGCTAAAAACATACCACCTGAAATAAAAATTTTAAGGTTTAAAAAATCCAGTTTGTAACAAATATCTTAACCAAATTTCTATATTAAATTAAGCAAGCTCTCTATGCCAAAACTAAATTTATCTCAATAAATCCGTTTTCTAATTCATTATTTAAAGAACTTTTAAAATTAATGCAGTGTAATGCTGTGACTTTTAGGAAGAAATATATATTTGGTCTTCATCCCTTTTTCTGGCAGAACTCCTAAAACCCTTAGAATTTCCTAAGTGAAGTGATACTGGTGTCTTGATTTTCATCAAACCCATTTCAACCACACCAGAGTTTATGTTAATGAGGTGACTTTTGGAAAGCATCTATGGATGGGAGCTAACTGCTAGGGGAACCAACCATGTGATAAGAGAGCTGGGAGAGAGCTGAATCAACAGTGATGACCAATGATTTAACCAACTGTGCCTATGTAATGAAGCCTCCATAAAAAACTCAAAAGGGCAAGGTTCAGGGCTCCTCTGGTGGCGCAGTGGTTGAGAGCCTGCCTGCCGATGCAGGGGACACGGGTTCGTGCCCCAGTCCGGGAAGATCCCACATGCCGCAGAGCGTCTAGGCGTGTGAGCCATGGCCGCTGAGCCTGCGCGTCCGGAGCCTGTGCTCCGCAACGGGAGAGGCCACAACAGTGAGAGGCCTGCGTACCGCAAAAAGAAGGGCAAGGTTCAGAGAGATTCCAGGTTGATGGACAGGTGGAGATTAGAGAAGAATGGCACACCCAGAGAGTGCCCCTTCCCACGTACTTTATCCTATGCAGCTCTTCCATCTGGCTATTCCTGAATTATATCCTTTTATAATAAACCGAAAATCTAGTGAGTAAAATGTTTGAGTTTTGTCAGCTGCTCTAGCAAATTAATCAAACCGAGGGAGGAAGTTGTGGGAATCTCTGCTCTATATAGCCCATCAGTCAGAAGCACAGGTGACAACCTGGTCTGAGGCTGGGGGTAGGTGGGGCATCTTGTAGGACTGAGCCCTTAAGCTGTGGGATCTCACACTATTCTCTAGGTAGGTAGTGTCAGAATTGAGTTGAATTATAGGACACCCAACTAGTGTCGGAGAATTGTTTGGTGGTGCTGGGGTGGGGGGCGGGGGGAGGGCAGGAAGCACACATCAAATGAGGCTTAATTTTTAAAAGTTAATTCAGTCTGGAAATGTTCACTATCTCCTTCTGTTTTATTAGTTGTGACAATGACTTTAAGATGCTGAGGCTCTGAAAATGCATGAAAAGGGGCTCTGCTTTCCGAACAGCTTTACACACCTAAACCTAGCTTTGGAATATAAAGTTCACTTGTTCAAATTTTCAGACTTCTATGGGGAAAGATCTTTGACCTCTCCCAAAAAGAAAGGTTTCACACAGGTCCACTGTACAAGAAAATGGAGAATAATTTCACAAGATGTGTGGAAAACAAATTTAAACTACCAAAAACATGCAGTTCAGTTAAAAGAACCACATTCTTGGTTCATCATACCCACAGGGCACATGGCACAAGAATTGCTCATATGGACACTCTAAGCCTCCTTTCTGCCAGCTCTCTCTCATAATGCGGTCATTCAAAATGCTAAAATAAAACTGAGAAAAAAACACTGAAGTTATCTTACCAACACTAAAAGAAGAACAAAGCATTTGAACGCCTGGTCTAGGCTTTTCAGTGAACTTCAGGGGCCGTGGACTTGAAAAGAAGATGTTTTAAAATACATTAGTTTAGCACATTAACATGGTTTAAAATATTGGTTTTAATCTAGCATATTTAAATGTTATAATCTTATTTCTAGTACCTCACAGTATACCAAATATTTCCACATATGCTGTTATAGCTGGATGGATTTCAGAGGACTGTCCAATCCCCAAACTTATACAGAACATAGTATACAGAAAGAGCAAGCCTACTAACCCCTGTTCTGTAACTTAGGTGACTAAAGCTCAGACAGTGTGAGAGAATCCATTATCGAGGCCGCAGAGTAGGATGCAGAACCACCAGGTGATAGCATGGTCCAACAGAAAGGGCATGCGAGCCACACGTGTAACTTTAAATTTTTAGTAGCCACATCATAAGTATAAAGATAAAACTAGGGTTTTTTTAGTAGCCACATTATAAGTAAAAAGATAAAATTAGTTTTACTTCATTTAAACCAATATATCCAAAATATCATATCAATGTTAATAAAATTTTATTGAGAACTTTAGGTTCTTTCATATTAAATCTTTTAAATCTTCCAGATCATACTAGACACTAATAATACATCTCAATTTGAACAGTTTTCATCAAAAATACTTGATCTGTACTCAGATTTCATAAAACTTATAGCTGAAAAACTAAATTCACATACTCAAGTTGTTTGAAATATGCTTAAAAGTTTTTTAATAACTGAATCCTATCAGTTAAATTTAAATTAATAATTCGATTCCTCAATTGCACTAGCCACACCCGAAGTGCTCAATAGAGACATGTGGCTAGCGGGTAACACACTGGGCAGTGCAGGGCTATGATCCAGGTCTGATTCTTAAATGATCCTTCCTAAATTTCTGCCTATGTAATTATACATTTCTAACATTTTTCAAAATGTTCACATATATACTATCACTTTTTCTTTTTCAAGAAAATGTGCCCACTAAGACAGCATGGCTATGCTCCTTTTACATATCCAACTATCTAAATCGTACAGTGTAAACAGTAGTCAATATGGCACATATGCTGTATATAACAAAAATTAAATTCAAAAGTAAAAAGGGAACCACAATACACAATTTCTCTTTATAATCAGATTTCATTTCACTAGACTAAACTGTAACAACATTAAAAAAGAAAACTTATTACACAATTAAAGTCACTTACCTGAATTTCAGGGATTCTAAATCCCACTGCCAAAAACAAACTGTCCCATCAGCACCAGTAGAGACCATGTATCTTTGAGAGCCTTTGGCCATTGGGCTAAACTAAAAAGGAATAACATTTACAATTCAGCTTCCTGAGCTGCTACTGAAGTTAAAGAGTTTTTCAAAGTTAACTTCAACTAACACTTTAAGTAAAACACAAGAAATCCAAAACATAGGTAATATTATTGCAGTGAAAACTCATAACCTGTAAAAAATGAAGTCTATCTCTAATTTGTAAATGTAAAGTGATCTCAATAAATGATTATTTTCAGAACTAACAATAGTCAGAAAAACTTTTCCAAAGAGAAATATCTAGTCCTATCAATGTGAATTAATTGGACACCCAATTAATTACACCCAATGTGTAAAGCCAATTAATTAAAACTATGGGGCACAGTAGGTACACAACGACAGAATGAACAATGGAAAAATGTGAAGTCCAAACTGGACCCTAATACACAAGACTTAAGATAAAGGAGCCATCTCAATCAGTTGAGGAAACAATGGATCATAAATGCATAAATGGTAAAGGGACAAATGTGCAACAATCTGGGAAAAAAATGGATCCATTCTTCAGACTGTAAAGCAAGATAAATTCCAAGTGATCAACATTTTAAATATTTAAATAACAAAACCATAAAAGTATTATAAGAAAACACAAAAATTATATCGTAACTTCAGAACAGGGCTAACATTTGTGCTACACAAACAAGCTAGAGAAAGCAAGATCAATTTGGTCCAGAGACATCCTGGACCAAAGGCAGCTTTTAAGGCAGCTTAAAAGACAGAAAAATATAAGGAAAACAAGAAAAACGCACTAGGCAAAGGAATAAGATGAACAAAAATACAAAAGTGAGAGGGAATGTGATATGTGATAGTTAACAGAAAGATCTATAAGACTAAGTGTTCATTTTGGAAGTGGTATGGAAATGGGTTAAATGGATAGAAAATCTGGACCCAATAACACCAAGTTAAGAGGTTAACTGTAGCTCTCAAGTAAAACACTTGAAGGCAACCCAAAGATCTGTCTGACAGCAGTATACAATATTGATTGAAAAGGAACAGATAAGATAAAGAACCAAGAATCAATCCAATTGATCCAAGAACGTTAACTGGATGGCAGTACCCCCTACCTCCATGAAATAAGCAACACAACTTGCTGACTCATGAGACATTCAAGATAAAGGAGCTTAAGCAAAAGGAAGACCAGTATTGCCATTAAGAGAAAAGGAAGTGTTGGGAAGAAATGGGTTGGTTTTGTTTTTCCGTATGAGTTACATACTTACTTATCATTACAACATGCCAGAGAGATATAGTTTATTATCTCAGTTTCATGCTTTTTCCCAAGGTTATATACACTTTGTGAGAGAGAGAGGATTTGAACCTCTGACTCCTTCAGCGAAGCTTCTTCTAAGCTCCTTCTCTTCAAATATATGAAATGAAGGTTTTTTTAAGTGATTATTTACATCTAAGTAGATATGTTTCAGAATATGGACTAACAATGAGTTTTAGAGAATATCCCATTAAAAGTAATAACTGAAATTATATTAACAATTGGATATTCTTGTTAATTAAAACAACAAGGTAAAATCTGTAACCTTGCAAACACAGAGTACTTTAAGAATTTTAATTAAAGTTAGTTAGAACACAGGTGACTTAATATGACAGATACACAAGTCGCTTGTTGCTCTCTATTTTGTCTCACTGATGTCTTTGTCTAGCCCTGGGTTGACACTATACTGTTTTCTCTATAACATCTTTTAAAGCATTTTTAAATATGTAGTATGGCAAAAAGTTGAGGGTTTTTTGTTTTTTTGAGGGATGGGGGGGGTTGGCGATTTGTGCTTATCTTTCTCTTTCTAAATGAACTTGATAACATGCCAAGTTCCATTAAAACAAAGCAACTGGGATTTCAAATGTAAATACACTGACTTTACACCATGATTTGGAGCTGTGACAGCTTTACAACATTGAATCTCCTGATTCAGGAGCATGGTAGACATTTTCACTTATTTAGACTATTCCCTCCCCACCACCCAAGGTTCTGCCATTATTTTTAAGATCTTTCCCCATCTCCTGGTAAGTTTATTCCTATGTGAAGCTTTTGTTGCTATTGTGAATTATGCATTTTTTTCATTATATTTGCAAACTGATTATTGATGGTTCATAAGAAAGTGTTGGTTTTAGGACATGGGTCCTATATCTATCTGTTTTACTAAGCTCTCAGTAGTTCTAGCAGGTTTTAATAGAATTCACCAGGTAAATCCTCTTAAGTTTGCGTTTTAAGAGATTTTTTTTTTTAGTACCCAACAGGCATTTTTAACTTTTGAAGCCTTCCTTTTACTGTTTCTAAGTAACAGCATTTCCTCAAATGCAGTATCGCTGACATATAGTCATGTTTTATTAACCACCCTCAAAGCTACTCATCGATGACTGTAACATGCATCTCTAAATAAAGCAAACAGTAAGAACTGCAATTTCTCAGTCCCTTTTGGCTTTGTGATTCTGTACTGCAATCTCACATGTCTACTTCCAAAGTCAAAACAGTCTTCCTGAAATCACATTCTGAGTAACTGTCTAGTATATAACATGTGCCTGAGAGCATAATAACTTCTACTTTTACAACTTATTCAGTGGCAAAATAAGCAGTCTTTAATGTATGTTGATCCTCTATTTTGCTATTAAAGAATGCATTATTTAAAGGTAGACACAGAGAGGAGAATGCCACGTGAGGGCGGAGACAGATTGGAGGGATGCGTCTACAAGCCAAGGAACGCCAGGGACTGCTGGCAGCCACTGGGAGAGAGGCCTGGGACAGATGGTCCCCGGAGCTCCCATGAAGGAACAGAACCCTGATGACACCTTCATTTGGGACTTCTAGTCTCCGCAACGGCGTGTATGTTGATGCAGTTAACTCCCTGGGCCAGACAGCGCTTTTTATTGCAGCATTATTAGGCCTTACAAAATTAGTTGATGTCCTGGTGGATTATGGATCAGATCCAAATCAGTTGTGCAACTTGCAGTGTCTTAGTTCCCCAACCAGGGATGGAACCTGGGCCCCCAGCAGTGGACACAGAGGCCTAACCGTTGGACCACCAGGAAATTACCAGAAACATGCTTTTAACTGTAAATAAGGAGTTTTCTAAGCAGTTTTACTAAACCCTGTGAAATAAGTGAACCTTTCTATTCATTTAGTCATTAACAAGTACTGTTTATGTATTTCCACCGTGCTTTGTAGTTTGTATGATTTGCTTAAGCACTTTAACATACCCCAAAACCAAGTTCTTCACCAATTAATATATTTGGCATCACTTTGTCAGGATGACTTTTGTAGTTGTGGTTTAAAAGAATCTGAGTCCAAATTTTAATATGGAACAGCAACACAATGTAAAATGAATCAACGACAAGTGAACAAAAAATAAATAAATAAATAAATAAATAAATAAAGGTAGTAGGCTGTCCTATTAACTGTTAAAATGCAAATCTTTCCTGTGTGCTCACATGTGCATTCTAGACAGAGCTATTACCATGGGGGAGTGGAGGAGGGGGCAAAATTCACACAACGTTAAATTCACCACTTTAACCATTTTAAAATGTATAATTAAGTGGCATTTGGTACATTCACAATATTCTGCAGCCATTATCACTATCTAGTCCCACAACTATTGTAAGATTAAACTGAAATCTGTCAAGGCATTTTCCATTGATTCTCTTGGCTTTTTCAAGTAGGTAATCAAACTGTTTGAAAAATGAGAATTTGGGGGACTTCCCTGGCAGTCCAGGGGTTAGGACTCCATGCTTTCACTGAAGGGGGCAGGGGTTAGATCCCTGGTCAGGGAATTAAGATCCCACATGCCACACAGCACGGCCAAAACAAAGAAAATGAGAATTTTTTTCTCTTTCTTTCCCATATTTATACATTTTTGTTTTTTCTTGCTTAGTAGTACTTGCTAATGTTGAACAGTTGCAGTGATAGTATAGTGTTTGTTCATTTTCCCCAAATGTCACTTTGCAATATTTCAAATCTCCATAAAAGCTGCAAGAATAGTACAATGAACACTCACATACCAGTCACCAAGATTCACCAATCGTTAATATTTTGCCACACTTGCCCCTGGCTACTGGATGGACTTGAGCCATCTGAATCTAAGTTGCAGACATCATGACACTTCAACCCTAAAATCCTCAGCATGTATCTCCTAAGAACAATGATATTCTCCTACATAATACATTTATAAGACTCAAGACATTTAATATACAATTAATATTGAAATTTCCCCCAATTTCTCAGATGTCCATTATAGGTTTTCTTTTTTTTTTTTTTCCTCTCTTAAAGACAGGATCCAAATCACATATTTTTATTTGTCACATTTTTTACTTTCCTTATAAAATAGTTCTTCCACCTTTTGTCTTTTTGAAACTAAGCTTTTGAAGGATATAGATTGCTGTCATAAACTGTTAATTTGCATTTGTCTGACTGCTTCCTCATGTGATTCAGGTTAAACATTTCTGACAGAAATACTAACAGGCAGAGAAAGAATTTTAACTACAGATTCAATGCACTTTATAGTTACAGGTCTATTCAGATTTTATTTCTTTCTGTGCCAGTCTTAGAATATTTCACTTTTTCAAATTTTCCATATAAAACTTTTAAAATATACTTTTCAGTGTCTGAAGGTTCTATAGTGATTCCCTTTTTCAAATATGATAATAGTTATTTATGATATTTCTATTTTGATCCTAGATTAATCTCAGTCTTACACCATTTTTAGTATTTCATTCAAAGAACTTCTGGCTTTTTTGATACTCTTTACTGTTTTGCTTATTTTTTCCATCCTTAATTGTTTCCTGTTCTTTTTCTAACTTTCTGAGAAATACATCTAATCACTGAATTTCAGCCTTTTCTTTAATATATGCATTGAGGGCTATAAACTTCCCTTTCAGCACTGCTTCAGCTGGGTATTAATTATCTACTGTTGTATAACAAAGTATCCCAAAACTTAGCTACTGGAAACAACAGTAAATATTCATTATTTCACAGTCTCTAAGGGTCAAGAATTCAGAACAGCTTAGCAGGGTGGTTCTGGCTCAGGGTCTCCTCAGGTTGAAGTCAAGATGTCAGCCCAGGCTTCAATGAGGATGGAGGACATGCTTCCAGAAAGGCCGACTCACACGGCTAAGGTAGGAGACTCCAATTATTCACCATGAAGACCTTTCCATAGGGCTGTCTGAGTGCCCTGTCGACATGACACAGCAGGCATCCCTCAAGACAAGCGAGTCAAGAGAATAAGACAGATGTTTCCATTCACATCAAGAGAATAAGATAGTGACTCCCACTGTCTTATAACCTTTCACAATCAAGCAATGGAAGTCACCCTACATCACTTTCCCAGTATCCTATAGGTTACACAGGTCAACCCTATTCAACAAGGAGACTACCAACAGGTAACAGCATGAGGAGGCAAGAATCACTGGGCACCATCTTGGTGGCTGGCTACCAAACTCTATATCCCACAAGTTATAATTATAATATTTTCATTATTAATCAGTTCAAAATATTATCAAATTTTTATTATGATTTCATCTTTGATGCATAGGTTACATAAAAGTGTATTGCTTAATTTATAAAAGTGAGGATTTTTCTATTAATTCTGGCTGCTAGTTAATTTCCAGCTTAATAGCACTACTGGAGAATACACTTAAGATTATTTTCAGTATTTTCAAATTTATTGAGAACTTAGTTTAAGGGTTGGAATGTGGACAATATTTATATAATAATCCACTTAAGACTGAAAAGAAATGATGCGAATATAATACGTAGTGTTCTAATGTATCATACAGATCAAGCTTATTATTTACACTGTTCAAATCTATATTCTTTGTTTTTGCAGTACGCGGGCCTCTCACTGTTGTGGCCTCTCCCGTTGCGGAGCACAGGCTCCGGACGCGCAGGCTCAGCGGCCATGGCCCGCGGGCCCAGCCGCTTTGCGGCATGTGGCATCTTCCCGGACCAGGGCACAAACCCGTGTCCCCTGCATCGGCAGGCGGACTCTCAACCACTGCGCCACCAGGGAAGCCCTAAATCTATATTCTTAATGACACAGATTGTTCTTCCAACTACTGAGAGAGCCAGAGATGTGCTTATTGCCCATTAATATTATGGAGGTCTATTTTTCCCCATATGTCCTATTTTTGCTTAATGTATTTTGAGGCTGTGTTACTGAACACATACAAATTCAGAACTCTTCTTCCTGCCTAATGAAACATTTAATCATTATAAATTGTCCCTCTTTATCTCCAAAACTGGTATTTGCCTTAATGCCTTTTTTATCTAATAATATTAGTATGCTATACCAGCCTTCTTATGGTTAATTTTTGGATAATTGTTTCCATCCTTTACTTTTTTTTTACATCCAGACTCCCTATACCCTTATATTGAAGGTGAGGTTTGTTTTTCAATTATGTCTGAAATCTTTCTCTCTTATCTGGACCATTTAATGCATTTACAAGTAATCTATGATTACACTGCCATTTAATGATATCCTAGTATCATCTCAGTACTTTTCCTACACTTCTTTTTCTTTCCTTTCTTGCTTTTTTATTATTCCATATTTCCCCCTCTATTAAGCTTAGTAGTTATATATTCTCTTGCTAGTCTTTTAATTATTTTAGAGATTACGAAATGCAAAGATCTAACAAATACTAACGTTACCTCCTCCCTATATACAAGCTATTATTACTGTTAGTTTAATTCCACACATAATTTAAAACCCTAAGACATTACATTTGTTGCAATGAAGTCAATGTTTATTTCCATTTGCTCACACACATTTTTTTTTAATTCTTCATTCTTTCTTATTCCAAGCCTGGGATCACATTCCTTCTCTGCCTAATGGATACCATTTCGAATTCCCTTTAGTGCTGTTCCATCACTAAGAAACTCTCAATTTGTCTGAAAATGTGTTTACTGTAGTTCAATGGTATTTTCAGTAGGTTCAGAATTCAAGACTGGCAGTCATTTCCTACTAACACTTTAAGAAGAGTACTCCTTTGTCTATCAACTTCCACTGCTTCTACTGAGAAGCTAGCCGTCAGTTTTATTCCTTCTTTATTTTCCCCTCTGGTTACTTAAGATTTCACTTTGTCTTCGGTTTTAAAGCTTTTACTGTAATGTTTAGTATGTCTGTATATTTATTCTGCCCAGGATCCTTAGTGTTTCTTCAATCTGTGGCTTTATTTCTTTAGCGTTATTTTGCAAGATTCTCAGCTATTATCACTACAAACATAACTTTTGCTTCATTCTCTCCTCTTCTTCAGGAATTCCAATTACACATATGGTATATATTATGTATACATATGTGGAATCTTTTCAGCATTTCCTGTCCATTTCTTAATCTCTTTCAGTACATTCCAAACTCATCCCTCTGTGCTTCCATCTATTTATTTTCTTCTAACCTCATTTCCAGCTCATTAATTCTCTCTTTGATTTCTTCGGTTGCATCTAATCCGCTGTTAAAACCATCCATTGAATTATTAAATTCAGTTATATGTTTCAATTCTAGAATTTCCTTTTTACTCACTTCTAGTTCTCTGATGAAATTTGCATATTTATTATGAATTCACTATGCATACACACTTCCAAGATATATCCTCCCCAACCCTACAAGTCTGTCAAAATTTCTGCTAAGCTTCTCAGCCACCTCCTGTAAAACTGGCATATGCCTTCAAACTCAAGTTCCTCTCCCTGGGCTTTCCTCATCTCCTGTATCTTGGTCCCATAATTTCTCATTCTATTAGTACTTCAGATACTTCTGTCACCCTCGTCCAGGTTTTCTAGTTGCCAGCTCTGCATTATGTCCTTTACTCCTGAAGAATGTTCACTTGATCCTCTTAGACAGACAAAAGGTTCTACCTCTAACCCAGTTAAGTCTAATACTAACATTTTTGAGAATGTAAATTATATTAAGTGACACTGTATACTGCTACCCATGAGAAAGGTGTGTGCTAAAATACTGAAAGTGATTATTTCTAGATGGTAAGATTATGGAAGTTTTTAATTTTATTTGCTATTAACTACTGTCTAATTTTTTTGCAAACAATATTACTTACATACCTTTTTTAATAAATAAAAAGAAAACCTTTACTAAAATTTAAAATGGTTTATACATGCCAGTAACAACAAGGCAAAGAACATGAAGAAGATTCATAACTAAAATTATGCATTTGCTTGACTTTGAACTGCAGAGCAACCACTAGCAAGCACAGATAAGCCTTCTGATGTATAAAAACCTATCACCACCCAAGCAGAGTTTTTTGATATATTCAGTAGGTAGTAAACACATGCGGGCCCCCATTACCAAAAGAATGGGGCTTTCAGTGAAGACCAGAGCTCCACTTTCACACTGAAGAACTCCCTAATGGTTTTAAGACAGACACCCTCAAAAAGTATTATAAATGTTCTTATTTGCTGTTATGTTGCCTATAAGTTTATATCAAATAACAAAATGAAAAAAAAATTTTTAACCTCTAGAACATAGCTAGGATTTGAATTAATTTTTAACCTATGAAATCCTCTAGAGAACAATATACTCCTTGCCAAAAAATAAACAGGCAAATCAAAAATTCTGCTTACATTTTCAAAGTAAAACACAACCCCAATTAGAGTTGTCATCCTTCAAAAATAAGTCTGCAGTCTTTATTCTTCAAGAATATTGGCCATAGGAGTTGAGAAAAGTCACTTTTATCACAGAACTTCACACCAAATCTATTTACAGACCACTTAACATATACCCTAGGTAAATTCACATATGAAAATGAAACCACTCTGCTTGTCTTACTCAAACTCAAATCAGAAGCACCAACATGTCTTAAAAGGCCTTACAAATCATTATCTACTAACAAAATGTAATTTTCAAAAAACAATCCAAAATGACTGAGTAGCACCATTCTCAG
This sequence comes from Lipotes vexillifer, assembly GCF_000442215.2. NCBI lineage: Eukaryota > Metazoa > Chordata > Mammalia > Artiodactyla > Lipotidae > Lipotes > Lipotes vexillifer. The sequence goes on along the minus strand of NW_006798409.1, from coordinate 886,715 downwards.
TACTAATGGATCTAAGACAACTGCAGAGACCACCAGACGTTCAATGCCTGGAAGAGCATACCTCAAGGTAACCAAGCCTCTCGATCAATGATCCTGAAAGTGTAGTCCCTAAAGGAGGAGCCGGACTTCCCTGGTGGCGCAGTGGTTAAGAATCCGTCCGCCAATGCAGGGGACACGGGGTCGAGCCCTGGCCTGGGAAGATCCCACATGCCACAGAGCAACTAAGCCTGTGCACCACAACTACTGAGCCTGTGCTCTAGAGCCTGCGTGCCACAACTACTGAAACCCATGCACCTAGAGCTCGTGCTCCACAACAAGAGAAGCCACCGCAATGAGAAGCCCACACACCGCAACAAAGACCAGACCCCGCTCGCCGCCAACTAGAGAAAGCCTGCACACAACTAAGACCCAACGCAGCTAAAATTAAATAAATGAATAAATAATAAAAGATACAATGAAATAAAATTTTAAAAATAATAATAATAAATAAAGGAGAAGCAGAAGCAGCACTTGGGAACTTGTTTTGAAGGCAAATTCTCAGGCCCTGCCTCCAACATCCTGAATCAAACAAAATTTCTGGCACTGGGGCCTAGCGATCTGTGTGTTTTTGGGTTTTTTTGTCTTTTTTGTTTTTATATCAATTTATTTATTTATATTTGTTTTTATTTTTGGCTGTGTTGGGTCTTCATTGGTGCATGCAGGCTTTCTCTAGTTGCGGTGAGCAGGGGCTACTCATCGTTGCGGTGCGCAGGCTTCTGATTGTTGTGGCTTCCCATTGTCGTGGCTTCTCTTGTTGCAGAGCACGGGCTCCAGAGCGCAGGCTCAGTAGTTGTGGCGCACGGGCTTAGTTGCTCCGCGGCACGTGGGATCTTCCCACACCAGGGATCGAACCATGTCCCCTGCATTGGCAGGCATATTCTTAACCACTGTGCCACCAGGAAAGCCCCGCAATCTGTGTTTTAAACAAGGCCTCCAAGTGATTCACATGCACATTAAATAAAACTACTGCTCTGGATCCAACAACCAACTTACAAGAAATACAAAGAAACATGTTATCTCCTCCACAAGGAAGCAAATGGTACCCAAACTGTGGGAACTCTACAGATAAACCCAACTTCCTCAACAAAGAAACTGCAAGTGGTTATAAAAAAAAAATTGGACAAGACTGTGCAATTGTTTTAAAATTCTTTTAATCTACAGCAATTGTAAGGTACAGGCTTTGTCTGATTCCTAATTCAAACAAACTAAACAAAATAATGCTATTTATGAAACAACTGGAAATTTGAACATCAACAAACAAGTGTGATGATAATGTTTTTAATAAAACACAGTATGTCTTTTAGGAAGACATACTGAAGTTTTTTACAGAAGAAATGATATGAAATCTAGGATTTGCTTTGGGTACAAGGTGAAATGGCTGAAGAAGAATTGGCCTGAGGTGATGGGCACATAGGGGTTCATCATACTATTCTGTCTACTGTGTATGTGGTTCAAAATTAACATCCCCCCATGAAGGAAAAAAATTAATATATTTCAGCAAATTTAATCCACTTATCAAAATCCACAAGTCTTAAATTGATGATTTTTCTCCTTTAACACCATGAGTGTGTAATGACACTCATTCAGTTCAACTATAAACCTTAAGGAAACAGTAAGTCATCCATCAAGCCTTCATATACAGCTCTTAACTGCATTACATATTTGTTACATCACCCTTCTAAGAGTCATGGAACTATGATTAATTATATTTCTCTTCATTACTAAATTTAAAATAGAGCACATAACTACTAAGCATCTTACTATTTCTCATCTCCAAAGAAAAAGAGTTGTAAAGGAAAAGGAGATAATACACAAATGTGCACACTAAAGCTGGTTTACCTGTAAAGATGTAATTGACCCCGTGTGTCCTTGGAGCACAGCAACTGGAGCACAAGTTCTCAAGCACCACACTCTAATTATTTTATCACAGCTCCCTGCAGCAATCATTGTATTCTCATAGTTTACTGCCATATCTGAAATTTCTGCAGAATGACCTCTTAATGTGGATAATAGGCGGCCATTGTGTGTTGACCAAATCTTCACCAAACAATCGTCTGAACCCTGAGAAAAATTACACCCAAAAATAAAATGTTAATACAGCAAGTCTTTTTTATCTTTTAAAAAAATACCATTTACATGTCACTCAAATTAAGTGTCTATAATTCCTCCTCTCTTTCCAACTGTAGAACATTCTGCAAATTATGAATCTTACAGCCAAGAACACTTACAATAGTTTTTTCTGACAGCCGAGAACACTTATGATAGTTTTTTCTTCAAATCAAATAATAAAGATACCTTGAAGTTTTCATTTCTATGGCTTAGACCTATTATAAATACTATTTTCCCCAAATTCTCTGCCATGTAATAAGTCCAACTAAAAGTTCATGGCTCACCCATTTCAATTAACAATGGTTAAACATTCGTTTAGCTCACATCAAGCTAAATAATTTGATAAATGTTAGTTAAGACTGATCTATGTTTCACAAGTTGATTAAGTGGCAATTCCAAAAACAAAAAATAATGGGACCAGAACACTCATTTTAAATAACTAAGCAACAGAGTCTCAAATTTATAGTACCAGCAAGCATCCATCCATTCAGCAAATATTTGAATATCTACTCTGAGTCTCAACAACTGAAAAATGAAATTTAAACTTCTTACCCACCTTAATTTTCCCTTAAAACATTAAAATGGTAAATTAAATTCCAAATATTTACATATAGTTTTACAACAATTATAAAATAATCTTTCAGTGTTAATCAATTTCCCTAGATCATGATTAATCAATGTGAATATGAATCACCTGTAGAGATTTGGATTTTGGGGGGAAGGGGGTCTTTTTGATTAATGTGGAGGGGTTTTTTGGGGGATTGTTTTTGGTTAATACATACTATAACCTAATTCAGTAGGTCTAGAATGGGCTGGAGGGGAAGTATTAGGAATGCATATTTTTAAGCATCCTTGATGACCATGCTCTAGAACCACTGCTCTAAATCAGTGTATCACAAAAAAACACACAAGGCCTGATTATCTGCATCTGAATCACTTGCGATATTGAATAAAAATGTAAATTCATGGGCCCCACACCAGACCTACTGAGTCAAAATTCCTGACAAAGAGGAAAGATAGAATCTAAATGTTTTATAAGATTTTCTAGATAATTCTGAGGCACACTAAAGTGCTCCAGATGATACCAAATTGAGTTTAAAATGTTAACTCACTGTAAAGATTCTATGTCCTGTCCTATCAAATGCTACACAGTAAACAGCAGATAGATGTCCGAGAATCCTTCTGTGCATTTTTATATGCTGATACATAGTTCCTGGAAATGCTGTGCTAAAAGTGGAACACCCTGTGAGTTGTTTTCCTCGATGTATCTCCACTAGGAAATAAAAACAATGAAAGTGGTTAAGGGGGAGCCAAATATGTAAAAAGCTAAGAAAACCTCCAAAACAATTTCTAGAGGGTCACAAAAATCAATGTTCGAGAAATCCTAAAGATGAAGTTTCTTCCCAATTCTCTTCTACTATAAGCACTAGTACAGACTTCTTATTAAAATAAGATTGTTTTCATTGACTTTTATTACTTTTAGTAATAATTTTAGGAAAACCATAAATCTGAAACAACATTACCAGTACTACCTTTTAAGTTTTAATATAGCAGTTACAAAGTTGGTCAAGAAATTTAAAAATGGTTTGGGGCCTCTAAAAAGTCAACCTCACTTACCAAGATTTGGTGGGGAACCATAATTCACCGGCATTTCAGGAGGTCTTCCTCTATGAAGAGCAGCAAAGGCAGAGCCCTTCCAAACTGTGTGCCTGCAGTCTTTAAAATGAATTTTAGATACACATAAAATCTTGAAAGTTAACCCCAAGAAAGATTTTATAGAATACTTACGTATATTGTAATAAACTGTTTATTCAAAGGTTTACCAACTAATATACTTTAACAGAAAAGCCCTAGAGGTTTATTAGACTATTTCTGAAGGAAAAAAAAATGTAAGACATCTCAGATACAACAACAACAACTAACATTTGTGTAGCACTTAACAATTTACAAAGTGCTTTCCACATACATTATCTCATTGAATCCTCACAACAACCCTGTGAGGTAGGTATCATTGCCAATTTACAAGTGAGGTAACTGAGGCTCAAAGGTTCCAGGACCTTTAAAGAGATCCACTGTAAATGATTAGTCAAGATGGACCATAAAACCAGATCTTTTGACTCCAAGTCCCACTCAATGCCAAACAGGATTTTATTTTTCATTGCAGAATTATACCATACAATTATTAATGATAAAGGTCTTAATCACAACTGATCCAACTCTCCAGAACCAGAAATTTTTGTAAGGAAAATTTTAATTTTTTTTGTTTATATGAAAATCCTGACTTAACTTATTGAAATGTTACTGAGTTTTAAAAATAATGATGGCCAATATTACCATGATTTTAATCTCCTTAGAAAGTACTGACAAAATTAAATGGCTTTCCTCTTGTTTTAGGATCATAGATAATCCTTTACAAAAGAGCATATGTAGGATTTTTGAGTCTGAACACTAATTCTCAAATCCTATCCCGCTTAGCAAATATACTAAGAAAAACTGTCTACCCCCTCTATAGGAGATAACAGCAGAACACAGACTTTGCTGTGCTAGAAATGTGCTTCTTCACAACTGAAAGAGGAAGGCAAGAAAGGCATTATGTAAACCCTCTACTGAGCCTCGGGTGCCCCAAACTAACAGGCGTATCATGTGTTACATGAATGAATTCATTACCACTATCATTATCAAAGAGCAGTTACAAGGCATCCTCTTGCGTCACTAGTACAAAACAGAGAAATATGGTCCCTACCCTAGGACAGCTTGCTGAAGTTTCTTCTAAGGTCTGCCAGTTCTAAAGCAGTGCTCATCACAAAACGACATTGAGCTTGACACAAGTAAAGAAAACAGGAAAACAGGCTACCCAGGCAACTACTATATAACAACCTAAAACAGAATAATTAAAAGGTGAATAGGGACACAGAAAAAGGAAGAATATGAACAGTTTCCTGATTCAAGCCACAGTGTGGCATGACCATAGAGCACTGAGAAGCAACTAAAGCTGACAAACCAGTCTGGCATGGAACCAAGAGGAAGGGTTGTTCTTTCTCAGTCAAACTTTATACTGGTGGAGCATCTAAGAGGCAGCATCACATCAGCAACAGATCTTAAAAATAATCATGAGGGATGAACTTGACGTATACTCAGGATCAGAAGAGCCAACATTCTTGCCCATTAGCAGTTAAGCCACGTTGTATACATAGATCATATCACATACATATACTGAGTCTAAGTAATTTATACCAAGCTAACAGAAAAAGAACAGCAATTCCAAACATTTTGCTACCACATAATTTTGCAAAAAAATTAAACTGGTGAAAAAGAACCATGCATTTGTACATTTTTGGTGCTCATTTTCAAACTGCTATCAAATTTAGAAAATCACTTCCCCTTATAAAAGGGCTTCAGAATCTAAATATCAAATGAAATACTTCTAGCATTTAAAGAGTTTATTAGACACATACAATTACATTCAATGAAGTTATAAGTGAGCTACAAAATGGAAAAATAAGAACTCACATTGATAAAACCTCAAACACATCTCAGAATAAATTCAAGCTTTTAAGCTTAACATCTATACCTTTATCATTTTTTTAAATGCAGAAGGACCCATTAAACACTGATGTAATAAAATTCAACATCTATGCTAAATGCAGAGAATTTTATAGTCCACAGCATGGTTTTCAGTTACACATCACCTTTCTTCCACAATGCTTACATTACTTCACAATTATAATAATTATTAAGCTAGTAATACAAAGCAGAACACTTCTTCAAATTAAGGTACCTTTTGCTGTACGTAGCAAAGACTGCCTTCCTGCACCAAGTAAAGAAGTGACTCTTGAAATACTGGGTGGAATTTCTTTATCCAACATGGGACCGATGCGCTGGCAGATTTGCAACAGATGATCAGGAGCCACATGCTTATTGGACAAGACCTGATTGGAGAGCAAGTTTCAAAAACAACATTTTTTACAAGAGTTTCAAAAAATATAAATACTTAGGGATAAGTCTGATGAAACATGTGAAAAACATGTACAAGGAAAACTACAAAACACTGCTGAGAGAAATTAAAGAATGAAATAAGCAGTAAATTAATCTATAGATTCAAAGCCATCCCAATCAAAATCCCAGTAGGCTTTTTTTGTAGAAATTGACAATTTTATTCTAAAATGTATATACAAGTGGCTTAGAAAAGTCAAAGCAGCTTTGAAAAAGAACAAAGTTGAGGGCTAACAATACCTGATTTCAGGACTTGTTATATAAGAACAACTGATTTTTGGCAAAGGTACAAAAAAAAAAGATAATCTTTTCAACAAATGGTGCCAGAACAAATGAATACCCATTTGCCAAAAAATAATTATAATATTAACTTTAATCTATACATCACACAATAAATAAAAATTATCTCAAGACAGATCATAGATCTAAATGTATCATCTAAAACTGTAAAATTTATAAAAGAAAACATTGGAGAAACTCTTTATGACCTGATGTTAGGCAAAGATTTCTAAAATGACACCAAAAGCATAATCCACAAGACAACAAATCGATAAAATGGACTTCAGCAAAGCTAACAACTTCTGTTTTTTCAAAAGGTATTGTTAAGGGAATGAAAAGACAACCACAGACTGAAAGAAAATATTGGCAAAGGATATATCTAATAAAGGACTTGTAACCAGAATATATAAAGATCAACACTATTTTAAAAAACCTAGTTTTTAAGAATGATTTGACTACACACTTCACCAAAGAAGACATACAGATGGCAAGCAGACACATGAAAAGATGCTCAACATCACCAGTAACTGATGAAACACAAATTAAAATCATAATAAGATATCACTACACACCTACGAAAACAGCTAAAATTAAAGACTGACCAGACCAAGATCAGCAAGAATGTAGAGAAACTGCTGGTGGAAATGCAAAACAGAACAATCACTGTGGAAAACAATGGGGTAGCGTTTTTAATAGTAACACATACATTATCATATTATCTAGCTATAATACTCCTAGGTGTTTACCCAAGAAAAGTGAAAGCACACATCCAATAAACGTTTCTATGTGAATGTTCTTGAACAGCTTTCTTTTTAAGAGCCCCAAAGTGAACACAATCCAAATGTCCATTAACAGGTGAATGCCTACACACATTACTGTATGTCTGTACAACGGAATACTATTCAGCAATAAAAAAATTTAATAACACACAATGACGTGGATGAATCTCAAAACAATTATGCTGAAAGAAGCCAGAAAAAAGAGCACATGCTATATGATTTCATTTATATAAAACTCCAGAAAATGCAAATTAATATTTAGTTACAGAAAGCAGGTCACAGGTAACTGGCAGCTGGTAGATAAGCAGGAAGAATTATAAAGAAGAGGAAACTGGGCTTCCCTGGCAGCGCAGTGGTTGAGAGTCCGTCTGCCGATGCAGGGGACATGGGTTCGTGCCCCGGTCCAGGAGGATCCCACATGCCGCGGAGCGGCTGGGCCCGTGAGCCATGGCCGCTGGGCCTGCGTGTCTGGAGCCTGTGCTCCGCAACGGGAGAGGCCACGGCAGTGAGAGGCCCACGTACCGCAAAAAAAAAAAAAAAGAAGAGGAAACTTTTGGGTGTAATAGGTATGTTCACTATCTTCACTGAGGTGTTGGGTCACGGTACACGTAACACATCTAAATTTATCAACTTGAACACTTTATGTTCAGTATATTATGTCAATTATACCTCAAAAAAAAATAAAGAGGGCTTCCCTGGTGGCACAGTGGTTGAGAGTCCGCCTGCCGATGCAGGGGACATGGGTTCGTGCCCCAGTCCGGGAGGATCCCACATGCTGCGGAGCGGCTGGGCCCGTGAGCCATGGCCGCTGGGCCTGCGCGTCCAGAGCCCGTGCTCCGCAACGGGAGAGGCCACAGCAGTGAGAGGCCTGCGTATCGCAAAAAAATAAATAAATACATAAATAAATAAAAGAATACAAAAGGGACTGCCCTGGTAGCACAGCAGTTAAGAATCTGCCTGCCAGTGCAGGAGACATGGGTTGGAGCCCTGGTCCAGGAGGATCCCACATGCCACGGAGCAACTAAGGCCGGGCACCACAACTACTGAGCCTGTGCTCTAGAGCCCACGAGCCACAACTACTGAAGCCCATGTGCCTAGAGCCCGTGCACTGCAACAAAGAGTAGCCCCCGCTTGCCACAACTAGAGAAAGCCTGCACACAGCAACGAAGACCCAACACAGCCAAAAATAAATAAATTAAAAAAAAAAAAAAGAATACAAAGGATTGGAACTTCCCTAGTGGCACAGTGGTTAAGATCATGCGCTCCCAATGCAGGGGGCCTGGGTTCGATCTCTGGTAAGGGAACTAGATCCCACATGCGTGCCGCAACTAAGAGTTCACATGCCACAACTAAGGAGCCCGCGTGATGCAACTAAGGAGCCAGTGAGCCTCAACTAAGGAGCCCGCCTGCCACAATTAAGGCCCAGCACAACTAAAACAAACGAACAAATAAATATAAAGACTCAAGAATCTACCATAAAAAAAAAAAACGAATACAAAGGATACTGTGTAAGTTTAACTCATGAATGCACCTAATGTTTCCTGATATGAATGTATCTGGCATAAACTTTAATGCTTCATCTCTAGGGTTTCTCAATCGTGATGCTACCAGTATTGAGGAAGTTCTGACAAAACATCACTGCATAGGACTGTCCCCACATTCAGGACACACAGTATCTCTGGCTCCCTTCCATTAATGCCAACAATATTCCCCATGCCATTCTGACACCAACAATGCCCCACACATTTTCAAACTCCCTGAGAAACACTGCTACAAAGAAAATTTGAAACCAAGTTCTAGATCTTACTTTTGGTTCTGAATCATGAATTCAAATGTAAATTAAAACTGGATTCAATATAAAGTTTTTGTTCATAAGCCCTGGTAACATCTTCAACTTTCCAACCTGACTTATGTTTCCCACCATGAAAGATATTCCAAGAGAAAACTCAAAAGATACATCAAAGCTCAGAGAGACCTCAAAAAAGTATTCAATATTAATTAGCACTCTGTGCTTCAAAAGTGTCAGTACATAAAAGTCCAAAAACTGGTGTAAATAATTAGCTCATCATAAGAGTAGAGAGGATAGGTGGAACTAGAAGTTAATTCCAACAGGATCAAGAAAATCACAGATCTAAGAACTTGTCAGTAATGCAAATCTGAAAACAAAAACCCAACTAAAGTAACTGTACTGACTGACCTAAACAACATAACTACAAGGATTAAACATTTAAGAGAAAATGACTTTGGACAATGGCAACATGACTTCTGTAAGGTGGAAAATCATTCTAATAGTTTTCTTTCAGATTTCCACTATTCAGGTGGATAGAGAACTTTTAATTATATAACTGACTTTAAGTTTTGAGGTTACACAACCAACTCTATCTGAGAATGGAGACTTGTTTTGGTTTTTGTTTTTTTTGCGGTACGTGGGCCTCTCACTGTTGTGGAGGCCCTGGAGACTTGTTTTTAAAGATCAACTATAAAAGATATGGATAGGGCTTCCCTGGTGGCGCAGTGGTTGAGAGTCTGCCTGCCGATGCAGGGGACACGGGTTCGTGCCCCGGTCCGGGAAGATCCCACATGCCGCAGAGCGGCTGGGCCTGTGAGCCATGGCCGCTGAGCCTGTGCGTCCAGAGCCTGTGCTCTGCAACGGGAGAGGCCACAACAGTGAGAGGCCTGCGTACCGCAAAAAAAAAAAAAGATATGGATAAAAAGAAATTCTCCAGATAAAAAAGGTATGGATAGAAAATTTTAAACAGATGGCTTCTCATTGCTAGATATTTCATCTCTTACAGGATATGGAAGGAGGACTTTACAAACATGCAATAAAAGACTGCCAGTACTGGAGAAGCAATAAAACTGATCATTAAATTAAAAGGCGGCTTCGGGCTTCCCTGGTGGCACAGTGGTTGAAAGTCCGCATGCCGATGCAGGGGACACGAGTTCGTGCCCCAGTCCCGAAAGATCTCACATGCCGTGGAGCGGCTAGGCCCATGAGCCATGGCCGCTAAGCCTGCGCGTCCGGAGCCTGTGCTCCGTAACGGGAGAGGCCACAACAGTGAGAGGCCCGTGTACCGCAAAAAACAAACAAAATAAAAAAGAAGTCTTCAACATAGGCAAGTAGATATAGACAGAGTCCAGATACTATAGGAACGTGGACTCCATCCGACAGCTATTAACTCCCATAAAGAGAATTACAGATTCTCTGCTTTTCTGAGGATTCTAACAAAACCAAATCAAAGATAACATAACATAATCAAAGATCTGGGGCGGGGGGGGTGTTATCCTATTTTTGTACAAAATAAGGTGTATCTGAAAAATAATATGGTTCGAGTCCCAATACAGACAACAAACAAACAAAAAAAAAAAAGGTCCTGAATTTTTAAAAATATCATATTGACAAAAATCAATATAATAAATAGCTAATTTTCCTTTAATATTTTCAAGTCCTAGATATGAACGTTAGTAACAATTTCTAACAGCAACTTCAATGAGTAAGCCACAGTTAAACAATGTCCTCAGAAGTAAAGCCAGAAACAAAGTCCCTTCAACGGTCAAACAGCCCATCTCTCTACAATCTTGTTTTTCGTAGGCATATTCAGTCTCAGAAAGTTTATCAACAACAATCCTAGAATCACTGTGTTACTATCATTATCACCAAATACTGCTGTGAGCATAAGCCCCTTCAAGCCCTGGGTAGCAGTTACAGAAAGTGGTAGTAGGGTCTAGATAACCTGACTAATTAACAAATTGAAGAAAAAAAAGTCATATTAACAAATTTAAGGAGAAAACCCATATGATCATCTCAATAGATGCAGAAAAAGTTTTGGACAAAATTCAACACCCATATATGATAAAACTCTACAGAAAGTGGGCATAGAGGGAACCTACCACAACATAATAAAGGCCATATACGACAAACCCACAGCAAACATCATTCTCAATGGTGAAAAACTGAAAGCATTTCCTCTAAGATCAGGAACAAGACAAGGATGCCTGCTCTCGCCACTATTATTCAACATAGTTTTGGAAGTCCTAGCCAAGACAATCAGAGAAGAAACAGAAATAAAAGGAATACAGGGCTTCCCTGGCAGCACAGTGGTTGAGAATCTGCCTGCTAATGCAGGGGACACAGGTTCGAGCCCTGGTCTGGGAAGATCCCACATGCCGCAGAGCAACTGGGCCTGTGAGCCACAACTACTGAGCCTGTGCATCTGGAGCCTGTGCTCCGCAACAAGAAAGGCCCCAACAGTGAGAGGCCCACGCACCGCGATGAAGAGTGGCCCCCGCTTGCCACAACTAGAGAAAGCCCTCGCACAGAAACGAAGACCCAACACAGCCCAAAACAAATAAATAAATAAATAAATTTAAAAATAAATTTTTTAAAAAAGGAATACATATTGGAAAAGAAGTAAAACTGTCACTGTTTGCAGAAGACATGATACTATACATAGAGAATCCTAAAGGTGCCACCAGAAAACTACTAGAGCTAATCAATGAATTTGGTAAAGTTGCAGGATACAAAATTAATGCACAGAAGTCTCTTGCATTCCTATACACTAATGATGAAAAATCTGAAAGAGAAATTAAGGAAACACTCCCATTTACCACTGCAACGAAAAAAATAAAATACCTAGGAATAAACATACCTAGGGAGACCAAAGACCTGTACGCAGAAAACCATAAGACACTGTTGAAAGAAATTAAAGATGATACAAACAGATGGAGAGACACACCAAGTCTTTGGATTGGAAGAATCAACATTGTGAAAATGACTATACTACCCAAAGCAATCTACAGATTCAATGCAATCCGTATCAAATTACTAATGGCATTTTTTACAGAACTAGAACAAAAAAATCTTAAAATCTGTATGGAGACACAAAAGACCCCAAAGAGCCAAAGCAGTCTTAAGGCAAAAAAATGGGGCTGGAGGAATCAGACTCCCTGACTTCAGACAATACTACAAAGCTACAGTAATCAAGACAGTATGGTACTGGCACAAAAACAGAAATATAGGTCAGTGGAACAGGACAGAAAGCCCAGAGATAAACCCACGCACCTATGGTCAACTAATCTATGACAAAGGAGGCAAGGATATACAATGGAGAAAAGACAGTCTCTTCAATAAGTGGTGCTAGGAAAACTGGACAGCTACATGTAAAAGAATGAAATTAGAACACTCCCTAATACCATACACAAAAATAAACTCAAAATGAATGAGATACCTAAATGCAAAACCAGACAATATAAAACTGTTAGAGGAAAACATAGCAAGAACACTCTTTGACATAAATCACAGCAAGATCTTTTTTGATCCACCTCCTAGAGTAATGGAAATAAAAACAAAAATAAACAAATGGGACCTAATGAAACTTAAAAGCTTTTGCAAAGCAAAGGAAACTACAAACAAGATGAAAGACAACCCTCAGAATGGGAGAAAATATTTGCAAATGAATAAACAGACAAAGGATTAATCTCCAAACTATACAAACAGCTCATGCAGCTCAATATCAAAAAAACAAACAACCCGGGCTTCCCTGGTGGCGCAGTGGTTGAGAATCCAACGGGACCTAAAGAAACTTAAAAGCTTTTGCAAAGCAAACTACAGCCAAGACGAAAAGACAACCCTCAAAATGGGAGAAAATATTTGCAAACGAATCAATGAACAAAGGATTAATCTCCAAAATATATAAACAGCTCATGCAGCTCAATATTAAAAAAACAAACAACCCAATCAAAAAATGGGCAGAAGACCTAAATAGGCATTTCTCTGAACAGGACATACAGATGGCCAAGAAGCACATGAAAAGCTGCTCAACATCACTAATTATTAGAGAAACGCAAATCAAAACTACAATGAGGTATCACCTCACACCAGTAAGAATGAGCATCATCAGAAAATCTACAAACAACAAATGCTGGAGAGGGTGTGGAGAAAAAGGAATCCTCTTGCACTGCTGGTGGGTATGTAAATTGATATAGCCACTATGGATAACAGTATGGCGTTTACTTAAAAAACTAAAAATAGAATTACTGTATGACCCAGCAATCCCACTACTGGGCATACACCCTGAGAAAACCATAATTCAAAAAGACACATGTATCCCAATGTTCACTGCAGCACTATTTACAATAGCCAGGTCACGGAAGCAACCTAAATGTCCATCGACAGACAAATGGATAAAGGAGATGTGGTACATAGATACAACAGAATATTACTCAGCCATAAAAAGGAACAAAACTGGGTCATTTGTAGAGATGTGGATAAATCTAGAGACTGTCATACAGAGTGAAGTAAGTCAGAAAGAGAAAAACAAATATCGTACATTAACACATATATGTGGAACCTAGAAAAATGGTACAGATGAACTGATTTGCAGGGCAGAAAGTGAGACACATAAGTAAAGAACAAATGTATGGACACCAAGAGGTGAAAGCGGCAGAGGGTGGGAGTCGTGGGATGAACTGGGCAATTGGGATTGACATGTGTACACTGATGTGTATAAAATGGATGGCTAATAAGAACCTGCTGTATAAAAAAATAAATAAAATTCAAAAATTACAAAAATAAATAAATAATTGGAAATTATGGGGAAAAGTAGCCTTTTCTGTAAAGTTTGGGATGCTGTAATCTAATCAGGATCTAGAATGAATATTTAATATCTTTAATATGTACCTGCCTAATCTTTAGCTCTCCCTCAAATTATTTTAAGCTACACCTAGAAATCCTACAACAGAAAACGTGTAAGTAAACTACCATATCATAATTCCTATTAACAATAAAAAGTATAGTATAACAATGAAACATAAGAAGTGACAGAAAGCACTGCCTTTTATAAAAAAAAAAAAAATTTGGTGTCTTCCTTGCTTAAGAAATTCCCCCCAGCTTCTGATGAGACAGACATTCTTCTTTATTTAAAAAGTGCAAGTTTAGGGACTTCCCTGGTGGTCCAGTGGGTAAGACTCCGTGCTCCCAAGGCAGGGGGCCCAGGTTCGATCCCTGGTTGGGGAATTAGATCCCACATGCATGCCACGACTAAGAGTCCACATGCCCCAACTAAAGATCCCGCGTGTCGCAACTCAGTCAGGCGCAGCCAAAATAATTTTTTTTTATTTTAATAAATAAATAAATAAAAAGTGCAAGTTTAGTAGTCAATGGCAGAATATTCCTATATAAATAAGAGGAAAAAGGAGCTTAACAGTATTTAAAAAAGGACCTAGGCAGAGAAATGTTCTAGTGCTGGCATGAAGATCCTTCATTTAAAAGCATTTCAAAGTATTTTAATTCAAAAGAGTTAACCAGTTTTAGCTTCCCAGAGCAGTGATTGCTTGCTTAGCCGACACTGAAGTCAGCATTAATAGCATTTTCCAGGCAAGCCTCATTTTACTGAGATGGTTGGTGGGTGACTTTGTTACAGATATTCAGATGGGGTGGACATACTTTTATGATTTCTAAGATTGCGCAGCACGTGAAAATAAGCTGTTGAATACTCCATTTGCTGCAAAGCAGTGCCTTAAGTAATAATAAAGATATGTAATGGTGTTCTTACAAGTCTGTAGATGGAATCGATGCAGTGATCTAATGGTGTCATTAAAGAGTGTCTTTCTGCTTGGGCAGCCTTGACATTTTGGCTTTTTTCCCCTCAGACTCTTAGTTTTTACGTTGCTGGATGGTTTTTGCAGCTCTTGCCATCATACCCTGGAAATGCTGGAAGGGAAGGATTCTTTCTTCCTGTGACTATTTTATTAGGGAGGAGAATTTTTACGGGAACGGTCCCCTGCCTCAGGAGACTTCTTCTCAGTTTCATTGCCCGGACACATCCTGAGTTAGCATTTCTGTGCAATCTGTTAATATTTTCTTCCTCCCTTAGCAAAACAATGACCCCTGTTTCTACACCATATAAGCTTTTCCAACTTACAAACTATTCAGGAGAAAAAAAACCTAAAACTTCAGATATTCTTTTTTTGTTTTTTGGCCAACACGCAGCTCGTGAAATCTTAGTTCCCCGACCAGGGATCAAACCCGGGCCCCAGCAGTGAAATCACCAAGTCCTAACCACTGGACCACCAGGTAATTCCCATAAAGTTTCTGATACACTTGACAGGGAGTTCTCCTGCTGTTTCTAGAACTACCATTAGATCACCTGAAAAGAATAAAACACAGAATGCAAAATTCTCAGGGACTTCAGACATAAATCACCTGACTTCTTTAAAGAAAACACTCATCTTGAGATTTTTGTTGTACCAAATCAAAATGACAGAATTTTCTTAGCAGAATGATCAAAATGTGCAAAGACTAATTAAAGTTATGGATTCTATATGGCAGGGGTCCCCAACCCCCAGGCCAAGGACCGTCAGAGGGCCACAGAGCAGGAGGTGAGCAGTGGGCGAGTGACTGAAGCTTCAACTGCCGCTCCACATCGCTCGCATTACCGCCTGAACCGGCTCCCCCTACCCCGTGGAAAAACTGTCTTCCATGAAACTGGTCCCTGGTGCCAAAAGGTTGGGGACCGCTGCATATGGAACTTAATGAAGACACAAATATTCCCAAAGAAGTTAAACTTCATTTTTTAAAAATACTGTTTAACAAGATGTATTAAAGCAGAAGAGACAGGCACACTTTTTTTTTTTGGTGCCACAGATCTTGTGGGATCTTAGTTTCCTGACCAGGGATAGAACCTATACCCACTGCAGTGGAAGCACAGAGTCCACTGGACCGCCAGGGAATTCCCAAAACAGGCACTTTAAAATGCATGAATTTTACACATGTATAGCCAACAGAAGATATGAAATAATAACTGTTCTTGGTCAAATAACAATTTCAGCCACATGTACATAGTAAAGACCATAGATGTCAACATCAATGTAAAACATCTCCTAGCCAGACTCAGTTATTTCACCCAGAAGTCTGTCCTATTCCAAATGACCAAAAGAAATAAAACCTTTTCATTTTAGCTATGTCTTTAAAACAAATTCATAAAGTGCAATACAAACATAAATCAAGAGTTTACAAAGAATCAAATAAAAGAAATGTACTTGGTGGAGAGTCAAAGGTTCAGGTGCTGAGCCCTGAAATGTCTAAAATACTTCAGTAAATGCAATTAAATAATTTAGAACAGAAATATTATTTCCCAAATACAAGGCCAGAAAGCATACATGGCTACACAGCTATTGGTTAAGGTATAGTTCAAAACCAATTCCTTCCTAATTCCCTAACACCTCAAAGCACAACACAATGTATTTAATGACCCCATTCTTTTTGACCTACAATGCTGACTATATATTATAAAAGTTCAATCAACTTACCTCAACATAATAAAGGCCATATATGACAAACCCACAGCCAACATGGTTCTCAATGGTGAAAAACTGAAACCAGTTCCTCTAAGATCAGGAACAAGACAAGGTTGTCCACTCTCACCACTATTATTCAACACAGTTTTGGAAGTTTTAGCCACAGCAATCAGAGAAGAAACAGAAATAAAAGGAATCCAAATCGGAAAGAAGAAGTAAAGCTATCACTGTTTGCAGATGACATGATACTATACATAGAGAATCCTAAAGATGCTACCAGAAAACTACTAGAGCTAAACAACGAATTTGGTAAAGTAGCAGGATACAAAATTAATGCACAGAAATCTCTTGCATCCTAATACACTAATGACGAAAAATCTGAAAGAGAAATTAACAAAACACTCCCATTTACCACTGCAACAAAAAGAATAAAATACCTAGGATAACCTACCTAAGGAGACAAAAGACCGGTATGCCGAAAACCATAAGACACTGATGAAAGAAATTAAAGATGATACAAACAGATGGAGAGATACACCATGTTCTTGGATTGAAGAATCAACATTGTGAAAATGACTATACTACCCAAAGCAATCTACAGATTCAATGCAATCCCTATCAAACTGCCACTTGCATTTTTCACAGAACTAGAACAAAAAATTTCACAATTTGTATGGAAACACAAAAGACCCCGAATAGCCAAAGCAATCCGGAGAAAGAAAGATGGAGCTGGAGGAATCAGGCTCCCTGACTTCAGACCATACTACAAAGCTACAGTAACCAAGATAGTATGGTACTGGCACAAAAACAGAAATATAAGTCAATGGAACAGGATAGAAAGCCCAGAGAGAAACCCACACACATATGGTCACCTTATTTTTGATAAAGGAGGCAAGAATATACAACGGAGAAAAGACAGCCTCTTCAATAAGTGGTGCTGGGAAAACTGGACAGCCACATGTAAAAGAATGAAATTAGAACACTCCCTAACACCATACACAAAAATAAACTCAAAATGGATTAAAGACCTAAATGTAAGACCAGACACTATAAAACTGTTAGAGGAAAACATAGGCAGAACACTCTATGACATAAATCACAGCAAGATCCTTTTTGACCCACCTCCCAGAGAAATGGAAATAAAAACAAAAATAAACAAATGGGACCTAATGAAACTTAAAAGCTTTTGCACAGCAAAGGAAAACATAAACAAGACGAAAAGACAACCCTCAGAATGGTAGAAAAT
The DNA here is from genome assembly GCF_000442215.2 of Lipotes vexillifer. Lineage (NCBI taxonomy): Eukaryota > Metazoa > Chordata > Mammalia > Artiodactyla > Lipotidae > Lipotes > Lipotes vexillifer. The sequence continues at coordinate 868,973 of NW_006798409.1, read as the reverse complement.
ATTTGCAAGTGAAGCAACTGACAAAGGATTAACCTCCAAAATTTACAAGCAGCTCATGCAGTTCAATATCAAGAAAACAAACAACCCAATTCAAAAATGGACAGAAGACCTAAATAGACATTTCTCCAAAGATATACAGATTGCCAACAAACACATGAAAGGATGCTCAACACCATTAATCGTTAGAAAAATGCAAATCAAAACTACAATGAGGTAACACCTCACACCAGTCAAAATGGCCATCATCACGAAATCTACAAACAGTAAATGCTGGAGAGAGTGTGGAGAAAAGGGAACCCTCTTGAACTGTTGGTGGGAATGTAAAATGATACAGCCACTATGGATAACAGTATGGAGTTTCCTTAAAAAACTAAAAATAGGACTTCCCTGGTGGCGCAGTGGTTAAGAGTCCGCCTGCCGATGCAGGGGACACGGGTTCATGCCCCGGTCCAGGAAGAACCCACGTGCCACGGAGCAGCTGCGCCCATGAGCCATGGCCGCTGAGCCTGCGCGTCCGGAGCCTGTGCTCCACAACAGGAGAGGCCACAACAGTGAGAGGCCTGCGTACCGCAAAAAAAAAAAAAACTAAAAATAGAACCACCATGTGACCCAGCAATCCCACTACTGGGCATATACCCTAAGAAAACCATAATTCAAAAACAGTCATGTAGCACAATGTTCATCACAGCTCTATTTACAATAGCCAGGACATGGAAGCAACCTAAGTGTCCATCAACAGATGAATGGATAAAGAAGATGTGGCACATATATACAATGGAATATTACTCAGCCATAAAAAGAAACGAAATTGAGTTATTTGTAGTGAGGTGGATGGACCTAGAGTCTGTCATACAGAGTGCAGTCAGAAAGAGAAAAACAAATACCGTATGCTAACACATATATAGAGAATCTAAAAAAAAAAATTGTTCTGAAGAATGTGGGGGCAGGACAGGAACAAAGATGCAGACACAGAGAATGGACTTGAGGACACGGGGAAGGGGAAGGGTAAGCTGGAACGAAGTGAGAGAGTGGCATGGACATATATACACTACCAAATGTAAAACAGATAGCTAGTGGGAAACAGCCACACAGCACAGGGAGATCAGCTCGGTGCTTTGTGACCACCTAGAGGAGTGGAATAGGGAGGGTGGGAGGGACATGCAATGGGGAGGGGATATGGGGATATATGTATATGTATAGCTGATTCACTTTGTTATAAAGCAGAAACTAACACATCATTTTAAAGCAATTACACTCCAATAATGACGTTAAAAAAAACAGTTCAATCATAAAAATAGTACAGAACATCACAAGAACAGAAAAAGTCCATAGAGTAAAGTCAGAAAGAACTTAGAAAATGATAATGACTGCATTCTCTGCAGAGAAAGAAGATGACTCAGATGTTACCTGCAAACTGACTGACAATCTGGAAAAGGCTAGATCCATATATCATACCAACCAAATGCTAAAATAAACTCTACATAAAAACATTTAAAAAGAAATTATGGGCTTCCCTGATGGTGCAGCAGTTAAGAATACGCCTGCCAATGCAGGGGACACAGGTTCAAGCCCTGGTCCGGAAAGATCCCACATGCCGTGGAGCAACTAAGCTCGTGCACCACAACTACTGAGCCTGTGCTCTAGAGCCCATGAGCCACAACTACTGAGTCTGCGAGCCACTAGTACTGAGCCTGTGAGCTACAACTACTGAAGCCTATGAGCCTAGAGCCCATGCTCCGCAACAAGAGAAGCCACCACAATGAGAAGCCCATGCACTGCAACGAACAGTAGCCCCCGCTCACCACAACTAGAGAAAGCCCGCGTGCAGCGACAAAGACCCAACATAGCCAAAGATAAATAAATAAAATAAATAAATTTATTTAAAATAAAACGATAAAAATTTTAAAAAAGAAATTATAAATGGCCTAGGAAAAATATAAATGAGCAAATACATAATATTGCCTTTATAATTTTCTAGTACAGAAAGTATGCTTTAAGAACCACCATAAAAGCAAAATAAAGATTAAGACACGTAAAAAGTTAAAAATCTTAAACCTCTAAAAATATAACCTCCAAAGAAAACTAAAAAGCAACCTGCAAATTGGAAAAAGGAATTCAGAATATGTGACAGACTAAAGAATAACCTAACATATGGAGAATTCTTGCAAAACAATAAGACAGCAGGAGAAAAGCAGGTAAAAGATATAAAAAGGCAGTTCAGAAAAGATGAATTATCAACCGCCAATAAAAGTGCTTTCTCAAAAAAATAGTCCTGGTGCTTCCCTGGTGACGCAGTGGTTAAGAATCCACCTGCCAATGCAGGGGGCATGGGTTTGATCTCTAGTCTGGGAAGATCCCACATGCCACGGAGCAGGTAAGCCCATGCACCACAACTACTGAGCCCACGAGCCACAACTACTGAAGCCCACACACTCTAGGGCCCACGTGCCACAACTACTGAAGCCCACGAGGCTAGAGCCCATGCTCCGTGACAAGAGAACCACTGCAATGAGAAGCCTGCACACCACAACCAAGAGTAGCCCCCACTTGCCACAATGAGAGAAAGCCCGCGCGCAGCAACAAAGACCCAATGCAGCCAAAAAAAAAAGTGAGAATTTATTTTAAAAAGATGTGTTATAAAAAAAAAAACTCTGAGGCCTATCTATTTAAAAAACAAAGAGTATGTACTATAACACTTTTGAATTCCTATACGCAGTTTTCTTCACAGGGAGCTTACCTACTCCATGACTACATTTCCCAGTGATTCACTATTGTGTAAGTACACATTTGTTCAGAAATCAGTTTTTATTTCTCCCATTTCTTGTTTTATCAAGATTTTGTTGTTGTTGTTCAGTGTGTAGTAAAACACCATCATTTGAATATACATAATTCAAAAAACATGCCATTTCCCCATTTCCATATAACAAAGGAAAGATAATAAACAATCACTGAAAAATTCTATTTTGTAGGTTCCTAATGAAATGGAGTTAAGGAGCTTTAAAAAACAAAACAAGGGATGTATAACTTCCGTGTATCTCGTGACCATTCGGCGCTAAACACTGCCCTAACTGCCCTACAAATGGAGTACACTTCTTAAAGAAATGTTAAGAAATCAAAGATCAGACAAAACACTATTTAATAACCAAACTGTTAATGACTGGTTCTCAGTAAAAAAATACACTAGGCATTACACATTAATTATTTCGATAAATACTGAGAGCCTACTATGTGCCAAGAAATATAATTAGTTGTACCTACAAATAACTACAGGTGGTTGTATGTCCCACATAAATTAAAAAAAAAAAAATTATGTTTGGCTGCGTTGGGTCTTCGTTGCTGCGTGCCGGCTTTCTCTAATTGGGCAGAGCGGGGGCTACTCTACGTTGCGCTGTGTGGGCTTCTCATTGCAGTGGCTTCTCATTACAGAGCATGGGCTCTAGGCACGGGGGGCTCAGCAGTTGTGCCTCGCGGGCTCCAGAGCGCAGGCTCAGTAGTTGTGGCGCACGGGCTTAGTTGCTCCGCAACATACAGGATCTTCCCGGACGAGGGCTCAAACCTGGGTCCCCTGCATTGGCAGGTGGATTCTTAACCACTGCGCCACCAGGAAACTCCTGTCCCACATAATTTTTAAAAGTCAAAAGTAACCATTTATCTATTCCAACTATTTCAAAGGAGATAATGCAAGAAAAACCATTGCTCTAACCTTAAAAATGAGAACAAGCTGGATTATCTACCCCCTTCACAGCACTAAGGAAACAAATCTAAATTAACTGTACCCCAGAAACTGATGAGCCCTTCTGTGAACAGAAAAAACTCACAGCTGCTTTCATCCACAGCAGACAGGCAGGAAGAACTGACACAGACATAAGGAAAAAGGAAAAATCTGTCAAACTTTTAAACAGCCACCTGTGGGCTGACGACTGATTAGAACACTAAGGAGCCTCCTCAGAGTGAGCTGCACCCATGCCAATTCCATTCCACAGGCCTCCACCAACTGCACAGGGCCAAAAACTGGATGCAGAGCAGCTGGCTAGGGATAGGACAACAAGGTAGAACTGGAGAGCAAAGAGAACTCTTCATGAACCAAAATGAAGGCAACTGGACTATAAAATAGCGCAAGATCTTACAAATTTGGAAAGCTGGCAACTCAGCTATAAAGTATAGACCTCTCAAAAATTTCACTGGTGGAACCTCCCTGGTGGTCCAGTGGTAAAGAATCCACCTTACAACGCAGGGGACACAGGTTCGATCCCTGGTTAGGAAACTAAGATCCCACATGCCGCAGGGCAATTAAGCCCACACCCCACAACTACTGAACTCACGCGCCTCAACTAGAGAGCCCGCACACCACAACTACAGAGCCCACGTGCCACAACTAGAGAAGAGAAAACCCGCATGCCACAGCTAGAGAAGCCCGTGCAACTCAAAGAAAGATCCCACGTGCCTCAACGAATATCCCGCATGCCATCAACCAAGATCCAATGCAGCCAAAAGTAAATATAATTAATTAATTAATTTTTACAAAAAGAATCTCACTGGTGCCCAAATTCCAAACTCTGCTGCAAGAGTCTCAAGCCCACCCTCAAAACACGTGAAGCCAATTATGAAGTGAATGCAACTAAAGCTGCACCAAAGGCCAGAGATGATCAGCTACAAATCAGATTGACCCAACCCCACAAACTAACAGCTATGAGAGAGGAAAAAAAGCACATCCTTTACTGAGACTAACTACACTACTCTTTTAATGCAAAAAGGCCCAGTATACTTCAAAAGATGATGAGACAGGGCTTCCCTAGTGGCGCAGTGGTTGACAGTCCACCTGCCGATGCAGGGGACATGGGTTCGTGCCCCAGTCCGGGAGGATCCCACATGCCGCGGAGCAGCTGCGCCCCTGAGCCATGGCCGCTGAGCCTGCGCATCCGGAGCCTGTGCTCTGCAACAGGAGAGGCCACAACAGTGAAAGGCCCGCGTACCGCAAAAAAAAAAAAAAAAATGATGAGACATACAACAAAGCAAAATATGAGACCCAGGGTCAAGAGAGGGAGTGGCGAAAAGCAGCAGACCCAGAGATGGCCCAGATGTCGGAAAATGCTCAGTCATTATCTCTTCGAAATACTTATTCTGCCCTATCCTTCTATGCTTTCCATACGGGACTTTAATTATACAGTGAACTACTTGATATACTACAGATTCAAGAAGCTCAGAGAACCCCAAGCAAAGTAAGAGCCAAGAAATCTACCTGGGCACATGTGGTAGGCAGCTTCTGACATGGACCCCAACATTCCCACCTTCTGGTACTCAGACCCGTGAAATCCCCTCCCCTTGAGTAAGCTATTTCTAACCAACAGAACACACTAACATTGAGTAACACATCCATTATTAGGTTACAAAAGACTGTGACTTCTGTCTTGCCTGCAGACTATTTGCCTTCTCTGCCTTCATCTTTCGATGAGGCACGCTGTGATGTTGGAGAGATAAATGTGGCAAGGAGCTGAGAGCAGCCAAGAGCCAACTAGGAACTGAGGCTCTCAGTCTAACAATCCACTCCAGGAACTGAAGCCAGCCAAAAACGATGTGAACTTGGAAGCAGATCCTTCCACAGTCAAGCTTTCAGTTGAAACCCCAGCTCTGGCCAACACTTTGATTGCAGCCTTGAGAGAGACTGAGACAGAGGACTCAGCTCAGCTGTGCCTGGACTCCTGACTTAAACAGAGACAATAATAAATCTGCGAGACTTCCCTGGCAGTCCAGTGGTTAAGACTCTGTGCTTACAATGCAGGGGGCACGGGTTCGATCCCTGGTAGGGGAACTAAGATCTCACATGCTGTGTGGCACAGCCAAGTAAAAATAATTACTTAATTAATCTGTGTTGTTTTAAGTCACTAAGTTTAGGATAATTTTTTATGTAGTGATAGATAACGACTACAGTATATCATAGTAAAACTTCTGAAAATTAAAGACAAAATGAAAATCTTAAAAAGCAGCCAGGGCTTCCCTGGTGGCGCAGTGCTTGAGAGTCTGCCTGCCGTTGCAGGAGACGCGGGTTCGTGCCCCGTTTCGGGAAGATCCCACATGCAGCGGAGCGGCTGGGCCCGTGAGCCATGGCCGCTGAGCCTGCGCGTCCGGAGCCTGTGCTCCGCAAATGGGAGAGGCCACAACAGTGAGAGGCCCGCATAACGCAAGAAAAAAAAAAAAAAAAAGCAGCCAGAGGAAAAAACATTATCTTGAAAGAAGCAACAGTAAGACTGCTGGCTTTACACTATTAATGTGCTGAAAGAAAAAAACACCAGAACCAACCAACCAACCAGAATTTCACAGCTTAAAAACAAAAAAAATCTGGCTTCCCTGGTGGCAGAGTGGTTAAGAATCCGCCTGCCAATGCAGGAGATACCGGTTCGAGCCCTGGCCCGGGAGGATCCCACATGCCATGGAGCAACTAAGCCCATGCACCACAACTACTGAGCCTGCACTCTAGAGCCCGCAAACCACAATGACTGAGCCCACGTGCCATGACTACTGAAGCCTGCATGCCTAGAGCCCGTGCTCCACAACAAGAGAAGCCACCACAATGAGAAGTCCGCACACTGCAAGGAAGAGTAGCCCCTGCTCGCCGCAACTAGAGAAAGCCAATGCACAACAACGAAGAGCCCACACAGCCAAAAAAAACAAACAAATTAATTAATTAATTTAAAAAAAAAATCTGGGCTTCTGTGGTGGCGCAGTGGTTAAGAATCTGCCTGCCAATGCAGGGGACACAGGTTCGAGCCCTGGTCCAGGAGGATCCCACATGCCGCAGAGCAACTAAGCCTGTGCACCACAACTACTGAGCCTGCGCACAACTACTGAAGCCCATGCACCTAGAGCCCATGCTCTGCAATGAGAAGCCACCACAATGAGAAGCCTGCACACCACAACCAAGAGTAGCCCCCACTCGCCACAACTAGAGAAAGCCAGCGCGCAGCAACAAAGACCCAACACAGCCAAAAATAAATGAAAAGAATTTTTAAAAAATATTTTTTAATAATAATGAGTAAAAATTATTAAAAAATTTAAAAAAATACTTTAAAAATAAAGTCAAGGGACTTCCCTGATAGTCCAGTGGTAAACAACCTACCTTCCAATGCAGGGGAGGCGGGTTCAATCCCTGGTCAGGGAACTAAGATCCCACACGCTGCAAGGCAACTAAGCCCACGCGCCACAACTACTGAGCTCATACACCTCAATGAGAGAGGCCGAATGCCGCAAACTACAGAGCCCACGTGCCCTGGAGCCCATCAGCCACAACTAGAGAGAGAAAACCCACACGCCACAACTACAAAGAAGCCTGAGCACCGCAACAAAGAGACCGCACGCCACAATGAAAGATCTCACGTGCCGCCAACTAAGACCAGACACAGCCAAAAATTAAGAAAATAAATAAATCAAAAAAATAAATATTTTTTAAAAATAAAGTCAAAACAAAGAAGTTTTCAAACCAAAAAAAAAAAAGAAAGAAAGAAAAAAGAAAACTGAAGTCACTGCCAACAAACTTTCATTAAAAGAAACACCAGGGCTTCCCTGGTGGCGCAGTGTGGTTGAGAGTCCGCCTGCCGATGCAGGGGACAAGGGTTCGTGCCCCAGTCCGGGAAGATCCCACATGCCGTGGAGCAGCTGGGCCCGTGAGACTGCACGTCCAGAGCCTGTGCTCCGCAGTGGGAGAGGCCACAGCAGTGAGAGGCCCGCGTACCGAAAAAAAAATAATAATAATAAATAAAACAGAAGATTTACATTTAAAAAAAAAAAATACCAAAATAAGTTGTGGAGACTGAAGAAAAACTAATCACATATAAGAGGCATGGAAAGACAAGAAGGAATTAAAAATATCAGGAAAGATATACAGGTGGATAAGCAAATGAAAACTGACTTTAAAACAACTACAGGGACTTCCCTGGTGGTCCAGTGGTTAAGACTCCGCACTCCCAATGCAGGGTATGCGGGTATGATTCCTGGTTGGGGAATTAAGATCCTGCATGCTGTGCAGTGTGGCCAAAAAAAATAAAATAAAATAACTACAATAACATCGGGAAAAATTTATAACATATGTAAAGTAAAATATGCTAATAGCCCAAAGGACAAGAGGGTGACAACTAATAGTTTTAACTCCATTTATATGAGAAGTGGTTAAAGTACCTAAAGTAAATGGCAATGCATATTATAATCTCTAGGGTAACCACTAAAACAATAAAAAGATATATTATGGAAAAGCAATAAAAAAAATAAATAGAATAACAGCTGGTTAATCCAAAAGAAAGTAAGAGAGGGAAAATAAATGGGACATATATAAAACAGATACTTGGTAGGTCTAACACAATCATGTTTAAGTAATTATATTAAATACAAATGGTTTAAACACTCCAACTAAAAGACCGAATAAAACTACATGCTGTTTCAGGAGACACACTTTAAAAATGAGACCCCAGGAATACCAAAAGTAAAAGGATAAAAAAAAACATACTACACCATCACTAACCAAAAGAAAGCTGGGCTGGCTAAAACAACACGAGGCAATGTTAGACTTTAAGGCAAAAAGTATGAAGAGAGAGTATTTCCTAATTTTTAAAAAAAGGGTCAGGGCTTCCCTGGTGGCGCAGCAGTTAAGAATCCGCCTACCAGTGAAGGGGACATGGGTTCGAGCCCTGGTCCAGGAAGATCCCACATGCCGCGGAGCAACTAAGCCCGTGCATCACAACTACTGAGCCTGCGCTCTAGAGCCCGCGAGCCATAACTACTGAAGCCCGCGTGCCTAGAGCCTGTGCTCCACAACAAGAGAAGCCACCGCAATGAGAAGAGTAGCCCCCACTCACACCGCAACGAAGAGTAGCCCCCACTCACCACAGAGAACACCCGTGTGCAGCAACAAAGACCCAACGCATCCAAAAATAAATAAAAATAATATAAATAAATTTTAAAATAAATAAATTTTATAATAATAAAATAAAATAAGGGTCAAATTCTGGAAAAGGTGAAACTATGGAGATAGCAAAAACATCAGTGGGAAGGAGGAAGGGAGGAAGGGAGGGATATTTAGGCAGAGCACAAAGGATTTTTAGGCCTGTAAAATTACTCTATGATACTATATTGGTGGACACATGTCATTGTACATTTGTCCAAACCCAGACTGTACAATACCAAGAGCACTGATTGCAAATGTAAGAGAACACTAACATAAACTATAGACTTTGGATGAGCATGATATGTCAAAATAGTCATCAACTGCAATAAATGTACCACTCTGGTGGGAGATGTTGATAATGAGGGAGACTATGCATTTACGGGAGCAGGAGTATATGGGAAATCTCTGTATCTTCCACTCAATTCTGCTATGAACCCAAAACTGCTCTAAAAAATTAAGTCCATTTGAAAGAAGGAGGGGGATCAACTCAACAGGAAGATAAGTTTGGAATTTGTATGTACCTAATAACATAGCTTCAAAGTAAAGAACTAAGGGGGAAAAAAGAGAGAGATAGATAACTCCACATAGGGAGGACATTTTTTAAAATCTGTAAGGACTTAGACAATTTGAAAGGAAAAACGTCACATGACTTTTGTCCTTTAGAGCAGCGGTCCCCAACCTTTGTTGCACCAGGGACGAGTTTCGTGGAAGACAATTTTTCCACAGACCATGGCGTGGGGGTGGGGTTGGTGGGAGGATGGTTCAAGCATAATGCAAGTGATGGGGAGCAAGGGGGAGCGGCAGATGAAGCTTCTCTCGCTTGCCTGCCACTCACCTCCTGCTGTGCGGCCCAGTTCCTAACTGGCCTCGGACAGGTACCAGTCTGCAGCACAGGAATTAGAGACTCCTGCTTTAGAGGAAAATAACTGTTATGATTAGATGAGCCTATGAAAAGAAAGTAACTAATAACTATTTTCTTTTAAAGTAGCATAGTCAAGGGACTTCCCTAGTGGTCCAGTGGTTAAGAATCCGCCTTCCAATGCAGAGGATGCGTGTTCCATCCTTGGTTGGGGAACAAAGATCCCACAAGCCACGGGGCAACTAAGGCCGTGCGAACTGCTGAGCCTGTGCGCCACAACTAGAGAGTTTGTGCGCCACAACTAAGACCCGACACAGCCAAAAAATTAAGTATATAAATAAATAAATAAAAAAGTAGCAGAGTCAAGGCTAAGTGACTCAGAGAGCGACACCACTACCGTTATTCAGCACTAAGGTATAGAGACTGCCGTTCCCCTTCCTACTCTGTGGTCATCCAATAAGGGTGAATACCAGGTATCATTCATACAAGTGTTAGAGCTCATAGAGACTATATTTTGTTATTTCATAAGACCCTACAAATATAAATTAGGTGAAGGGGAAGTCTAACAATATTATGACTCACTGTCCTATCAGCACTGTTACTAATAAACACTGCAAAATCATTTATTTCCATATAAGGTTCACAACAACACTTTGATACAATTATTATTACCCTTGTCTTGCAGATCGAGGAACTGAGGTAGAGAGTAAATAATCTGCCTTAGAACTTCTAGTAAGTAATGCTAAAAAGTCGGGATTACAGCCTAGCCACCTGGCACCAAAACCCAAATTTCTGATTTAATACTGCTCTATTGCTAGACTGTAACTTATCATCACACTACCATGATCATTAAGTGTTCCCAAGTGTTGTCAATGAAATGCCTGTAGAATGACAGATCTCTATAGTCAAGTACAAAGAAAATGCAGAATCCCTACAGAGAGGAAAGAAATAAGCTGCACTCAGGATGAAGGATCTTTAGAATCCCACAATGAAAATAAAACAGTAACGTGACTAACTGCAATACAGGTGGGGAATACAGAGTTTTATTTATTTATTTATTTTTGGCTGTGCAGTACAGCATACGGGATTTTAGTTCCCCAACCAGGGATCGACCCCATGCCCCCTGCAGTGGAAGAGGGAATTCTTAACCACTGGACCGCCAGGGAAGTCCCAGGAGTTTTTTTGTTTTAAATGGGTAAATAAGTAGCCTTGCTATTTTAAAAAAAGGCTCAATTTGAGACTACAGTGGAGTCTATGTGGCAGTGCACCCAAAATTCAAGTCCTGAGTCATAATCTTCAATCATAACCTGAGTCCTTAATCCAGTAGGGAGCTCAAGATGGTAATACCATGGTTACCAATACCATGATAATACCTTGGTTTGGACAGTGAATTCATAAACCGAGGAAGGTTGACAAATAAGTAGAGATGAAGAAAAGAAGTATGGATACACTTGTGCAAGTTATAGTTATTCTGATATAGTAACAAGTTTTGTAATAACTGAACTATTTTTAATGTTTCTAAGAGTAAAAAAGAATAATTTGCTACAATAAATTTAAAATACATTTACGGGACTCCCTGGTGGTCCAGTGGTTAAGAATCCACCTTCCAATGCAGGGGACATGGGTTCAATCCCTGATGGGGCAACTAAGCCCACACACCACAACTACTGGGCCCGCAAGCTCTGGAGCCTGCACACCACAATGAGAGATCCCGTATGCTGCAACTAAGACCCGATGCAGCCAAATAAATAAATAAATAAATATTTTTAAAATAAAAATAAATAAAATAGGACTTCCCGGGTGGCACAATGGTTAAGAATCCACCTGCCAATGCAGGGGACACGGGTTCGAACCCTGGTCCGGGAATATCCCACATGCCATGGAGCGACTAAGACCATGCGCCACAACTAGTGAGCCCAGATGCCACAACTACTGAAGCCCACACGCCTAGAGCCCGTGCTCTGCAACAAGGGAAGCCACCACAATGAGAAGCACTCATACCACAAAGAAGAGTAGCCCCTGCTCGCCATAACTAGAGAAAGCCCGCACACAGCAACAAAGACCCAAGGCAACCAAAAATAAATAAATTAAAATGAATTTATAATAAATAAATAAAATAAAATAAAATAAAAATATACTGGGAATTCCCTGGTGGTCCAGTAGTTAGGACTCTGCACTTCCATTGCAGGGGGACAGGTGCGATCCCTGGTTGGGAAACTAAGATCCCGCGTGCTGCATGGAGCAGGCAAAAATATAAATAAATAAATAAAAATAAATAAAATATACTTACAACAGTTAAATTCTCAGAAAGATTATGCTTAGATCATGTGTTTGCCATCTTAAGACATCTATAGATTAAAATCATCATCTATTTGTATATATAGTGTGGAAACCCCAAGTAAATTTAATTAACAATATTAAGTTGGTGTTAAATATTTTAAGATTAAATTCTTGTGACAAATTAAACACTAATCAAAATGTAAAAACAAATATACTTGTTTCTATATGTTACTAGACTTCTAAAATTTGTAAATGAACGTAGAAGTTTAAAAACTATGACCACTTACAATTCTAATAAACCAGATACTGATTTTAATACAAATAACTCTGAAGGCTTTTCCTCACACAAAAGGCATTACTCAAACATTATTTTTAAAAATATATATATATCAAGGGACTTCCCTGGTGGTACAGTGGTTAAGAATCTGCCTGACAATGCAAGAGACACGAGCCCTGGTCTGGGAAGATCCCACATGCTGCGGAGCAACTAAGCCCGTGTGCCACCACTACTGAGTCTGCGCTCTTGAGCCCGTGAGCCACAACTACTGAGCCTGCGTGTTGCAACTACTGAAGCCCACGCGCCTGGAGCCCGTGCTCCGCACCAAGAGAAGCCACTGCAATGCTCGCCACAGCCAGAGAAAGCCCACGCACAGCAACAAAGACTGGACGCAGCCAAAAATAAATATATGACGACTTAATGACGATAAATCCCCTAATGATAGGCTACACTATACGAATCTTCTGAATTTTTTTTTCTGGTTAAGAGACTGCCTACAAAAATTGATCTATCATGTTACTCAATCACAAAGTATATCAAATCACTCTCCCCTTTTTAAATACACCCCTCCTTTTACAAACCTAGTCTTTCCCAATTCCCATGCCCAGTTCTATACTTCTATTTCACTCTTCCCCTTTCTTCACCACCTATAAATCATAAAAATTCCAACTAAATTCACAGGCCCAACTGCTAATGCAGGGTTAGGTATTGAGAGATAACTAGTCTCAATTCTCCTGAGAAGTATCAAAAACATTCTTCCTTCCAAAGTACCGGCTGGAATAACAGCATGGTCACAAGTCTAAGATAAACTGTAGCTCTGTAAACAGTGATATGGGAATCACCTGAAAGGCTTTAAAAAATAGCGATGTCCAGCCCCACCACAAAGATTCTTATTTAACTGGTCTAGGGCACAGCCAGGATATCCAGATTTAATAAAGCTCCCAGGTGGTTCTGATCCAAGAATACGAACTACTGAGAAAAAGGAATAAATTAAACAAAGGAACAAAGGAACAAACAAAACAAAATTAAACAAAGTAAAGAAACAAACAACATTATAAGAAACAATCAGACAAAACCAATATGTGAAACATTCTACAGAATAACTGTAAATCAACAGCACGGGGAAAAAAACTACGCAAGATAAAAAGATTTAATTTCGGCCCAATGCATGGAACTTGTCTGAAGCCCAATTCAAGCCAAATATAAAAAAATAAATAAGTATAGCAAATTGGGGGACTTCCCCAGGGGTCCAATGGTTACGCCTCCGTGCTTCCACTGCAGGGGGCGCAGGTTCAATTCCTGGTCAGGGAAGTTCCACATGCCACAGGGTGAGGCCAAAAGAAAAAAAAATTGCTAATGAATTTGTTTATGATATATGCAGATTCATTACATTATTCTCATTTGTGTATATTTGAACACTTCTTAAAATATTTTTTTTTAAAAAAAGGAGACTTTGTTGGAGAACTAGAAGCTACTCATACCCTTGACAAAAGAATAATTCTCTATACAGGAAACTCATCCTCTACCATTTAGTGCTGGGAGAGGAGGAGGCAGGAAGGTAAAGGAGGAAGAGGATACCCATCAGACAAATCATCCAATGAGAAGACATATGTCGCAGCCACGTCATAGGGACATATCACAAAGAGAGATTCTGAATAATTTAAAGCAGAATTTTAAGTTTTAAGCAATTCTACCAGCAAAAGCCAAAAAATCTATTTTTAAAGAAACTTTTCCAGTAGTTATAGCATTACGCTTATTTCAAAATGTAAGCAATTTTCTCTTCAGCAGCATGACTGCACCGCCATGTCAATGATGCTTTTCTGGGGAGGGAGGTGGGAGAGGGTTGGATTGGGAGTTTGGAATTAGCAGTGCAAACTGGTATATATAGAATGAATAAACAACAAGGTCCTACTGTACAGCACAGTAACTACAGTCAATATCCTATGATAAACCATGATGCAAAATATGAAATAGAATGTATATATGTGTATAACTGAGTCACTTTGCTGTACAGCAATAATTAACACATTGTAATTCAACTATACTTCAATAAAAAATAAATTTAAAAAATATTAATGCTTTTCTGCTTCACTGACAACACTGTTTTCACCTAACAACAGGAGTAAAACAATAAAACGGAGCACTCCTTTAAACATTTCCTTAAGTCTCAAAATGTCAAACTCAAGAAAACATAAAAACTGCCATGATACAGAACCTTTAGAGCTCACTTGCTTGAAAATATTCACTTTTAAGTGTTTACTTCAAAAAACTCTAGGAAGGCAAATATTAAAACTGACAATTGAAATAGAATCTTTTGTTACATTCAACCAACTTTAACTGTTAACACTGAAGTGTTCAGTATCTATGAAAACAGAAACAGACTCACAGACAGAGAACAGACTTGTGGTTGCCACGGGGGAGGGGGAGTGGTGGAGGGAAGGACTGGGAGCTTGGGGTCAGCAGATGCCAACTACTATATAGAGGATGGACACACAACAAGGTACTACTGTAGAGCACAGGGAACTAGATTCAATATCCTGTGACAAACCATAATGGAAAGAAATGTGAAAAAGAATGTATATATAACTGAAACACTTTGCTGTACAGCAGAAATTACCTCAACACTGTAAATCAACTATACTTCAATTAAGTTTTTAAAAAAATAGTTAACTGTTCACATACAGATAACAAATCCCATTTCTGTTCTTTTGTATAATTCAACAATGGTGATCATATTCTACCAACTTCTGCTTGCAGGTATTAGAACTGTGGTAAAAAATCATTCAGGAACTCTTTTTTTTTCCCCCAGTTGTTTTGTGCATACAAGATGCTGAATATGACCTGGCAACTAAAGAAATCCTTTGTCCTAATATACAAATTGGAAAAATATTTTCCTGAAAAATGTTTTATTTCACTAAGGACAAAATGAGTGAATCAAACCAAATCATATACTGTGAGAGCAACTAAAAAAGACGACAAAATACAATGGAAAGAGAACTGTAATCTATGTTAAATGGTGCTCCAGAAAGAGAAACTGCGTATTTAGAGCCTAT
This sequence comes from Lipotes vexillifer, assembly GCF_000442215.2. Classification (NCBI taxonomy): domain Eukaryota; kingdom Metazoa; phylum Chordata; class Mammalia; order Artiodactyla; family Lipotidae; genus Lipotes; species Lipotes vexillifer. The sequence continues at coordinate 853,572 of NW_006798409.1, read as the reverse complement.
ATTAAGTTACATAGACCAAACAGCAACGTAAAAATTCATCACATTAACTTTCCTAAGGCATTCAACAGGTGTAGCACAGTTTACAGCGGCACAGTCTCACAGCAGCCAAGATTTTTTATTACTCTGCTGGGGGAAAAAAGAGGAACATTTCTCCACCTTTCAGACAACGATGCTTCTACTCCTAGGAACAAGTGGTTGGAGAAGATGGGCGGGGCAAAAGGAGGAAGACCAATCACAGGTCGAGTTACAAGTCGGGTTCAGGAGAAACACGGATGAGAGCAGCTCGCTGAATGGCTGGCGCGCCCCCGGCTCGCACCAGAAGCACCGCACCTGGGGACCCCACCCCGCCACCTCGCCCCCCGGAGCCGTTTCCTACCCAAACAAACCCGGCCACCCCAAAGCAAAATACTACCTACAGGGGGGAGTTCCGTCGTCCCGGTGACGCCCGGGCCGCCCTCCCGCCCCCTCCGAGCGCCGCTCGGTCACTTCGCCCCTCCAGCAGGAGCCCAGAAAAGGGGGCGGGGGTCGGGCGCTCGGAAACACCGGGATGGAAATGTCAAAACTCTCACCAATTCCTCGTAGCTCCTGTTGTGCTCGTTGCCCTCCCAATCCAACCTCTTCGGCAGCAACTGCAAAGACCCGAGACGCACACGAGTGACCACCGCGCGGGGCCGGGCGGGGGGCGGGGAGCGGTGGGGTGGGG
>NW_006798409.1:848085-852611 GCF_000442215.2 Lipotes vexillifer | reverse complement strand
GGCGGGGAGGGGGCCGCGGGCGGGGCGGGGGCGCTGCGGGCGGCGCGTCTTACCCGACTCGATGAGGGGCACCGGGCGTCGGGCGGGCGAGGACTCCGCCATGGCCGGGCGCGGAGCCGGGGCGGGAGCGGGTGAGCGAAGCGTGTAGGCCGCGCCGAGGCCTGATCGGGCCGGCGTCTCTCTATCTCAGGCGCGCCGCCGCCGCCGCCGCCGCCATGCCGTGCGCGCCGCCAGCGCCGACGCCTCCGCGAAGTAGTGCTCCTGAGGGAGAGAAAGTAGTTCCTCCGTGGGGGGCCGCAGGCGCCACCGGACGAACGGCGGTCGGGCCGCGGCTGCAAGAGCGCGCCTCGCTTCCCTCTCCTCCACTTCAGGGGGCGCAGGGAGGAGACTATGTGCGCCAGGGGCCGAGCCCCGGAGGAGGCGGCGCGTGGGGGAGGGGAGCGCGCGTGGCCGGGATCCCTGCGCGCGGTGAGAAGGCGCCCGGCCATTGTGAGGCGGCGGCCCGACTGCGCGGAGGGGCGGTACCCACGAAAGGGGGGGGGGGGGGGGGGGGGCGGGAGAGGGACAGGTCACCGCTTCTCCGGCCGGAGCGGAGCCCCCTCGACGCGGAAGCGGGGGGGGCCCGGGGCGCGCGGCGGGTGCGGCGCGGTAGCCAGCTTCGGGCTCTCGGAAAGGACCTCACGGACCGTCATCTGGGGCCAGTGTGTTTGCCCCCCCAAGGAAAATCGCTTGCTTCGAGGACGCGAAACCCTTACAACTGAGAATCGTGTCGCCCGCAAAGAGAAGGCCGGCCGAGAAGCTTTCCCCCGGGAGTGGAGGAGGGATGTGGGGAAGTCATAGGATGGGGGTGGGGATCGGGGGGCCGCGGACACTGAGCCTCTGTGGCTCGGAGAGCACAGCAAACGTTTACTAAGAGTCCACGTTGCCGCGTGCAGTAGAAGAAGATAGAATCATGAGGTCGAGCCGCACTCCTAGGAGAAACCAGCAGTCTCGTAGAAAGGGTTAAAGAAAATGCAGTACAACGCTGAGGATGTCAACTTAGCTAGTCCGGGAAGGCAGTCCAGGCCGGCGATGACTTAGCCGGATAGGAAGGCGGGTGGGGGGGGGGGCGGAACCGTGCGTCATTAGGATGCTCTTGGAAGACAGTAGTAGGATTTGAGGCGGGAGCAGTGCACAAGGGTCCAGGAAATTCCCTTAATGCCGTGGTAGGCTGCGGATTCATTCACTCAGCATAGCCAACGAGCCCTATTCGGAGTCCTAAGGTACAACAGCGAGCAAAATACTGCCCTCGTGGAGAGGACATTGTAATTCCAATTCCTACGCAGTAGAATTAACAACCACAGCATAGAAAAGTTAAAGGTAGTGGTTTAGAGCAGACCCTGGAGTGAGACTGACCCTGGGCCTTGCCGGGCTGTTCAGTGTGTGACTTTGAGGAAATCACAACCTCTGAGCCTCAATTTTCCTCACTTGTAAACTGTAGATAATATTTGTGCCTACTTCATAGGGTTGTGAGGGTGTAATGGGTTAATACGTGTTCTTAGCATACAGCAAGCACCCTGTACGTGCCAGCTTTTAATTATTTAGACATCACATAGCAAAAGTTTATATATATATTTGTAAGGGAGCTATCCAAACGTGTTTGAACGAGTGCATCAGCAGTCTTTTCTTGTATCTGTTGGTTCAGCAAACACTTATCAAGTGATGGGGATTGAGATGAAGGAATGAGCTACAGCTTTGCCATCCAAGGTTTCAGTGTCTTTTAGGAGAAGTGATGCTTACATCGTTGCAAAGAATGACAAGAAGGAAGGTTAACCCACCTGTGGGAGGGGGAGATGGTAGAAGTTTGAGTCTTCAGTGTGTGGAAAGGGATTCCAGGTACATGAACAACAAAGAGCCAAGACATGAATAACATTCCAAGTTTAAGGAATTCAAGTTTAATATGACTACTTGGGGTGACTTTGGAAGTATGAATGGGACCCATTAAATCAAAGTTTAAATTGGGGGTGGGGAGAAAAGTTAAAATTGGGAACAACTGAAGGGTTATAAGCCAGAAAGGATTCTTTTCCTTGTAGGATAGATTTGAAAGGGTTAAGACCAAGAGGCAGGACAATCACTTAGTCGACCCCGAAAAAGGAAAGAGTTGAGATGCATTAGGGCAATCATTGTAAAGATGGAGAGAGAGACGGGTTCAGAAATAGGAAGTTCAGGGCTTCCCTGGTGGTGCAGTGGTTAAGAATCCACCTGCCAAGGCAGGGGACACGGGTTCGAACCCTGGTCTGGGAAGATCCCACATGCCACGGAGCAACGAAGCCCTTGTGCCACAACTACTGAGCCTGCGCTCTGGAACCTGCGAGCCACAACTTCTGAGCCCGCGAGCCACAACTGAGCCCACACGCCACAACTACTGAAGCCCGCGTGCCTAGAGCCCATGCTCCACACAAGAGAAGCCACCGCGATGAGAAGCCCGCACACTGCAACGAAGAGTAGCCCCTGCTCGCCGCAACTAGAGAAAACCCGTGCACAGCAACGAAGACCCAATGCAGCCAAAATTAAATATGAGTAAAATAAATTTTAAAAAGAAGCTCAGAAATAGGAAGTTCAATCAATAAGATGAGGTTGAAGTGGAATGAGAGGAAAAGTCACAAAAATCTCAAGTTTGGGGCTTAGTAGGTCAAGGTGGTGCCACCAACTGAGATAGAGCATCCAGGCTAGTTAAATTGTTACAATGGATAACTACTTGGAACAACTTGATGAGTTGAAGTTACAGCACATATCTTCCTGTGGGACAGTATGATCTGATGCTACAAGATTACCAAAGTGAGCAAATAACAAAGACATGAAGAGGAGAGAATTTAACCTTTCAGAGATAGACGAAGGAGTTGCATATTTCATTTTGTAGAAAAATCATAAAAGTAAAAGCCCCAAAACATGTTACAAGAATTTATATCCCAAGCACTGGTCATTGTCCAAAACTGCAATTCTGGTGTGGGCAGCATGGTAACCATTACAAAAGGTCAGAAAAGATGACAGGAGTTTTCCCTTGTACAAGCCCTACTGGTTCCTTTACAACTTACCCTGATGTCCATGACAAGCACTGTTCCTAGGTTTGGAATAGAGATGCAAGGATTTCTGACAAGAGGCAGAATATCTTCCCCCTTCAGCTGTCAAGTGACAGAAACCCAGATTTGACTCCCACTTACACCAGTGAAGAGGAGGAAAGGGGGGGAAACTGTCCATCAGCAACTCCATAGTTGGGACCTGCCTTATTTGAAGTGGTCTCCAAATAAGGCGAGAATCATGTTTGGGTCCCTCACGCAATTGAATCCAAACCATCCCAAATGCACACACTAAGGTTTACTTTTGGGTAAATGGAAATAGCTTTTGAATTTCACCACAGGAAAGCTACATGGAAAACTAAATTATCGAAAAAGTGCTTTGTAAGCAAAGGTTGGAAGATCTTAATGGCTGGTGACATCAGCTATAATGCTGTCACCCATCTCCACTAAAAAGGATCTACTATGATGTTTTAGTCCTTGGCAAGCATCCTGGATACACATCACTGATCTTCACAACGGTCAGGTGCTGTTAATACGCTCACTTCACAACTGAAAAAGCTGAGGCCCAGAGAGATTGAGAAGCGCCCAATGACATGTAGCTGCAAGCCCGGTGGGACAGCACTACCTTAAACTGAGCACAAGCACTGCAGAATGCTTTCTGCCCTCGCCGCATTTCATAAAGGAGGAAATCAGAGCCCAAAGACCAGGGGGCCTAGACAAGATCACACAGCTAGTAGGTGAGAGAGCTGAAATTTGAAAATGCATAATACGTGCATTATCTCACCACAGGCAAGTCTGAGCTAGACTCTATTATTCTCATTTTAAGAATGAGGAAACTGAGGCTTAGAAAGTTTAAGAATTTGCCTAAGGATGAATCATCATAAAAAAAAAAAATTCAGTGGGGCCTTCTAAGTCACCATTTAGGAGTCACAAACGTATTAAGTGTGAAAAGCACATCTGGAAAATGGTGAGCAAACCAGACTGTCTCCAACAGTTCACATAGGAGAGTGGTCTAAAATGAGGATTAAAGAGTAGATTAGGGTCAATTTTAAAAGTAAAAAATGAGGCCGGTCTGTGAGCAGTGGAGATTATGCAAAGAAAATTATATACATCATTCAGATTCTAATATCAAATGCAAATGTCCATTATTAACTGAATTTAGATTCAGCTAGCAGACATCAATGATGCAGGCACAGTATCAGCATAGTTCTGAGGGATGTAAAAAAGTAGATGACGTTAGACCTACAGAACAACGATACCACAAAACTGAATCAGTACACGGAAGTGGATTCAAGTGCACCCAAAGCCCTGCATCATTTCATTCATTCAACAAAAACTGAATTTCTCTAAGGCGGGCACCATGTGGTAAACACTGGCTCCCGGGCTTCCATAAGATAAATCCCTAGGAATAGAAGAGTTAACATCTGACTTCCAGACCAGAGGATTTTTTTTTTTTTTTTTTTTTTTTTT
>NW_006798409.1:843672-847227 GCF_000442215.2 Lipotes vexillifer | reverse complement strand
GAGAAAAGTTAACCCTTTTAGAGGTCTCCAGGGGGTTTTTTTTTTTTTTTTTTTTTTTTGACTGTGTTGGGTCTTTTTTGCTGCGCGCAGGCTTTCTCTAGTTGCGGCGAGCGGGGGCTACTCTTCGTTGCGGTGCACAGGCTTCTCATTGCAGCGGCTTCTCTTGTGGAGCACAGGCAATAGGCGCGCGGGCTTCAGTAGTTGTAGCTCGCGGGCTCTAGAGCACAGGCTCAGTAGTTGTGGCGCATGGGCTTAGTGGCTCCGTGGCTTCCAGAGGATTTTAAAAGGAAAAATGAATGAAGGTGTCTGACTTTGGGATCAGCCCCTAGTCACTCGCAGACCTTGCATCTAATTCCCAAGGCCCTTCCTCCCCGTTCCAGCAGTGTCACCTTTCTCTCAGGGCCTCTTCTTTCCTCTGAGTCTAACCCAGCCAGCTGTCCCCTTAATGCAACTTGTCCCTGCCTCCCTCAGCAAATTGTTTCCACATTTATCTCTTGCCTCTCCAGTTCTGCCTCTCCCTTGTTGTTGGCTTCGGTCCCTACTGTTCCCACATTGCAGGCACTGGCCCGTGTCCGTCTCCAAGACTTACCAGTTCTTCCTTTGAAATGTTTCTCAGGGCGTTGCAGAAAACACAGGTTGGACATGACCTTGGGAATGTGGGAGCCAGAATCAGAATGTCCCTGTGTTTGAACACCACTTACTAGTTGAGCAACTTTTCTGTGGCTCAACGTTTGTTTTTGTTTTTTTAATCATCTTTAAAATGGGGATGACAGCTAACAGATAACACATGTTGAATGTTTCTATATCCTGGGCACTGTGCTAAACCACTGACGTGTATTCTTTCACGCTCATGCAATAGCTGGCGTTGTTTGGGAGTTCTGCCAGAGTGGATGCCTGTAAAACTCTTTGAACAATGCCTCTCTCTCAGCATGATGCTATCACATAAAAATAAGTATCTTTCTCTCCATTCCCTCGGTCACCAAAGAGCCTCCTCCTTGACTCACCGCCCAATTAATCCTATCACGACTTTTACATTTCCCGAAGCACAACTTGGCATATTCTCTAATCAAGCCGTTCTTGGTCCCTATCACCTAAAGCTGAACTCCTGGCTTGTTTTGAAAGCTGGGTGGGCTTTCAAGGGGGGCTATCCAGGCTCTACCCCCCCCCACTGCCCCTGCTGCACCCCCAGCTGACTGCACTAACAGTTAAGGGCTCTCTTGCCCTCTGGCTTCATCCAGTAGGAGGCCCCAGCGGGAGATGGCAGGGGTGGGTTTCTATTTTCCCAGCTCCCTTCCTGCCAAGCTGTAGGTTAGTGGCGGCTACTGTTCCTCTCGTGGAGGCCACAGTTCACGAGGGACAGCCCTCTTTCCACACAGCAACAATCTCGGGGTTTTGATACCCCTACCTTCCCTGGCCCCCCAGGACTTGGGCTTGTCTTCTGAGTCAGATGGCCATTGGAGGCAGCCCAGGGCGCTGTGCCATCATTTGCTGATTTATTTTAACCGCCCACACCCTCGTAAATAGCATCATTAACGCTCCTCAACTATCCCAGCAGATTATGCATTCTGTTTTCTTCCAGAACTCTGATAGGTACTAATTCTCTCCATAATGACTCCTGCCCTCCACTGTAACCCCTGTGGCTGTCCAGAACACCCGCTCTCCAGGTCTCCCCTCTGCTCCCATATTTCTTCCTTGTCTGTATATATCTATCCTCTAGCCTGAAAGAATCCATCTAGATCCCCAAACTCCTTCCTTCACCAAACCCTTCTTACATCATTTGGGTCCTGGTTAATCTCTTTTCAAAAATCTTAGAATCATCTGTCTTTTCTATCACACGTGCAATCCGTCAGTAAGCCCTGATGAGCCCACCTTCAGAGTAGATCTTGAATCTAAGCACTTCTCACCCAGATGAGCACAGCAACCTCCTAAATGTCTTCCTCCTTCTGTCTTCATCCTGTTACCGCCCATTCTCAACAGGCAGCTGAAGGATCCTTAAAACCAGTCAGGTCTGCCCTCCTCTCAAAACACTCCGATGGTTCCCATCTGACTCAGAGGAGAAGCCCAAGTCCCAGAAGGCCCCAAGGAGCTGGCCTTCCTGGTACTTCTCTGACCTCTTGTCCCACTGTTCTCCCCTCCTTTGACTCTGCTCTGACTACACCGGCCACCTTGTTGTGCCAGGCACGCTGCTGCCTCAGGGCCTTTGTACTTGCTGTTCCTTCTGCCAGAACCCTCTTCCTGTAGAAAACTACATGGCCCAGTCCCTCTCTTCCTTTAAGTCTTGGCTCAAATGTTACCTTTCCAGTGAGACCTTCCCTGACTACCCTAAATAAAAGTAAAACTTACCCTCACTCTGCACCCCCATTTCCCTTTTCTCCGTCCTGATTTCTTTTTTCCTTAGTACTTTTGACGTAACCTACTGTGAAATTTGCTCATCTCTTTTGTTTATTGCCTGTCTCCTCCCACTCTATGAGGGTAGGCAGAGATTTGTGTGTCTTGCTTTCTGAAATCCCTCTAGAGCTACAACCAAGCCTAACATATGGTAAGCACACAATAAATAGTTGTTGGATGTTTAATGAAAAATTCCTCTTGACCAGACAGTTCCTCAATATGAGATAGTTATGCTCTCAACACTCATAAACCTTTTGGATGGTGTGGTGGTTAGACCTGGGGACAGCCCACAAAATCCTCTTGGCTCATAACATACCTGGAGACCTGGCCCCCAGCCCGGGCTGTTGCCACAAAGACAAGGCCAGCACGGGTAGATCTTGGAAGGCCGGAAATGCCTTGTCCCTCTCCAGCCCCCAGCCCACAGTGACCCCATGAGGGAAGGGCCTCCTGGCTTCCCTCAAAGGCAGGAAGAAAACAAAGTTTCAAGAGATGAAGGTGAGTGGAAAGAGAATTTTCAGGAACAGGATTGGAGGCTGCTTTGGGGAGAGGACTGAGCGCTCCAGGGATGGAACATTCTGTCATGCCTTTCCCGTGGGCGTGGCGTGGCCTCTGCCTCCCTGGCCACACGGCGCCCCGTGCCCCCAGGACCAGCTGGCTCACCCCCACAGCCAGCAGCCTCTGGCCTGAGCCCCAGCTGAAACCGTGCACCTCAGATTGGGACTTGGACCCACGTGCCCAGACTCAACCCAGCCTAAAGCCAGATTTGGACTTGAACCCGGCCAAAACCCACAGTCTTCCAACTGAGATCACATATCTGGTTTCAGGACTTAATGAAGCTCAGGATCTTGATGTCTCATCGCAGGAAGTACTCAGCAGGAGACAAAGTGATCGGTTAGAAGTGGATTTATTTAGAGAGAAACACACTCCACAGAGCGTGGGCCATCTCAGAAGGTGAGAAAGGCACCAGGGTATGGGGGTTGTCAGTTTTTATAGGGGTGGGTGATTTCATAGGCTAATGAGGGAGAGGAGTATTCCAGCTATTTTAGGAAGGGGCGGGGGTTTCCAGGAATTGGGCCACTGCCCACTTTTTTCATCTTTATGGTCAGTCTTGGAACTGTCAGGGCGCCTGTGGGTGTGTCACTTAGCTTGCTGATGTGTTACAGTGAG
>NW_006798409.1:838592-843467 GCF_000442215.2 Lipotes vexillifer | reverse complement strand
GGGATCTTCCCGGACCGGGGCACGAGCCCGTGTCCCCTGCATCGGCAGGCGGACTCTCAGCCACAGCGCCACTAGGGAGGCCTCTGCCAACTTTTTGATCCTTACGGTGGGTCTTGGAACTGTCATGGGGCCTGTGGGTGCGTCATTTAGCCTGCTGATGTGAGCGTATACTGAGGCTCGAGGTCTAGTGGACGTGACTTGTCCGCCATCTTGGACCCATTTGTTTCTAATCAGTTTACGTCATGTCCTCGGGCTGTGTCATTCTTTCAAAGGTTGTGCCCTGCCTCCTTCCCTCCTGTTTCACAAGACAGAAAGCACCCCCTCCCCCATTCCCTATTCCCCAGCCTCTCCCCCAAGCAGGCACCGCCTTCTGGGGTTTCCTCAGGGCTTCCCTCAGGAAAAGATGAGGAGACCAAGGAAACTGGGTTCGGGGCCACCCGACAGATGAGCCTCTGGAGCTGCTGGGAGGGAGCGGAAGCCCCAGGCAGGAGGAAGTCTGTAAAGAGGAAAGGACGAAGGGTGGAGGCTGGGGTTGCAGGAGCGCTCCAGGGACCCCGGGTCACCTCGCTGGGGAATACTGCCCTCCTGAGTAGCGCAGGTGGAGTGTAAGCTGGGTGCCTAAGGGAAGACTTCCCATTTTCTGTGATGATGTTTGACACCTAATTGCAGTAATAACTTCCCTGTTTACAACCTGGAGAAAGCTTCCTGGTCCCTCATTTTCACTTATGGGCAAGTCTGGCCTAGAGAAGGTCAAGAAACCCACAGTCTAACACAAAATAATGTTAATTAAAAAAGAAAAAATTAAAGCCACCAAAGGCTTAAGATATGAATGATGGCAATGATGAGGTTAAGATAATGTTTGAGTTAAGAACCCAGAATCTTTCTAGCTACGTGAGAACCCAGAATCTTTCTAGCGGATCTTTCTAGCTACCTGAGAGGGAAAGTCTTTATCAACCTACTCCCCATAGGACCCAGCCTAACCTCCAGAAGATCTGGGCTTTGTGTGGGGATAGACAGGGGTTGGTTTCTTTCCCCAGGCCTTTAAGAGAGCAGCGGCTAGAATACTGACCAGCCCATGGATTTGTACTACTCACACAGAGGAGATAACGAAACAAAATTAATGCAGTCATAGGTAGTGTGAGAATTATCCCAAAGTGGGTATGTTCATTACAATTTTGTGAGTAGATTTATTTTCCATAACAATAACAACTAAAAGATAGAATTTCCTACAACAAACCGATTAGACAAGCTTTGCCAAAATCTAACCTCACAAAGGTTACACATCCCACAGAATTTAATTATAAAGACTTTGCAGAGAGCAGAATATGACAAAAGAACATCTTGCTCTTTGCGGTAAAATATTCAAAAACTCAATTTTATGATGACAAGGTACACTATAAATTAAACGTTTACCTTGATACAGATCTTGGTCCGACATGGCTAACACCTTCTAACTAGTAACTGGAATTACTAGAATATAAGTTCTTCAGCAAAAAAAGAATAATGACCAGCCCAGTACTCTGAATTCTCTACAATCTTACAGCTTTTCAAGGATTCTAACTGCATGGTTGTCTCATTAAGATGGGGATGGATTGACCTATAGGTATAAAGTTCCCCCAGTGGCAAAGAGCACAGAACTAAACTTTCCCAGCTACGTAAAGCAGGAGACACACAAGCTGCCTGCTTGCTACCAGCCAAGCACAGCTTTCAGAGCTTCCTAAGTTCCGCACAAGAACCTAGAACCAGCAAAGATTCCATCGGGTGGAAGAAGCTTTTTTTTTTGCCATTCTCCTGGTTTTTTTTTTTTTTTAAAAAAAAAAACCTTTCTGACGCTCTTTCCCACCTGACACTTGAAGCTTTAATGCCCTGCCACCAAGTACAAAACACCCCAGTCGTCTTCTGAATGCATGTATTTTTTTTTAATTAATTAATTTATTTATTTATGGCTGTGTTGGGTCTTCGTTTCTGTGCGAGGGCTTTCTCTAGTTGTGGCAAGCGGGGGCCACTCTTCATCACGGTGCGCGGGCCTCTCACTATCGCGGCCTCTCTTGTTGCGGAGCACAGGCTCCAGATGCGCAGGCTCAGTAGTTGTGGCTCACAGGCCCAGTTGCTCCGCGGCATGTGGGATCTTCCCAGACCAGGGCTCGAACCCGCGTCCCCTGCATTAGCAGGCGGACTCTCAACCACTGCGCCACCAGGGAAGCCCTGAATGCATGTATTTTAACACACCATTGGCATGCACCTTCATTTGACCTAAGGGACATTATGTCACAGCCTAAAATAAATAGACAGTTAACACTTGCATCATTTTAAGAATCAACCAAGGCATGCATGAAGTACCTACATTCATCTGATCCCTCAGCTTCATTCCAGAGCTGAACTTTACCCTGTCGCCAGTTCCTAGGGCATAGGGTGTTGGGAGGCCGGATCAGAGGTTGCAGAATAACAAGGAGGTCAGGGACAGGGGTAAGGGGCAGCCTCAGGAATGGGAGGGATGCGGATGGAGCAGAACTGTGTTTCTGCAGTACCTGGGGAAGCTGAGTGTATGCAAACCCCGTGACCCGGCAGTCCCATTTCTTAGATTACAGACAGCAGAGATGCATGTTTGTGATCAGAAGACACGTGCAAGTATGTTCATGGCAGAACTACTTATCATAGTTCCCAACCGGAAACATCCAAATACCCAACAGCTGTAGAATGGATAAAGAAACTGAAATTTATTCATAATACTGGTAAACTATACAGAAGTGAAAATGGATGTTCAACATAAATGACTTATAAGGATTGAGCAAAAGAAATCAGACGGACACAAGGGAATTCCCTGGTGGTCCAGTGGTTGGGACTTTGCCTTCCAGCGCAGGGCATATGGGCTCGATACCTGGTCAGGGAGCTAAGATCCCACATGCCTTGTGGCCAAAAAAACAGAAGCAATATTGTAACAAATTCAATAAAGACTTTAAAAATGGTCCACATCAAAAAAAAAAAAAAATCTGACACAAAAGAGTGCATACTATATAATTCCATCCATGTGCAGTTCAGAACCAGGCAAAATGAGCCTGTGGCATTAGAAGTTAGGGTAGTGGTTGCCTTTTGGGGTGGGGAGAGTGACGGGAAGGACACTTCTGGATTTCTGAGTATGCTCTGTTTCTTAATCTGGGATGTATTATTCACTTGGCGAAAAATTCATTCATCCATATACTTATGACATCCACTTTTCTAAATAGATGTTACATGTTGATTAAAAGTTTACATTAGAAGAAAAGAAACAAGGAAAAACTTCCATGGTGCCTGTGGTAGTCAGATTAAAGGCTCCCCCAAAATACCCATATCCTAACCCTGAGAATTTGTGAATATATTATGTTACACAGCAAAAGGGATTTTTCAGATGTGATCTAGTTAAGGACCAGGATCCAGATCAGGAGCCTATCCTCAATTACCCAGGTTGGCCGATGCAATCACAAGGGTCCTTATCCAAAGAAAGCAAGAGTCAGAGTCCAAGAGGAGGGAAGCAGAGGTTAGAGACATGCTTTGAAGTTGGAGGCAGGAGCCGAAGGCCAAGTAAAGTGGGTGGCTAGAGGCTGGAAAAGGCCCGGAAACTCACCCTCGCCCAGAGTGGCCAGACGGAGCACAGCTACCCCCAGCACCTGGGCTTTGACCCATTGAAACTCATTTTTTTTCTTATAAATTTTATTCATTTATGTTTGGCTGCATTGGGTCTTCGTTGCCGTGCACAGGCTTTCTCTAGTTGTGGCAACCAGGGACTTCTCACTGCGGTGGTTTCTCTTGGTGCGGAGCACAGGCTCCAGGTGCACGGGCTTCAGTAGTTGCAGCACGCAGGCTCAGTAGTTGTGGCTCGTGGGCTCTAGAGAGCAGGCTCAGTAGTTGTGGTGCACGGGCTTAATTGCTCCGCAGCATGTGGGATCTTCCCGGGCCAGGGCTCGTGTCCCCTGCATTGGCAGGAGGATTCTTAACCACTGTACCACTAGGGAAATCCCTGAAACTCATTTTTGACTTCTGACCTCCACAACTATATAAAATAATAAATCTGTATTAAGCTACTGTTTGTGATCATTTATTACGGCAGCTATAGGTGCCAGAAGCAACTTTTAAGATCCTAATAATCAACTCCAGTAATGTAATTAATAATTTGACAAGTTACGTGAAACTATTTAATTCATCATTCAAAAATTCCAGACTCTGGAAAAAATACCTCTCTCTTCCCTCTCAGCTTAATTAGATAATTCTCAAAAGTAGGTTCAGCTGTCACTCCAAGATATTTAAAGATGAATGATCAACTTATTTCCATCTGGCCGCTTAGTTGTTTTTTGGTTTTTTCTTTGTTTGTTTGTTTTTTAAGCTTGGGCTTCTATCAATAATCGGGGCTCGACCACAGAAAGCAAACCACTGGGTACGTAACAAGGATCTGACCTTCTGTAATTGTGGAAGCTGGTTAAACGGTCTCTGTAAAGCTATCCTTTTGCTTTCTAACGCTGGAGCCTGACATCCACAGGGCAGGCAGTCGGAAAGAGAAAAAAATGTACGTAAAGTGGGTAGAAGGAGGACAGACAAATCCACAGAGACAGAGGGGAACCGATGTCAGCTCACCGCCAGGCTCCAACTTTGAGGATGTGGTGTCCTGCGAGAGAAGGTAAAGCACTCTTTGTCAAAGAGCTAAGTCACATCTGGAGCATCTGGGGCGAGAAAAGAGTAGCTCCGGAGAGACTGGGCCAGCAAGTAACCCATGCAGGTGAACTCCAACAGCACCTGGGTGCCCTGCATAGTCCTGCTGAGTGTAAACCACCACAGGGCTCTGGCTCCACCCCTCCCTTCCCAATCAGATGCAGAATGTCTTCTGTAGCCCCCCCACCCCCCCCC
>NW_006798409.1:819280-838578 GCF_000442215.2 Lipotes vexillifer | reverse complement strand
CCCCCCCCCCCCCCCCCCCGCAATGAAAACACACAGAGAAGAGAATTCTGGGAAATGCTGTTCAGCTCACCAGGTCGACCGGCTCATTACAAAGCCACCAGTGGCTGTGCTCTTGCTAGTTGGCATCCCTTGGGGAAAATCCCTTCACTTCATCTGAAAGATGGAAACTGTAATAATTTCGCAGGGACCTTCTTGAGACTTAAAAGAAATAATATATGTTCTAGGCACCATGCCTAGAATATAAGACACTCAAATTTTTGTTCAGTGAGTTCACTGATCTTATTAGATGCTCAAAGAATATAGTTTTGGTCTAAATGTACTTCTGGTCACTCATAAAGATAATTAGCTCTTTGAAATGGTAAAAGAATTATTACATGCAAATTTAAGATTAGTGATAACATCATAAATCTTTTATCTATTTCTGTAGGACAAAGAAGTCGGAGGATGTGAATTTGACTCTGGATTCCACCTCGTACTAGGCATGTGAGCAAGTCAGATGAACATGGTGACTTGTGCTGTTAGTGAAAGACAAAAGTGATAGCTCTCACCTCGCAGAGTCGTGTTATCTTAGAAAATGTGGGTACCTGGCACATAGCAAAGTGTATAATAAAACGGTTCTTTTTCCCCCTCAATAATGAAAGACTATTTTTGTGGGGTCAAATGCAATATGATGTGAAAACATTATTTTTTAAAATTTATTATTATTATTATTTTTTTTTTTGCGGTACGTGGGCTTCTCACTCTTGTGGCCTCTCCCGTTGCGGAGCACAGGCTCCGGACGCGCGGGCTCAGCGGCCATGGCTCACGGGCCCAGCCGCTCCGCGGCATGTGGGATCTTCCCGGACCGGGGCACGAACCCACGTTCCCTGCATCGGCAGGCGGACTCTCAACCACTGCGCCACCAGGGAAGCCCTAAATTAATTAATTAATTTTTGGCTGTGTTGGGTCTTCGTTGCTGCACACGGGCTTTCTCTAGTTGCAGCGAGCAGGGGCTACTCTTCCTTGCGGTGCACGGGCTTCTCATTGCAGTGGTTTCTCTTGTTGTGGAGCACAGGCTCTAGGCACGCGGGCTTCAGTAGTTGTGGCATGTGGGCTCAGTAGTTGTGGTTCACAGGCTCTAGAGCGCAGGCTCAGTAGTTGTAGCGTACGGGCTTAGCTGCTCCGCAGCATGTGGGATCTTCCCGGACCAGGGCCCGAACCCGTGTATCCTGCATTGGCAGGCGGATTCTTAACCACTGTGCCACCAGGGAAGTCCCTGAAAACATTATTTGATCTTAGTATTTTGTTGTGCTATTTTTATTTTTATTTTTTTTGTTTTTTGGCTGCATTGGGTCTTTGTTGCTGCACGCGGGCTTTCTCTAGTTGCGGCGAGCGGGGGCTACTCTTCATTGCAGTGTGTGGGCTTCTCATTGCGGTGGCTTCTCTTGTTGTGGAGCACGGGCTCTAGGCACGTGGGCTCAGTAGTTGTGGTGCACGGGCTTAGTTGCCCCGTGGCATGTGGCATCTTCCCGGACCAGGGCTTGAACCTGTGTTCCCTGCATTGGCAGGCGGGTTCTTAACCACTACACCACCAGGGAAGTCCCTGTTTTTTTACATTTTTAGTTGAAATATAATTGCCTTACAATATTATATTAGTTTCAGGTGTACAGCAATGTGATATTTTTATGCATTACAAAATGTTCCCATGATAAGTCTAGTTGCCATCTGTCACCATACAAAGATTTTACAATATTATTGAGTATATTCCCTATGTTGTACATATATTTTGTAACTGGAAGTTTGTACCTCTTAATCTCCCTCACCTATTTCACTCATCCCCCCCAACCCCTCCCCTGTGGCAACCACCCGTGTGTTCTCTGTTTCTGTGAGTCTGTTTCTGTATTATGTTTGTTCCTTTGTATTGTCTTTTAGATTCCCAGAATCAACATTTGCTCATCATCATCATCATTTTTACTAATGTGTAGAAAACAGCCTGGAAGCAACCTAAGTGCTATCCTCTGTGGTGGCATGTTGGTGGCTCTGTTTTCTTCCTGGTGCTTTTCTACGTCTTTAAAATCATCTACAATAAACTTTACACGTTATTTTTGAAGCAACCTTCCCCCCCAGTAAAACCCCTTGTCTTATTTTCACAAGCCCTTTCCTTTGACTCCATTTACATAGTTTCCATGGTGCCTTCTGCTCCTCCACATATGAAAAAATACTTAGAATTAGATCCTTTCTGTGTTCCCAAGACCAAGCATGCATCTCACCCTCTCCGTATAGTTTTTATCATTACCCCATCTGTTAGATTCCTCTAGCTCCTCCTTTCCATAAGAGGGACAATTTCTGTCCTAACTCCTATTATGGTAAACAGTAAATGTATCTTGTGAATAGTTGTACTGTCAAATTCAAATATGCTTAGCATAGGGAGAACATTTTCTTCTAGCCAGTAGGCAGGGCACACCCTGCCAAAATCAACTCTACCTTTTCAGCATCTGATTCAAAGGGCAAATATTTCTCCATGGCTACCCTGTAATCTAAATTTAGATGCTTCAGCAAAAATATCCACATTTTAAAAATATTTATTTCAAGATTCCAAATAAATGCAATGCCAAGTTTAACAACGTCAAAGCACAAGTGTTTTATTAACCAAGTGATGCTCTTCTTTTACTGTTGTTTTGCATTCTTCCCCCTCAAATTTTTATCTTGACATTCACCAAGCCTATAGAAAAGTTGAGAGAATGGTACTAAAGAAACCTTGTATATCCTTTATGTAGTCCATCAATTGTTAACTTTTTGCCACGCTGGCTTATATTTATTTCATCTGACCCATGTGAAACAAGTCATACACATCATGACTTTTCATCTCAAATAATTTAATATGTACCTATAACTGGCTGCTCACCACTCACAAGCCAATAAAGAGGCAAGGGTGGTGGACAGGAATGCTTGCTTTATTTTGGATGTCGGCAACGGGGGATGGGGGGTAGGGCGGATGCCTGTCCGAAGATCGACTTCCCCCACTGACAATCAGTGGGCAAGAGCTTTTATAGGCTGAGGGAGGGGCTACATGCAGAAACAGCACAGGCAGCTCTGACGGTCATCTTTTTTTTTTTCTTTTTTTTAAATTTATTTTTAGTTGCGTTGGGTCTTCGTTGCTGCACACAGGCTTTCTCTAGTTGCGGTGAGCGGAGGCTACTCTTTGTTGTGGTGTGTGGGCTTCTCATTGCGGTGGCTTTCCTTGTGGAGAAGCATGGGCTCTAGGCGCGCGGGCTTCAATAATTGTGGCACGTGGGCTTCAATAGTTGTGACTCGCGGGCTCTAGAGCACAGGCTCAGTAGCTGTGGTGCGTGGGCTTAGTTGCTGTGTGGCATGTGGGATCTACCCGGAGCAGGGCTCGAACCCGTGTCCCCTGCATTGGCAGGCGGATTCCTAACCACTGCACCACCAGGGAAGTCCCTGAGAGTCACCTTGAAACGGGTCATCGGTTGTCTGATCATCATCATCTTGATTGTTTTAAGTACAGTTAGCCTTCAGTTCCAGGGTCGGTTTGTTCCCACTTCCTTGAGGCCAATTCTTGGAACTATGGCAGCTTATGTCATAGCTACAGTCTCGTCATCATGTAGTTAACTCCTTCCACCTGGCGGGGGTTTCACTGTCTATAAGACAGCTCACAGGACATGGCTCAGAATATTATCTGTAGCCCTTAAGAAGGAGCTAAAGGTCCTTGACTATGTTTAATGACTACACTATTATTATTTGGTCTCCTTTGACTCTTTTCCTTTGTTTCTGCATTTTCTCACTTCTCTGATTAAACTTCTTTGGCTAAAGTTTTTCCACAGACAAAAGGCAGGTAGAGGACATGGGGTACAAGGACCATAGTGTCCTGCTCCGCTTCATACCTACTAAGAATAAGGACATTAACCCACATGATCACAGTACTTGATGACATCCAAGAAAATAAACAAGAATCTTTCAAAGTTATCTACTAGGCAGTGTATATTCAAATTTCTCCAACTGTCTAAAATTGTCAAGTATAACAATTTTTTTTGATCCAGGATCCAATCAAGTTTCATGTACTATATTTGGTTTTATTTCTCTGGCCTCTAGAATTGTTCCTTCCCCAACCTTCTCCCCTACCTTTGGTTGTTGTTGTTGTTGTTTTTTAACTGAAGCATAGTTGATTTACAATATAAGGTAAGTTTCAGGTGTACAGCACAGGGATTCAGTTCTCTATATATTCATATTCCTTTTCCATTCTTTTCCATCATAGGTTATTACAAGCTATCTTTTTTTGTTATTTTGTAATTTCTTATTTATTTTTTATTTATTTTTAACATCTTTATTGGAGTATAATTGCTTTACAATGGTGTGTTAGTTTCTGCTTTATAACAGAGTGAATCAGTTATACACGTACATATGTTCCCATATCTCTTCCCTCTTGCATCTCCCTCCCTCCCACCCTCCCTATCCCACCCCTCCAGGCAGTCACAAAGCACCGAGCTGATCTCCCTGTGCTATGCGGCTGCTTCCCACTAGCTATCTACCTTACGTTTGGTAGTGTATATATGTCCATGCCTTTCTTTCACTTTGTCACAGCTTACCCTTCCCCCTCCCCATATCCTCAAGTCCATTCTCTAGTAGGTCTGTGTCTTTATTCCTCTTTTACCCCTAGGTTCTCCCTGTGCTAAACAGTAGGTCCTTGTTCATCTATTGTCTCCCACATTTGTTTAGAAATTGACTTTTTGCAAGAGTCCAGGCCATTTGTCTTCTGAACTGTTTTACATTCTGAATTTGTGCAATTATTCTTCATGATTAGATTCAGGCCAAACATTTTGGACAAGATTGTCTCATAGGTGATACCATTTAGTTTTCACTGCTTCATATTAGGAGGGGCACAATATCACTCTGGATATTGTGAGGTGATGCCAAGTTTGATTACATTTATTTTTAAGATTTAATTTTTTATTTATTTTTGGCTGTGTTGGGTCTTCGTTGCTGAGCGTGGGCTTTCTCTAGTTGCAGCGAGCAGGGGCTACTCTTCATTGTGGTGCATGGGCTTCGCCTTGTGGTGGCTTCGCTAGTTGTGGAGCACGGGATCTGGGCACGTGGGCTTCAGTAATTGTGGAGCACAGGCTTAGTTGCCCCAAGGCATGTGGGATCTTCCCGGACCCGGGATCAAAGCCATGTCCCCTGCATTGGCAGGCGGATTCTTATCTACTGTGCCACCAGGAAGTCCCTCTTTTTTTTTTTAACATAAATAAAATCATGCAATGATTAATTGCTTGAGATTAAATGCAATTTAATTATTAAATTAATCTGCTTCTCTCTCTCTAACAATATTTTGAAAATCTTTGTTTTAGTAGCTCCCCTGTGTTTTTCATTTTTTAAACTGTCCCGCTATTCCATACGGTGATGTATTAAACACTTGACAAGATCTGGGATGTCTACTGATACAGACTGAATGTTTGAGTCCCCCCGTCCAATATTCCTATACTGAAACTTTACCCCAAGTGTGATGGTCTTAGGAGGTGGGGCTTTGGGGGGTGATTAGGTCATGAGGGTGGAACCCTCGTGAATGAGATTAGTGCCCTTATAAAAGAGACCCTGAGAGCTCCCTTGCCCCTTCTACCACCTGACAAAACAGCTAAAAGATAGCTGTCTAAGAACCAGGAAGTGGACTCTCAACAGACACCAAATCTGCTAGCACTTTGAACTGGACTTCCAGCCTCCAGAACTCTACTAAATAAATGTTTGTTGTGTAAGCCATCTGGTCTATAGCATTTTGTCATAGCAGCCCAAATGGACTAAGACGACTAGCCCAAATTTTTCTTAATCAAAATCCCAGTGAAAGATGGGAAAAACATTTGCAAATCATGTATCTGATAAGGGATTGCTATGCAGAATATGTAGAGAACTCTTAAAAACTTAACAATAAATAACCTAGAGATTAGTCCAGGGGTTTTTTTCTGCCTCTGGGCTGTACCAACTATATTATTGCATAATGTTATGTTATGACATTTACTTCAGCCTCCTATGAGATTTTTTCTTTTCTTATGTTTTAGCAGATCTGTCCCTCCCCCATATTTTAGCTTTTAAAGTTGATTCATGTAAAATAATTTATGTACTAAGTCATGAAGCCAGTATTAAAATGAACTCCCTTGAACACACCATCCAATTAAAAAGTTAGAACATGATCAGGGAATTCCCTGGTGGTCCAGTGGTTAGGACTTGGTGCTTTTGAAACCATGCATCTCAGATTGGGACTTGAACCCATGAGTCTGGGACTCGAACCCGGCCAAAACCCACAGTCTTCCAACTGAGATCACACACCTGGTTTCAGGACTTAATGAAGCTCAGGTTCTTGATGTCTCATCGCAGAAAGAATTCAATGAGAGACAAAGTGATAGGTAAGAAGTGGGTTTATTTAGAGAGCAACACACTCCACAGACAGAGTGTGGGCCATCTCAGAAGGTGAGAAAGGCACCAGGGTATGGTGTTGTCAGTTTTTATAGTGGTGGGTGATTTCATAAGCTAATGAGTGGGGGGAGTATTCCAGCTATTTTAAGAAGGGGCAGGGATTTCCAGGAATTGGGCCACCACTCACTTTTTGATCATTATGGTCTCCTTAGAACTGACATGGAGCCTGTGGGTGTGTCACTTAGTTTGCTGATGTGTTACAATGAGTGTATACTGAGGCTCAAGGTCTAGTGGAAGTCGACTTGTCCACCATCTTGGACCCATTTGGTTCTAATCCTTTTATGTCATGTCCTCAGGCTATGTCATTCTTTCAAAGGTTGTGCCCTGCCCCCTTCCCTCCTGTTTCACTTTTACTACCAAGGCCCAGGTTCAATCCCTGGTCAGGGAACTAAGATCCGAAAGCTGAGCGGCACAGCCAAAAACCAAAACAAAACAAAACATGATCAACATTGTTGAAGTTAACCTCCCAATTTTATTCCCTGCTTGGGCCCCAGAGGTACCCACTGGCCTGAACTGTATGTTTATCAGACACTGCTTTGGTTTTTAGTTATAAATAGTTTTACTAGGTATATAGGGTTCCTTCCATAGCTTACTGTTTAGCATCCTTGGTTTTGAGCTTTGAAAAAATGAGATCATACGTAGTTGTATCAGCTGAGATCTCTCCCAAAACAAACATCCACTCTCATGGTTCAAAGGAAAAGATTGTATTGAAGGAGCTACAAGTTGGGGCCTAAGTTGTGGGAACCAAGAAGGACAAGACCAGAGTGGCCTTGCAGAGCAGCCAAAAAAAAAAAAAAAGAGGACGGAGAGCAGGTGGATGGAAGCAAATAAGTGAAAATCTGTGTATGCTTGGTTGAGATTTTCTTTCACTCCATACGGTATTGTTTCTGTTTCAGCCTTGCTGCATGTGACTGTGGTTCATTCATTTTTAAGAACTGTTTAATATGCTGTTGGATGGATGTACACCATTTATTAACCCATTCTCTTGTGGACGGACGTCTGGACTGTTTCTGGTGTTTTACGGCTATGAACAAGGCATGCTGCTATGAAGATTTCTGGGACAGTGGGTGGAGGGCTTTGCCTGCAACCAAGAGTCTCATTGAAGTGGGGAAGAATCCTGGGGTTTTACAACCTTTCCTGGAGCAGAGGTGACCCAATCACTCCAGGGGGGATTCATTAGCAGGACAACTGTTTCTGTTTTTCATTTTGCTAAAATATATATAACACAAAATTTACCATTGTAACCATTTCCAGCGTACAATGCAGTGGTATTAAGTGTGTTCACAGGGCAACTGTTTATTAAAGTAGTAAAATTGAACAGCTAGCTCGCATTATTGTTTTGTTTTGTTTTGTTTTGTTTTTTTGCAGTACACGGGCCTCTCACTGTTGTGGCCTCTCCCGTCGCGGAGCACAGGCTCTGGACGCGCAGGCCCAGCGGCCATGTCTCACGGGCCCAGCCGCTCCGCGGCATGTGGGATCTTCCCGGACCGCGGCACAAACCCATGTCCCCTGCATCGGCAGGCGGACTCTCAACCACTGCGCCATCAGGGAAGCCCTATACTATGCTACAAGGGGGACTTTTTTTTTTTTGGGGAGCCAGTTTTTAAAAATCTTCCCGCCCCCCCTTTTTTTTTTTTTTTTTTTTAGCTGGCATTATTGTTAAGCCAAGGCTTCTCCCACAAATTTTACACACATAGTATGTTCAAATTTCTTGATTTATTTATGAGAAAGGTACACACACTTCTGGGTAGAATTTAGCTGAGAAGAGAATACAAGTTTGGGTTTAAAAAAAAAAATCTCTTTTGGGAATTCCCTGATGGTCCAGTGGCTAAAAATCTCTGCTTCCACTGCAGGGGTCACAAGTTCAATCTCTGGTCAGGAAACTAAGATCCTTCAAGCAGCGAAGTGTGGCCAAAAAAAAAATCTCTTTTAATAGTTTTTTTTTTTTTTTTTTTGAGCAGTTTTAGGTTCACAGCAAAATTGACTGCAAGTTATGGAGCGTTCCCTCTACCTCGTGTCCCCACACATGAATAGCGTCCCCTGATATCAGCATCCCTACCAGATGGTACTTTTGTTACAACTGATGACGCTGAACTGACATATCATTACCATCCAAAGGCCATAGTTTACATTAGGGTTCACCCTTTGTGTTGTACAATCTATAGGTTTAAACAAATATCTAATGATAGGTATCCATCATTATGGTATCACACAGACCAGTTTCACTGCCCTAGAAGTCCTCTGTGCTTTGCCTGTTCATCCCTTTCTCCTCCACTAAGAGTGCAAGTTCTTATTTTCATGTTTCCTTTCTTTTCCTAAGGGGGCCCCCAAACATGAAAGGTGTGGTGAATGTAAAGGAGGTCTTAGGCTTATGAAGCAGGATGTGATGAAGTTAATTTAGCCAATCCCCTACTGAGAGACACTGGGCTCCTATCAATTTCCGCCATTACTATCAATACAAACATTTCTGCCATTAACATAAAAGAATCTGAAAAAGAATATATGTATATGTATAACTGAATCCCCTTGCTTTACACCTGAAATGAAGACAACATTGTAAATCAACTATACTTTAGTAAAAAAAAAGGAATGAATTGATACATGCAATAACATGGATGAATCTCAATCTCAAAAACATTCCTGCATGAAAGAAGCCTGTTACAATGAGTACATATCACGTGATTCCATTTACATGAAGTTCTAGATTAGGCACAGCTAATCTATGGTCGATAAGGTAAGACTGGAGTGGGAGTAAAGATGGAACCGGAAGAGGTGTGAGGGGATTTCTGGGGTGATGATGATTTTCTATATCTTGACTGGGGTTTGGGTTACACAGGTGTGTCTCATCAACAGTACACTTGAGATTTGAACATTTCAGCAGATGCAAATTTCACCTCAAGAGAAAAAAATAGAACCATAAACAAATATTGAACTCTAATTAATTATATGTGAAGTGTCCTGCTGTCTGCAACTGACCTTGAAATAAATGAAGAAAAGAAGATGAATTGTTGGATGCAGGGAGGAACGGGTAGATGAAAAGAAAGATATGGAATAAAGCAAGTATAGTGAAAACATCAATTGTAGAATCTAGGTGGTGGGTACATGGGTGTTCTCTATAAAATTGTCAACTTTTCTGTATATCTGAAACTATCATAATAAAATGTTGGGACAAAAACTGTACCACAAATTGGGGAAACTAAACTTTTATTGGAAGGTTAAAATTGAGCCAGATAAAACTGAAATAAAACTCAAATTCTAGCCATGCAACTTTCTAGCTAGTTGCTTAATCTGTGTCTGCTGCAGTTTCCCCATATATCATGTGGACATGATTCTTCTTTTGTAGGGTTTTGTGAGAATGAAATTAGGTAATACACTTAAAGAATATTAAAAACATAGCGGGTAAACAATGAATGGGTGCTTTTATATTCCACTTGGTGACTATAATCTAAGAGTTCAAAGAAGATGGTCCTTGATGCGGATTAGAAAAATCTAAGGAGGCTTCCAAGGAGGTGTGATTTTAAAGAAGAGTAGAATTCAGGCAGAGCAAATCTAGGGCTTTCCTGCTGGAAAAAAAGCCTGAGGAAAGGCCTAGAAACAAGAATGAGTTCACGTGGGCAAGTTTGGTGAGAGGTGAAGACCCTGCATTTTGTTTTTTTCAAAATAAAATTAAAATATCTGCGTATGTCAATCTCCTGATAAAGGAAGACGAACAATTTACTAGGCACCCATGAACACTTTCAGGGGCAGGGTCTTTACATGTGAAGTGAAGACAATTTTCAATTCCGTTGTCTGAGAGTAGAATTGTACTGTCTACTGCTTTACAGCTTCCTGGAAACAAAATTTCATTCTCTTTACCCTCTTTGCCAAGAGATGTGGGACCTGGCAGGAACTGAAGCTGCCAACAGGAGTCCTTTCTCAGGCTTCCCTGGTGGCGCAGTGGTTGAGAATCCGCCTGCCAATGCAGGGGACGCGGGTTCGGGGAACTAAGGTCCCAAATGCCACGCGGTGTGGCCAAAAACAAAAACAAAACAAAACAAAAAAACACACGCCCTCCAAGGTGCAAACCATCTCCCCTCTCAGCCTCCTTTGCTGTCTCACTTCCACTCTTGTCCTGTGTAGTAGGCAGAACAATGGCCCCCAAAGGTGTCCACGTCCAAATCCTGGAACCTATGACTTTGTTACCTTACATGGCAAATGGATTTTGCAGATGGGATGAAGTTACGGATTTGACACAGGGAGATTCTTCTGGATTATCCGGGTGGGCCCAACGTCCTTGTAAAGGGAAGTGAGGCAGGAGGGTCAGAGGCAGAGAAAGATGTGATGGCAGAAACAGTGGACAACGTGATGCAATCGCTGAGGGGCGGCACACAAGCCAAAGAATACAGGCGGCCTCCAGAAGCTGGAAAAGACAAGGAACCAGAATGTCGCCTAGAATCTCCAGAATGAACACCGTCCTGCTGACACCTTGGTTTTAAGCCCAATGAGACGCATCTCAGATTTCTGACCTCCAGAACTTCAAGGTGATAAACTTGTGTGGTTTTAAGCCACCGATGTTGTGGCAATTTGTTCCAGCAGCCAGAGTTAGCTTTATTTTTATTTTTTAAAATAAATTTATTTATTTTATTTATTTTTATTTTTGGCTGTGCTGGGTCTTCGTTGCTGTGCGCGGGCTTTCTCTAGTTGCGGCGAGCGGGGGCTACTCTTTGTTGTGGTGCGCAGGCTTCTCATTGCAGTGGCTTCTTTTGTTGTGGAGCATGGGCTCTAGGTGCATGGGCTTCAGTAGTTGTGGCACGTGGGCTCAGTAGTTGTGGCTCGTGGGTTCAGTAGTTGTGACTCATGGGCTCTAGAGTGCAGGCTCAGTAGTTGTGGCGCATGGGCTTAGTTGCTCCATGGCATGTGGGATTTTCCCGGACCAGGGCTCGAACCCGTGTATCCTGCATTGGCAGGCAGATTCTTAACCACTGCACCACCAGGGAAGCCCCAGAGTTAGCTTTTAAAAGTATAAACTGGAGCACATTGATCCCCTTTTCACAGTGTTTTCCCATCACATTTGGAACAAAACCCCGACTCTTTCTGTGATCTGGCTTCTGCGTACCTATTTCTCCTCAGCCCCTACTGCTCTCACTAACCCTGATTAAGCCTGCGTTTAATTCCTGGACTAAACCCAGCTCATGTCAACCTCAGGGCCTTTGCACTTGCTGTTTCTTCTGATCAGAATGCTCTTCCCACAGACCCTCACATGGGGGGCTCCTTTCCTCTATGTCTCTTCAGAGTTGCCGCTGCCCCAGGGCAGCTTTCGCTAAACACCCTCTGCAAAATAACATGGCTCCATTTTCTAGAGTCTTGCCCTCATTTTGTTTTCTTTATAACCTGACTTCCTGAAATTATCTCATGTATGTAATTTTCATTTGTCTCCCGCTGGCCTCCTCAGAACGTAAGCTCCAACAGGGCAGGGAACTTGCCTGTTCACTGAAGTTCTCTCTCACCTTACCCAGACACAGAGGCCATCCTAACAACCACATGTTGAATGAGTGCGTGACTCTATCTTCCTGATCACACACCGTTGTTTCACCAGTGAGCCTTCCACTGATAAATCATTTTTCATGCAACATGAGCAAAGAGCTAGATGGTCGAGCATATCGGGTCACTGATTATTTTATTTCCGGTGCTTCCTGCCAGAGCTGGGGGTAAATCAGCATATAGTCCCCAAACCAGTCATGAAGTAAGTAAAAAAGGACCCTAATTCAAAAATATACCCCCTAGGGCTTCCCTGGTGGCGCAGTGGTTGAGAGTCCGCCTGCCGATGCAGGGGACACGGGTTCGTGCCCCGGTCCGGGAAGATCCCACGTGCCGCGGAGCGGCTGGGCCCGTGAGCCGTGGCCGCTGAGCCTGCGCGTCCGGAGCCTGTGCTCCGCAGCGGGAGAGGCCACGGCGGTGAGAGGCCCGCGTACCGCAAACAAACAAACAAAAACTTATCTTTGGATATTCAGATGCCTTGCCTCATCCTCAGACACTTGTGCCCTTTCGCAGCATTTGGTCTGTCTACATGGAGACTGTAGTCCTCTGTGAAAGGGATTTTTTTCTTGGAGGGATTTAGGGAAGGGTAAAGGAGGGAGGGTGAGCACAGGACTACAAGAGATGTGAACAGATTCAAGTGACCACCTTCTCCTTGAATGCCCCCTACTCGTCTTTTACGATATTTTTATGGATACTTGAAGATTTCTTTCCAGAGCCTTTCATCCAAAAGGAACTGTGACAGAGCAGATGGTGGAGACGTCCATACTGAAGCACAGGGGGCACACTGCTGTTTGATGGCAAACCGTCGTGAAGTATATATTGTTCCTCTTTCCCGCCAAGGCCTGTCTCACCAAGGGCTGACTGCAAGACCTTCTTCAGAAACGTCATCAGCTTATCAATAAATTGCTGACGCTGCTGGAATCTGTAGCCTCCCATTAGCTGCCACTCAGTTCAGTTGCTCTGAGTCAGGTACCCTTCTCTCCTCAACTTCCATGACCCTGATTCTTGGCCAGTTCGGGGTGGGGTGGAAGGGAGGGGTTAAAATTACCCCGGAGAAGACCTAAAGCTCCGACTTTGTTCAGGACCCCCAGACCCACCAAGGGATTTGTCCAGTTCACCCTGAAGTGGGAACCCCGGCCCCTTGGTCCTTTTTTGAGACTCTCTAGCTTACCTCGAAAAAAACTGATCTGGACCTGGCTTTCTTTTTCTCTCCTTGGTTTCAAAAACTTTTTTACAAAAGTACTATGGACTTGCTTCAATAAATTCAAATCATATAGACATAAATAAATTCAAAAGTTAAATTCCCTTTCTAACCATTGCTCCCCTCTGCCTTGAAGCCCTCTCTCTGGGGGGGAGTAGCCACGGTTAACTGTTTACAAGTGCCTTTATTCAATGCTCATCCAAATACATTCATGAGAACCGCATCATATTCTTTTGCAACTGGCATTTATCACTTACCCACATATTCCGGAACTCCTTCTCTGTCACCATATACAGGTCTATCATATTCTTTTTAGCCAAGTGCTATTCCATAATATGGAACAATGATGATATACTATAATCTACTGTTGGATATTTGGACACTATTACAAATTCTATTACATTGAACTTTCTTGTATGTATATCCTTGTGCAATTGTAATTTTGTTATGAGTAGTTTCTTCAAAAGTAAATTGTTAGGTCAAAGGACGTATTAAACACATTCAGAGAAACAGAATGTGTAATATATAGAGAGAGATTTATTTAAAGGAATTGGCTTGTGCAGTTATGGAGGCTGGCAAGTCCCAAGTCTGCAGTTCAAGTCCCAAGACCATCTGCTGCAGAAAGCCCTCTTGCTCAGGGGAAGTCAGTCTTCTGTTCTATGCAGGTCTTCAACTGATTAGATGAGGCCCACCACATTATGGAAGGCAAGCTGCTTTACTCTAAGTTCACCATTTAAAATGCAAATTTCATTCAAAAACACCTTCAGAGAAACATCTAGAATAATGTTTGACCAGATACCTGGGCACCATGGACCGGCCACATTGGCATATAAAATCAGCCATCACAAAAGATATGTTAATTTAAAATTTTGATAAGTTATTACCAAACTGTGCTCTAAAAAGTTCATTCCAATTTATACTTTGACCCAGCAAGTGTAAAGGTATGCCCTTAAACCCACATCCTTACCAACATGAAATATCATTGTTTTTCATTTTTTAACCAATCAATAGGTGAAGATGGTATCTGTTGTTTTTATTTGCACTCATCTCTAGTGCAGTTAAAACTATTTTTTTACAGAAAATAACAAATGTTAACAAGGATGTGGAGAAATTGGAACAGTGGTGCACTGCTGGTGGGAATGTAAAATGGTGAAGCCACTGTGGAAAATCGTATGATGATTTCTCAGAAAACTGAACCTTGAATTACCATATGATCCAGCAATTCCACTGCTGGATATATACTCAAAAGAACTGAAAGCAGAGATGTAAACAGATATTTGAATACAGACGGTCCCTGACTTAATGATGTTTTACTTATGATTTTTGACTTTACAATGGTGTGAAAGTGATAGGCATTCACAAATTTGGATTGTGAATTTAGATCTTTTCCCGAGCTAGCAACATGCTGCCTGATACTCTCTCGTGATGCTGGGCAACAGCAGCCACAGATCCCAGCCAGCCCCACAATCACGAGAGTAAACAATCGGACACCAACAACCACTCTGTACCCAGACAACCATTGTTTTCCACTTTCAGTACAGTATTCAATAAATTACAGGAGACAGTCAACACTTTATTACAAAATAGGCTTTGTATTAGACGATTTTGCCCAACTGTAGGCTAACGTAAGTGTTTTGAGTGTGTTTAAGGTCAGCTAAGCTAAGCTAGGATGTTCGGTAGGTTAGGTGTATTAAATACATTTTCAACTTAATGATATTTTAAATTTAGGATGGGTTTATCAGGATGTAACTCTATTGCAAGTCGAGGACAATCTGTACTCAAGTTTATAGCAGCATTATTTACAGTAGCCAAGAGATGGGGGCAACCCAAGTGTCCATCAACAGAAGAATGGATTAAAAACATGTGTTACATACATAAAATGGAATATTATTGAGCCTTAAAAAGGGAGGAAATTCTGACACATGCCACAACATGGATGAAACTTTGAAGTTATGCTAAGTGGAATAAGCCCAAAATGACAAATACTACATGATTCCACTTACATGAAGTACTTAGTCAAATCCACACAGACAGAAAGTAGAATGGTGGGTGCCAGGGGCTGGGGGGAGGAGAGAATGGGGAACTATTGTTTAATGGATACAGAGTTTCAATGGGGAAGATGAAAAAGTTCTGGAGCTGAATGGTTGCAGAACAATGTAGATGTACTTAATGCCAGAGAACTGTACACTTAAAAATGGTTGAAACAGTAATGTTATGGTATGCATATTTTCCAATTAAAAAATAACTATTTTTAAAATTTATATTTCTTTTGTGAATTGTCTTTTCATATCATTTGCTCTTATTTCTGTTGAGTTTTTTCTTTTTCATATTGACCAAAGGAATTCTTTCTATACTTTGGACATTTAACAGTTTGTTATATGTATTGCAAATATTTTCTCTCTCTCTAGTATTTCTCAGATATTTGTTTAAATAACACCAAATAAAAGTTTAAAATACTACAAAATCAAATATGCAGCTTTTCCTTTATGGCTTCAGATTTATTACTTTGTGGAGAAAGGAAGGCCTTCTCCATTTCATAATTATAAAACTATGCTATACTTTCAGAGTTTTTCTATATTTAGATTTTTTAATCTGTTGGAATTTTTCTTTGTGTGTAGTGCAAGGTAGAGAACCTAACTTACTAATTGACAGTTTCCTAAATGGATAGCCAATTGGACTGACACTTTTTTCTGAATGGTCTCTTCCTCAGTGATTTGAAATGCCACATTTATCATAAATTAATCTGTTTTGGCCTATTCTGTTTCATTGATCTTTTTGTTTATTTCTCCTCCAAAATCACATTGCTTTTATTTTAATTTTTAAAAATATTTATTTATTTGGCTGCGCCAGGTCTTAGTTGTGGCATGCGGGATCTTCGCTGCCATGTGTGGGATCTTTAGCTGTGGCATGCAGGATCTTTGTTTTAACTGCGGCATGAGGGACCTAGTTTCCCCGACCAGGGATCGAACCCAGGCCCCCTGCATTGGGAACTTGGAGTCTTAACCACTGGACCACCAGGGAAGTCCCTCACATTGCTTTTATTACTGTAGTTTTATAGGACATTTTGATATCTGGTAGGGCGCGGACCCCTTATTCATATTCTTCTATCAAGAAATTCTTGACTAGTCTCACAATTTTCTCTTTCTGATGAACTTTAGAATCAGATTTCCAATTCCTGATGGAAATTCTACTGGCACTCTGATTGGAATTGCATTACATTTTTAGATATAAAGAACTGACCCCCTTAAATACTGACTCTTCTTAGGAACATTGTATATTCCTCATCTATTCAGATCTTTTACATCCTTCAGTCAAGTCATATTTTTGTTTGTAGAGAGAAATGCCCATTTTAAAAAATACATTTATTTATTTATTTATGTTTGGCTGCATTGGGTCTTCATTGCTGCGCGTGGGCTTTCTCTAGTTGCGGCGAGCAGGGTCTACCCTTCGTTGTGGTGCGCGGGTTTCTCATTGCGGTGGCTTCTCTTGATGCAGAGTGCGGGCTCTAGGCACGTGGACTTCAGTAGTTGTGGCACATTGGCTCAGTAGTTGTGGTGCACGGGCTTAGTTGCTCCGTGGCATGTAGGATCTTCCCGGACCAGGGCTCGAACCCGTGTCCCCTGCACTGGCAGGCGGATTCTCAACCACTGCACCAAGCCCCTCTTATTTATCTTTGAAGCCAAAATGGACTAAATATTAAACTCAACTAATTTAATTGAGCTAATATGAATAAAATGTTTTTTTCTAGATTTTGGGATAAACAGAGCCTGGATACTTGGCAAAGGAGCACACTGCTCTTCTGAACTTCGGGACTCAAAATGGGTCTTGGCCAGCATCAAAAATGGGCATTTTTCTCTGGGACTTCCCTGGTGGCACAGTGGTTAAGACTCTGCCTGCCAATGCAGGGGACACGGGTTCGAGCCCTGGTCCGGGAAGATCCCACATGCCGCAGAGCAACTAAGTCCATGTGCCACAACTACTGAGCCTGTGCTCTAGAGCCCACGAGCCACAACTACTGAGCTCACGTGCCACAACTACTGAAGCCCCCGCACCTAGAGCTCGTGCTCTGCAACAAGAGAAGCCATTGCAATGAGAAGCCCGTGCACCACAATGAAGACCCAACAACGCAGCCAAAAATAAAATTAAAAAAAAAAAAAAGAAGTGAAGCAAAAAGTGAGAAATCATGCTACAACAGCTAAGACTATCTTTAAATATATTTCTTGTGAAAACTCAAATCAGCATTGGTGGAAATTATAATCTTACATATTTTAATACACAGCCACATCCTTATACAGACACATCCAAGCATGCAAGACTTTTCCTCTCTATGAATCATGCATAACAGATTAGTGTATTTAAATTTTTTCATACGTAACTTGAATGCATCATTAGTTTTCATACATTTCTCAGCTTGAATTTTCTCTGGGTAACAAAGTGCTGTCAGAGATAAAATGTAATATTAACAGAATTTACAGTTATGAATTAAACCTAAAACACAGCAGTAATCTTCACAGTTAAAGATGTAAGGAAACATTGTGGGACTTAACCAATGCCATAGTCTAGTAAGTACCACAGCCAGATCTTATGAGCAAGAGTTCTCATTTACAGCGCTCAACTTAAAGTTAGTTCAATCAAAAGTATTTTCTGGGCTTCCCTGGTGGCACAGTGGTTGAGAGTCCGCCTGCCGATGCAGAGGACATGGGTTTGTGACCCAGTCCGGGAAGATCTCACGTGCCGCGGAGCGGCTGGGCCTGTGAGCCATGGTCACTGAGCCTGCGCGTCCGGAGCCTGTGCTCCGCAACACGAGAGGCCACAACAGTGAGAGGCCCGCGTACCGCAAAAAAAAAAAAAAAAAAAAGTATTTTCTAAGGCTTTACCCAACAGCATAAATCATTGTAAAGGGGAATAAATCCACCAAGAATCTAGTTACCATAGTTCTGAAAAATCACTGAGGAATAGCATCAGATATTATATCAGGCGCTGTGTGCAGGCACTGCTTTAGCTCCTTGGATCCCCTGGGAAAGGCATTATTATCACTCCAGTTAAGTCCTATTACCAATCCTTCGCCCCTTCCCTTGTGGGGTCACAGTCTTCTGCAACCAAAGGCGGTGAAGCTGCTGTAACCACCCTTGACTCAGATCTGCATTTGCACCATGTCCAGACTATCTCTTGCATCCCTGCACTGTGGTTTCCCTTCTTCCTACTAACTTTCTAATCACATCACTTTACATTTCCATGCCCTCCGAAAATTTCCAAACACCCACTTACTTTTAAAAACATCAGTGTGGGAACTCCACCTTGACGCAGAATGAGGTTCATGCCCTGGGATCTCTGCTTCTTGTGCTGCTGGCCTGCAGCCTCTCTCCAGTCCATGGTGTCCTGGAGAACTACAACACAAACTTCAAGTGTAAATGCATCCGAGAGACCTTCAACTTTGTCTCCGTTTTGCTCATTGGAAAGCTTCAAATCTTGCCCCCTAGGAATGGATGTCCAAACACAGAAGTCATAGCCTGGATGAAGAATAAGTCAGTTATCTGCTTGAACCCTGGAGCCAAATGGACACAAAAACTAACGAGAGTGTCAAGAAAAAGTGCTTTTTCAACGTCACCAGCTCCAGTGTTTAAGAAAGCGATTGCCTGATGCCAATATTCCCATCAAGAACACCTGCATTCCCCCTTCATTCCTGCCCTCAGTTTTAGTTTTGTGTTTGGTTGGATCTTTTCCAGGAAAAAGATCTTCCCCATCTGCTCAAGCATGAGAATCTATGTGCAAATAACCCTGCAGAAGCTGATAGGGCAAACTTGAGATTTTTTTGATTACAGTACCTTACAAACTTAGAGTTTGCATTCTTAGTCATCAAGGAGGAAAGTTTCTTGAAGGACAGTTACTTAATTATAAATGATATAGGTTTCTTTCAATAATATACCTGTTGTTGGGCTTCCCTGGTGGCGCAGTGGTTAGGAGTCCGCCTGCCGGTGCAGGGGACCCAGATTCGTGCCCCGGTCCGGGAGGATCCCACATGCCACGGAGTGGTTGGGCCCGTGAGCCACGGCCGCTGAGCCTGTGCGTCCGGAGCCTGTGCTCCACAACGGGAGAGGCCACAACAGTGAGATGCCCGCGT
>NW_006798409.1:808649-819263 GCF_000442215.2 Lipotes vexillifer | reverse complement strand
GCCCGCGTAAAAAAAAAAAAAAAAAAAAAAAAAAAAAAATATATATATATATATATATATATATATACCTGTTGTTGAATGCTGAATTTTCCTACAAAATAAGGGAATGAGAATTTAAAACTCAAATCTGAACATGTGGCTTCAATTAAGGAGGAAATGATGGAATGCATTTCAATCATTTTACACCTTAGGAATAGCGAGCTTCCATAAGAGATTTTTTTTTTTTCTTCTTGCGGTACGTGGGCCTCTCACTGTTGTGGCCTCTCCCGTTGCGGAGCGCAGGCTCCGGACGCATGGGCTCAGAGGCCGTGGCTCACAGGCCAAGCCGCTCCGCGGCATGTGGGATCTTCCCGGACCGGGGCACGAACCCATGTCCCCTGCATCGGCAGGCGGACTCTCAACCACTGTGCCACCAGGGAAGCCCCCATAAAAGATTTTAAAAGCTGCCTGGGAAACCCATGGAATTTCAGCCTTCCAAGAGACAGAGGGTTCACATAATATCCTTCGTTTAAAAAGCTCACTATCGAGAGGAACGAGGTCCTTCTTCTACTTTTGAAGAGTTCCTTTATAAGATTCATTGTCACAGATAAAAGCTAGTAACATTCAAAGATCCCCAGACTTAAATGCATAGAATATTCAGGAAAAGGATTTAAAGGGTGATACTTAGATGTATTCTTTCATACCTTGGCTTTGATGAACTTTTTTTTTACTCACATCTTTTGCACAGACATTTTTTTTTTGGTCTCTGGTATTCAATTCTTTAATGCTTCCTACCTAATCTAATGCTATTCAATAAACTTGAGCAAATGTTTTACTTAAAAAAAAATCAATATGGAATCAGCATCTGAAGGTAATATGTTGATGCTAAAGATGGAACTAGCCACACTGGATTAAAAAGAAAAAGAAAAAAGCAGCTTCTCGTTAAATTCAATCTGCATGTAACCCCCCGACAAAATGTGTAAAAGACCAAAGATAAATTAATAATTTTTACTACCTATGTAAATATCTGCTTCCTGTGTATTTTGTTCACTTTTAAGTTCCTATTTATAGATACTGGTTTTAAAATATCCATCCTTATTTGCTTCAAAATAATAAGGACAGTCTAGATCAGCAATGGTTGGATGGCTTTGGGGACTGGTTGACTAGAATATGGGGATATAGTATACTGTACTGCTTCTGAGTATGGGTAAAATTATCCTTAAAAAGAAAAACTGTAATGGCCAAATTATGGCACAGCCATACAATGAACTGTTAAGCAAACATTAAAACATTTTACAAATAAAGAAAAACCCAGGGCTTCCCTGGTGGCGCAGTGCTTGAGAGTCCGCCTGCCGATGCAGGAGACGTGGGTTCTATAATTTCTTAATTTTGTGCTGCTTTATTTTATACTCCCAATTTTTTTTTCCCCCCTAACCAGTGACTTCTGTAGATTCGCTGGGAACTTATTTCGGCTATCCTATTTTCCCCATGAGATTAAACCAGCAAAAAAAAAAAAAAAAAAAAAAAGAAAAACCCAAACATATATGAAGAAAATTCAACACGTTGAAAATAATTACTTTCAGCTTCTGGGATTAAATGATTTTATTTTTATTTTTCAGGTTTTTTTTTTAACAACCCTAAACATTTATGATCTGAAAACCAATTTGTTACTGAGCTGCTTCCCATCATCTATTTAAGACTCTTCATCACCTATTTAATGTTTTGAAACTCTCAACTGTCTTGCAATTATGTATTTTTACTGCAAACTCATGGAACAACTGTGGACTGTGATAGGCAAACATATATTTAGGATATATCTGTATGCATTAATAGAAATCACCCATATTTTAGTTTCACAATGCTTGTCTTAATAGGGAAAATGTCTAAATGTCTGACAAATTACATTCTTGAAATAAAATAGTATGCAGTGCTTACAAATGCTATGTAAGTATACTCATTAACCTAGGAGAAAGTTCACAGTATGCAAAAGATTACAAACCAGGATGTAGCAGGAATTCCCTGGCCGGCCAGTGGTTAGGACTCCATGTCGCCA
Organism: Lipotes vexillifer; assembly: GCF_000442215.2. Classification (NCBI taxonomy): domain Eukaryota; kingdom Metazoa; phylum Chordata; class Mammalia; order Artiodactyla; family Lipotidae; genus Lipotes; species Lipotes vexillifer. Next base: position 817,231 of record NW_006798409.1, on the reverse strand, counting down.
CTGCAGGGGGCATGGGTTCAATCCTTGGTCGGGGAACTTGCAAGCCGTGAGGCTCGGCCAAAAAAATAACAAACAAACAAACAAAACCACGGATGTATGATGACACCAATTTTGTAAACTCGTAAAAACACAGAAAAGGATCTGAGAAAAATGCATCTTTAAATAGTTGCCTAGTGAGTGAATTATAATTTCCGGTGTTTTTAGCTTGTCTGTTTCCTGAGTTTTTCCCCCAGTGAGCACGGATTGCCCCTGTACTGAAATTACACACACACACACACACACACACACACACACACACACTTCTCCTCCCTACCCCCACCCTCACACTTGTATACACACTTACCAAACACCCAGACAACAGACTCCTTTCCCAGGGCCTCCATGATTATCATGCATCTCCGCATCAGGCACCAGGTTCCATGCCTTAATTCCTCTGGTTAGTCTACATCTGAAAGGTCAAATTCAACCTCAAACAAGCCAAGAGAATACAGGGTTCTTGCTAACTGCCTTTTCTAGTTAACAAATGAGACTGTCTGATCTGTTAGCATCATTACTAAACAGTTATCCTCCTTGTCCTTCTAGGACATCTGAACTGACCTCCACTCAACCATTCCTATCACTCAGTTCTCATTCAACTAGCTGTTGAAAGGGCAAGAAATTAACTTTTTCTAAGTACTGATCCCAGAAAAGATACCTCAACGTGTTTTTTGGGGTTTTTTTTAAAGTAATTGTTTTCTTTTGACAGCTGAAGAGAACACCCACTTGAGGGTTCATTTTATCATTAAAAAATCATAAAAGGATGCTTAAGGCAAGGATCTAGAAGTACTACATTCCAATTTTCTATAAAAGAGGCAATTTCTTTTAGGTATCAATTTATACAAGAAGTGAAAAAACCTTACCTGTTGTGCTTTTTAGAAAATTAATAAACCTCTTTAAACGTATTACTAGCAATGAGTTCAGAATAAGAAAATCTTTGTGTCTGTAAACATTTATCACATTCCTAGGGGTGGACGGTTGGGTAATACGAAATGAACACTGTCAGATGGGTTACAGGGTTAAAATTCACTAGTTTTTTTCCCCATTGGTTTATTTTTTAATTTTTAAATATTTATCTATTTGGCTGCACCAGGTCTTAGTTGCAGCATGGGGGTTCTCAGTCAAGGCATATGGGATCTCGCTCCCTGACCAGGGATCGAACCTGGGCCCCCTGCATTGGGGAACGTGGAGTCTTAGATCACTGGACCACCAGGGAATTCCATTTATTTTTTTAGATAACCCTTTAACTGCAACAAGTAGCTGCTAGAAATTCTGGTACCAAAAAATTGCATGAAGTATCCATACACACAGCAAGAGAAAATGTTTCAGCTCTTTAAATTTGCATATCCAAACAGTCTAACAAAACTTAGAAACTACAGGCAAATCTACCTGCATCACTGTTTCAGGTCCTCCACCAAGAATTTTCCCACTCCCCAAGAGCTGCCAAAGCCCTCTTCTGGGTGTCATTTCAACCCAAATCAACGTCCTCTGCATTTTTTTCTGTAGTTTCACGTTTTACGATGCCACACCTCACCGCTGTGAGCTCTGTTCACACTGGGCATTCCAGCGGCACACAGCCCTTGCAGAGTTCTATGATCCCCCGGGACTCGTCTTTAATCTTTGGCCAGGCCACACAGCAACGTAGCATGTAGGACCTTAGCTCCCCAACTAGGGATTGAACCTGCAGCACCTGCACTGGAAGCTGTTTTAACCACTGGACCGCCAGGGAAGTCCCCCCAAGGACTAATTTTTAAAGCATTCTTGCCTCCTACTAATCAAGTCCACAGGCAAAATAACATCAAACGTAGAGTTCTAAACTTCTTTCCAAGGCCTCTCCCTCTTTAGTGGTGACCTTGGCAAAATGCCATCTCTGGCTCCACTTCTGCATTTGCCAAATCAGCAGTGTCCAGTACCACCTCTAAAGACTATTTAGACGGCAAAACAGAGGGACAAGGACTTGCATGAAAGCGAATCTCGAAAATAATACAAACCTGTAAGATCTCGTGCTAGCTTATTCAGTATTTATAAGCGTAGTTCATAGGAAGAGTGAATAATTACGTATTTATTTTGCTTCAGAGAACAGGGGACTGATTTCCCATTAAACCAATTTAGTCACAAAAGCCTCTCCTGTTGGAGTATTATAGAAACAATGAAGTCTTCCACTCTTCCAAAACTGTATTAAGACTTTGGAAAAACAAATGTGAAAATTCTTTAAAATGAAATTTAAACCACAACTTAATTCATGTGCTTCAAGAAATTCTTTCATAATTGAGATTTTATTTGTTGTTTTGAGGATCAGTACACAGACATTTCAATTTGTACACAATTCTCAACATACGTACCAAAAACCTAAAAAATCATGTAGTTGTGATTCTTTTCTGAACAGTTATTCCAGTGACTTTCCAGCTTAAAATTTGGGGGCAAATTTTCCTTCACAGGATATCAAGTACCAATATCTTCAAATACTGATATGCTGTTATATTTTAAGTCCCACTAATTCACAATTTAATATCACATACACTACATACTCAAATTGTCAATCGTTCACAGCACATTAACAGTTACTAGAAAAACTGGACTACCACGACCAAAGATGTTACAGAGTGCACAAAACTCTGCCCAGGAGAGCCAAGATGAAGGGGTGAGTGGTTTGCTTTAGGAAACAATTCTACCAAAAACAACGTGGGAAGAGAAGTAATTTAAAGTGTTTAAGACATTAAATGCGCAACTGACTCCAAACTGCCATGTATGCTTTGTATTATAGGATATAAAAGCCACCCTCCATCTGTGGAATGTTAAGCTGACACCCAAGACAATCAAAGCCTCCCATATTCAATATCCCACTATTTTCTGGTTGTACCAAAAAATAAACAACCAGCAAATGATTTCACCTCTTAAAAAAAAGCATTTACACTTAAAAAATGGGATGAGGTGGGATTCCTTCCTTTTTAAAAATGTTTCTAGAGCTACTAAAAAACTTGCATTTACAAAATAGTTGATAAAAATATTCCTCTGGATTGTACAAGAAGGGAAACAGGGACCACTGATAGGACCAGGTGTGTGATATTAATCAGACTTGGCTTCTCTCTCTCCTGCTTCATCAGAAGCTGGGCTCTGCAAAATCAAAGGAAAAACAGTGATAGAACATTTGACTTCTGTGTCAGTGTTATAATGTTAGAGATATTTAGCATTTAATACAGTGTAGGTTTTACTCATTACTATTATTAAGTCTTAACAGTACATTCAACCCTCATTATTTGTAGATTCTGTATTTATAAATTTACTGACTCACTAAAATTTATTTGTAACCCCAAAATCAATACTCATGTTTCATGTTCCATGGTCATGTACGTGCAGATACACAGCAGCAAAAAATATGAGTCACCTGACACAGACATTCCCAGCTGAGGCCCTTCTGCCTTGTTTCAGCTGTAACACTGTAAACAAGTGTCTTTTTCACACTCTATTTAGTGCCACACGTTTCACATTTTTTTTGTGCTTTTGGTCAACAATGTTTACTAGACAAGCATAGTGTTGTCCAGTACTATGTGCTATGCAAGAAGGTTGTGACGTGCCATGTGGAGAAGACACACGTTAGACAGCTTCACTGAGGCACGAGTTATAGTGCTGTTTCTGTTGGCCCTGAGTTCAATATTAACTTACCCAAAACATACATTAAACAGACACACATAAAATAAGGTTATGGTTTGATCTGTTGATGGAAATGTGATGAGAACATTTTGAGAATTTCCACTATGAGCAACTGTCCAGTCAGTATACAGAGCAACCTTATAGAACACAACCATCATGAATAATGGGAATCAACTGTAGTTGATAAAAGGGATCAGAAGGCCTCACTCTCCCCTTATAACTGGATTAGTTAATTTCATCTTACTATCACATAATATTTGACTTGGGGTTAAATTTAGGAATTTGTGACTGCAAATCGGGGGAGTAAGTAGTTATTACTTTAAAATCTGATTTATAAATATAAAGTCTAAAAGTTAATATTCTACTTATATTTTCTGCTTAGCCAATGTTAAAAAAAAAAGGCTTGGCTTAAAGTTATTTACCACCCTGCAACACACTTTTTTTTTTTTTTTTAAGATAAAACCTCTTTTTCTCAGAGCTTAAAAGGATAAAGATTAAGGACATCAATCTTTTTAATTGCTTAATCTAAGTTACTACTTAATCCTAGACAAGTGCCTTTTAAGAAAAATAAGCCTTCTTTATTAGAAAGTGGGAAAAATAAAACGAAGGGAATCAATTAAAAAAAATTTAAAGCACTATCCAGAATATAAAAACCAAACAAGATTATTAACGGTTCTACAGATGGCAATTTGGGGAAAAAAAAAGACTAGAATATTTGTTTAAAGAAAACCCCTAGGTCATGTTAAAGAAAAAAAAAATGTGTTATACCATTTAGTAAATTAAATCTTTTTAAAAACTCACACAAGCAATTAAATTAATGAACCCCATATATAATAAAGATCATGAACCTGAGTTTGAAATTCTGAGTACATTACAATTTCTTGTTCACTCACTTAAAAAAACCCATTTACACATATATTTTCAAATATGATCTAATGCATAAAAATAATCTGTCCATTCACTTGGGAGTTACTGTACAAAACTCTGTTCAATATCCTAAAGGATAAAGACTGCCTTATTTGCTACATAAAAGTACAGTTTATTATCCACTCTTCAGAGTCAAAATGAACAACACACAAACACTTCTGACCTCCTCGTTTTTAGCTTCTCCGTTTTCTGCAGGTAGGTCTTCTTTAGTCCCTTGGTCAGCCATTTCAGCCTGTTTCCCCTTTGCTCCCCTTTTCCCTTTTGTTTGCACTTTTTTGTCGGAAGATTTATCCTGTGACAGAACATGAATATATTTTAAGTATCAACTCTGCACTTACTAACATTTTCTGACTTGCTAGAGATTGCATCCACCGCAGTTGCAACGTTAATGCGGTCGTGTGTCACTCTCAGTTACAGGACACACCTTAAGGTCCACCCCCAGTAATCAGGACCACACAGCACACTGAGGAGACCCCTAACAGCACCTGCACACCAAGCGTCATCAGACTTACAACAATTAAACCTAATTAAACCTAAAGCCTCAGCTACAACCCTTCTCCACTTTCTCAATTACCCGCTATTCTCTAAAGTTCCACGTGAGAGAACAAATGAAGTGAAGAACTGCTGGAAGAATCGCTTCCCCAATATAACCCTACCTACCCCCAAACTCTTTAAGCAGGAAAATTAAATTGTCAAATAACCACTGTCTTGACAAGATGGTTACCCTCACAGTTAAGACCTTTCACCTGAGAAAAAGCACCATGTTGTTAAGGTCAGACTGACTATCCTACTAGTTCTGCTACAGTTAGTCCCTTGATAGCATATAAGAGGTAGCTAAAAGGATCAATTTTGAGTTTATCGTTTTCATTTAGGTGTCTGAAGAACCTGAAAAGCACAGGTGTTAGTATGATGATAAAAGAGATTCAAAGGTTAAGCCCCTTTAAAGTAATATAAAACAGTATTTCTGGACACCATCAACTGGGAAGGAGACACTTAAGTATTTCCTGTAAGTAGAGAACGTAGTTAACAGCCGACTTAGATAAGACCAACAGTGACCGATACTTCTATAATGGCATTCCATACATGAATGAATGACAACTACTAGTAATTCAGTATCTTTAGAATAATAAATTACCTAAACAAACATATTTGGGACAACACCGCTACATACACTGCCACCATGAAGCGTGACAATCGTTTCTGTATTTAAAAATGATTCTTTTATAATCTGATTTCTTTAGATTTCTCATTAATTTAATAACCATTATCACAGTAACATAAAAATGTAAAACCTGAAACGTGAAAACAGAACTATGCAATAGTCTGGACTGAAATAATACCATTTTAACTATTAACAGCTGGAAAGTGACACAAAACAAAATAAATCAACACGTCTGTAGTATGGTAATCAATACATCAAAAGCTTTAACCTCCTGTTTAAGGCTTTAAAATGATTCAGTTATGAAGACAAAGATATATTACTGAAACTAAAAGGGGAAAAAGGCTCCTCCCCTCTCCCCATCATTTTTCCTTTGGGAAAACTGAACTGACAGGTTTGTTTCTCAAGAAACACTGATGTGAAAACTTACCTGTTGATTATAACTGATGTCCCAAACCCAACTGGAGGTAAAATCTGAACTGGTTTCATTAAAAAAATTTTTTAGGGCAAATCAAAACACAGACGCACGTAAATAAAGAAAGAAAAATTCGGGCTTCCCTGGTGGCACAGTGGTTAAGAATCTGCCTGCCAATGCAGGGGACACGGGTTCGAGTCCTGGTCCGGGAAGATCCCACACGCCACAACGGAGCAACTAAGCCCACATGCCACAACTACTGAGCCTGTGCCCTAGAGCCCGCGAGCCGCAACTACTGAGCCCGCGTGCTGCAACTACTGAAGCCCGTGCTCCTAGAGCCTGTGCTCTGCAACAAGAGAAGCCATTGCAATGAGAAGCCCGCACACTGCAACGAAGAGTAGTCCCCGCTCACAACTAGAGAAAGCCTGCACGCAGCAACAGACCCAAGACTGCCAATAAAAATAAATTTTTTTAAAAATTAAAGAAGAATTTAAGAGAAAACAGGCATAGTATTCTAGCCAGTTTATTTAAAAAAGCAAATAATAAAACGTGTAATAATAAATAGTACACTGTTCAAGCAGACTTTTTGCAACAAGAGCCACTATTTTTCCTGCCTACTCTTATTTCTCATACAGAATTATCCCATTATTTTCTGGTGTAAGAAATTTCAAGTTGACATACTACGCCTACACCTTCCTTGAACCCTCTTAAAAAGGATCACAAAACAGAACTTTCTATTGAAAAAACGTTAAGATTTTTACACTCAGCTCTGTACAATGTTTAAAGAAAGAAATGAAAGGAATCTTTGATTATGCAGTGTTTACCTTTCACCTACACTTTTAGGAAAGGGGTAATGACGACAAGGATTTTGGGGAGAGGAGACTTCTAACAGCAAACTCACTTAAAAGTTTTGAGTAAACAGAAATTAATCACACCATGAATTTCCCCTGAAGAACAAGGAAGGGCTTTACAGAGAGTGGTATCAATGCTAAATCCAAACACAAAGTTACAAATAACATGCACACATTTAGTTTTTCCAACTTAATGTTTTCAAACCTACATACATATATATCCAACAACTACCCAAAGACCGGCAATGTGAATAAAGCCCTCACGAATCTATTCTAGAGCAGCAACCATCATACCATTTACGATAAAATAACTTAGTGAACTCCTATACGTATAATGGTATATAAAATACTTTTAGAAGACTGTTAATCATGTTTTCAGAGAACACAGCTCTTGATCTACCCCTCGACATATGTCCCCCCCACCTTGCCTCGAGCACCTTATATGCAAAAACTTACACATTACCTATCTCCTGGCCTCAGTCCTAGCCTTGCTGATATCGTCAAGAGGAAGTACAAGCATGCAACCAACAGACGACCCCTAACCAAAACATACACAACACAAAGAATGGATTTCCCTGGTAAGCGAAAGTTATTCTTCAATATTTTTAGCCGTCTTAAGTTTCCCAAATTCAGCAGCATTAAGGTGATACATTATGTTCCCGTAAACCGGGATGATGACTACATCTACTGTATTTTACCCAAACCAGAAAAAGCAGTTTATTGAAGTTACTAAAACATAGAATTAAAGTGATAAGTAAGGTAACACTACGACTTTTTAGGAGACTATGACATCAAACTGTAGTTGATTTCGAGATTCTCAAAGACCTCAGCTGCTGGCAATGCGCGTTAGGTAGCAATGCAGCATTTCGAAGACACCACGATCTCTTAAGGTGAGTGTGAAACCTACCTTTCCTGCCGCCTTTTTTGGCTTCGTTTCCACTTTTGCAGGAACCGGTTTCTGAAATGCAAAAATAGCACTGAGTTTCTTCCCTGGGTACGATCCCACGGAAAAGAAATGTCAGGGGGCTTGCTTTACTTACAGCTGACAACCTCGCCGATCTCCTCTTGGGCTTTGGGAGAAAAAAAGGAAAATGAGCAAGGAATGCGGGGTGCGGTGCAAACCGAAACCACGCCCGGGAGAGAAGAGGAGCGGGGTCTTACCTCCTCCTTCGCCGCCCCCTCGGCGGAGCTGACCTGCGGGAGAAAGCAGACGGCGAGTGGACGCAGCCCGCAAACAAAAGTGCCCGCGAGCCCCGCGCCCGCCCGCCCGCGAGAACAATGCTCGGCCGCGTGACGTCAGCGGCTTCCCGCCGCCGCGTTCGAATCTCCCACCCTGCTCCTCGGGCCGCCGAACGTTCCAGAACGGCGCGCCCGGGGCCGCAGCGCGCCCGCCCGCCGCAGGTCCGGACGCCTCCCGGGCCCAGCGCTGCCGAGAGCGCGGCTGGCCTGGGCCTCGCGGGGCGCCGGGGCCAGCCGGGCGGCGGAGGGGGGCGTGTGCGGGCCGCGGCCGCCGCTCACCTTCCTCTTGGGCATCGTCGCGGCA
>NW_006798409.1:800869-808157 GCF_000442215.2 Lipotes vexillifer | reverse complement strand
GCGCGCCGCGGCCCGGGCCCCGAATAGGTGAGGCGGGCCGTCACTCGACCACTGCGCCCCGCCCCCGCTCTCGGCGCCCCTACCCGCCCGCCGTCTCGCAGGGCCCCAGACCCAGGCGAGGGGGCGGGGCCCCACAGGCAGCTCTTGCCTCACGGTAGTTTGTTTGAAGCTGAGCTGCAAAGTGCGGTCTGCGCGCCGATTGGCGGAGGCCCGCCACGTGGTCGCCGGGTGAGCCCGCTCACCACCCTGCTGGATACCTGAGCGCCCGTCAGCACCCGGAAAGCCCCAGGATAGGGTCTCTCCCCTCTAGGGTCAATTGGGTCTCACAGACTGGGAAGGGAGAGACAACAGGTTCAAGTACGAACCAATTTCTCCCAATTTAGTCAGTAAGAAAGGCTCTCTAATAGGTCTCCCGTCTTGCTGGCCTGCGGGAAGTGGGTCCTAGTGCGCAGGAGCGGGAAGGGAGGCCGTGGGAAGGAAAGTCGGCGCGGGCACGCGCGGGGCTCCACTGCGCAGGCGCGGGTCTTTGCGAAAGCCATGGAATTGCGGCTCGGCTACCATACAAGGTTGCTCGCGGTCCGGCCTTTCTGTAGCTTCTTTTAAGTCATTCGTCCATTGGGGGGTCGGGGGTGCAGGAGGTTTGTCTCAGGAGCATAGTGGGCGTCTGAGTCCCGGTCCCCACCGGCCCTCGGACGCGGACCCACTCTCAGACCCCCTGGCCGGCTGATCTACTCCTGTGCAGAAGTGAAACAGGAAGCACGCCCATCCGGCTCCTGCCTGTTTTTTAACCACGTGGCTCACCTAAGCACCTTTCTGAGGTGGAAAGAGCTTCAGGCAGGGGGGTCTGAGCTGGGAACCCCGGAACCTGTGAGGTCACATGTTACCCAGTTTCTTTAATGAATAAGAAAATTATGTTTAGAAGGAATGATTCAGTTGGGTTAATGCAGAAAAAGTTTTTAATCGGAAAATTGTCAGCTGGAATTCATGGAGAAGAAGAGAAAATTCATAGAGTACTTTGAGTCCGAAAATTTGGAAACAGACTAAATGTCCACCATTTGAAAGGCCCGGAGAAACTATGACACCTTCACCTTCACGTAGTAGATTAATGAGCTACGTATTCTAGTCATTCGAAAAAGAATGAGGCCGCTCTTCACGGAAGAAGTGAATTTTGAAAACCACTAGTCAGACTCTGACTCCTGATCAGTAAATCTAGTGCCTTCCCTTCTCATTCAAGAAATTATTGGACTTCCCTAGTGGTCCAGTGGTTAAGACTCTGCGCTTCCACTGCAGGGGTCGCGGGTTCCTGTTGGGGGGGTCTACAATCCTGCATGCTGCGCTGCGCCGCCAAAAAAAAATGAAAATAAAATCTAAAGTCCTTAAAGTGGCTTATATACTCCTCTGCCATCTGGCCCACTTCAAACCGTTTTCACCGCTGTTTCCTTCGGTTCACCTTCCCAGCCTCAAGTAGGCGGAGCAGTCCTGCTTCAGGACTTGTTGCCTGCTGCTCCCTCTTCCTGGAATGCTTCATGCACTGCGTCAGACCAGTGCTGCTCTATTCCTCATCCCCTTTGGATCTTTGCACACATGTCACCGTCTCATTGAGGCCTTTCTTGACCTTTCAGTTTAGGATTGCACCTCCCCATCTCCAGTTATCTGCACAGCATCTATTGAGACTAAATAGCTATATTGAGTATAAAGTTATACGTTCATTGTATATTTCAGGAAGATGCACAAGGACGTGGTGCCAGTGGTTGCCTTTGGGAAGAACAATTGGGGGGAGTAGGGTAAGATGGAAATTTATCTTTTTCCTCACTTTTTTTTTTTTTTTTTCTGAGAACACTAATATTTTTCTTTTCTTCTTCTTGAGATCCATTCTGGCAATCCTGTCCCTCTCTAATCTCCCCTTTTTCTGTTTCTTCCTTTCACATCACCTTGCATATTTCCTTTATGGCTCTGATCACATTATGTAATTGCTTTATGTGTTTAGTTATTTGTTGCCTGTCTCCCTCACAGGAGTATGAGTTCCCTGAGGGTAGGAACCCTGTTAATCTTGACACCACTTCGTTCCCAGAAACTATTACATGTTTGTTGAATTAGTAATTTTTTTAAAATTGAAGCATAGTTGATTTACAGTGTTGTGTTAGTTTCAGGTGTGCAGCACAGTGATTCACTTATACATATACATATATTCTTTTTCAGATGCTTTTCCCTTATAGGTTATTTTTCTTTATTTTTCCCCTCTCCTATTTGCATTAAAAAATGATAGCATCAGAGAGTCCAAGTTTGTGGCACAAACATGTAGTGAGCACCTTCCCTATACCAGTCATTGTGATAGGCCCTGGGGTAGAGACGTTCAAGGCAGAACACTATTCCCAAGGACTTGGGGTGGTAGTTTAGTGGAGAGAATAAAGTACACAAATTGGCCTGGCCTACTACGGGAAAGGGGAAGCCAGAGGAAGAGTGACAGCACATCTCAAGGCGTGCAGACTTAATAGAACGTGACGGCCATCCAGAGCCCTCAGAATGGCACGGATGGGCCCATCGATGGTGGAAAATGAAGATTAAAGAAAAGAGGAAGAGGAAAGAAGGGCAGCCTGCAGAAAGCATTTGATGCCAGGCTAAGGGGTTTGGCCGTTATCCAAGGAGTGGGAGACATTGCAACGTTTGGGTTTTTTTGTTTTGTTTGTTTTGTTTTGTTTTCTGCTGTGTGGTTTGCAGGATCTTAGTTCCCTGACCAGGGCCTGAACCCGGGCCCTCAGCAGTGAGAGTTCGGAGTCCTCACCACTGGACCGCCAGGGAATCCTATACGGTCTTAATCAAGGGATGATGTGCTGAGATCTCAACCTCATGAAGATCTTTCTCCCATGAGAACTGAAGATGCACTAGGCCAGAGGTGAGAGACTTGCGGCCTACAGATGTTTGCTTTGATCGGGATTTTTTTTTTTTTTTTTTTTTTTGGGCGTGCCTGGGGCCTCTCATTGTTGCGGCCTCTCCCGCCGCAGAGCAACAGGCTCCGGACGTGCAGGCTCAGCGGCCATGGCTCACAGGCGCAGCCGCTCCGCGGCATGTGGGATCCTCCTGGACCGGGGCACGAACCCATGTCCCCTGCATCAGCAGGCGGACTCCCAACCACTGTGCCACCAGGGAAGCCCGGGATTTTTTTAAAGTTGCCAAAACAAGCACGTGGAGCAACCGAGAACACAGTAGGAAAACTGTTAGTATCTTTTAAAAGCTAAACAGATACTCCATGACTCAGTAATGCCACTCCTAGAAACGTACCCAACAAAAATGCTTAGGCCTGTTCACAAGAAGATATGAAATAGAATATTCATATCTGAACTATTTTATAGGCCCAAACTGGCAGCAACTTACGCCCACCAACAGGAGAATGGATGAATAAATGGAAAAGTATGAACAATAAGAAACAGCTGTCTGCAACTCCACACAAGAGGTGGATGAATCTCACAAGCACAATGTTGAGAGAAAGATGCCAGACCACAGTACTGGTGATCCTGTTCGTACACTGTACTAAGGCAGGCACAACGAATCTAGTCTGTCTGAAGTCAGGATAGTAGTGGGGGTAGGTGGTGGGGTAGTGACTGGAACAGAGCAGCAGAGGGCTTTAGGGAGCTGGCCATCTTCCATTTCTTTTTTTTTTTCTTTTTTTTTTTTTTGCAGTACGCGGGCCTCTCCCGTTGCAGAGCACAGGCTCCGGACGCACAGGCTCAGTGGCCATGGCTCACAGGCCTAGCCGCTCCGCGACATGTGGGATCTTCCCAGACCGGGGCACGAACCCGTGTCCCCTGCATCGGCAGGCGGACTCTCAACCACTGCGCCACCAGGGAAGCCCCATCTTCCATTTCTTGATCTGGATGTTACTTGTACTGATGTGTTCGCCTTGTGAATATTCATCGAGCTGTGCACTTAATGTATACATTTCTGGCTAGATATCAGCAGTAAAGTTTTAAAGACTTTTTTGGCAACATGTCAAAATCAGATGATTTCACATACAAATTGAGCTCTTCAGCTTCTCCTGGCCTCCCTTGTGTGTGCATTCCACAGGCTGTACTTGACCTTATAACTTGCAAGGAGGCTTCCTCTCTCCAGAGTGCCAGGGTCCCAGTGCTGCTGATTTTTCTCACCTGTGTCTTCTGCCAAGCCTCCAAAGGCAGTTTGACATGCCTGTGTGTGAGCATGCAAATTATAGATGCAACCTTTTATATTTCTGTTTATTTTTGGAAGAAATATTTATGTGGCTCAAAATTCCAAGTGCAAAATGATTGCTGAAGGCTTCCCTGGTGGCACAGTGGTTGAGAGTCTGCCTGCTGATGCAGGGGACACGGGTCTGTGCCCTGGTTTGGGAAGATCCCACATGCCGCGGAGTGGCTGGGCCCATGAGCCATGGCGCGTCCGGCGCCTGTGCTCCGCAATGAGAGGGGCTGCAGCAGTGAGAGGCCTGCGTACCGCAAAAAAAAAAAAAAAAAAGATTGCTGAGAAGTCTCCATTCCACTTCTGTTCCCCCCAGATGTGTGGTTCTCTCAAGGAGGAGCCAATGTTGCTGCTTCTTGTGGATCCTTCCAGACATATTTTATGCACATACAAGCAAATATGTGTGTATATTTTTTTTTCTTCCTTTTTCTCATTTTTCACACTGTTTGACAACTTGCATTTTTCACTTAATGGAGTTTGTTTCCTACAAGTACTTATAAGATTTCTCCACCTTTTTATTGCTGCATTGTAGTCCACTGGATAGATGTGCCAAACATTTTAAAACCAATTCTCTATTGACTGGACTTTTCGAATTGTGCCCAGTCTTTCGTTCCCACAAAGGACGCTGCAATGAATAACCACGTATGTACACATCACGTGGCACATTGTATAAAACAACAAAATGTTCTTGCAAGTCCTGACTTAAATTATTTCTATTATAGAGTTCACTTAACGTCTTTGAAAACTTAAGATAAGGTTGGAATGTTTAATACTTAGAGGTTTTAAACAGCTATAAATCTAAAACTAACTTTTGAACCCCCAAATCTCTACAAAACCAATAAAATTTAAACCAGCAGCATTAACATGAAGAATGAGTTTTGCTAAAAGCAAACTGCTGCATATGCCTACGGTGTTTGGCCCATATGATCTCTGTGGTGATTGTTCTGGCACCTTATGTGTATGATTGACAAGCTATCATTCATTCGGCCCTTTGTGGTGTGACTTAGGTTTCATGTGATACAGATAAAACTATTTATGAATTAAAATCACCCATAATTTTATAGATGCTTTTACAATTATTTGTAAAACTGTGGAAAGCTGGTCCCACTTGGGGCCAAACCTAAACACGCACCCAACACAGGCACAAAAATAGGCAATGCTTGGTCAAAAGTAGCAGTCTATGCTGGGTGATCCCGAATGTCCATGATCACCTGAACAAACAAAATTTAAAAAAATCCCCAAGAGGGCTTCCCTGGTGGCGCAGTGGTTGAGAGTCAGCCTGCTGATGCAGGGGACACGGGTTCGTGCCCCAGTCCGGGAAGATCCTACATGCCACAGAGCAGCTGGACCCGTGAGCCATGGCCACTGAGCCTGCACGTCCGGAGCCTGTGCTCCGCAACGGGAGAGGCCACAACAGTGAGAGCCTCATGTACCGCAAAAAAAAAAAAAAAAGAAATCCCCAAGAACCTTCAGGACCTTTGTATACATTCACAGAAGTATGCTTACCACCACTCCACCCCGGGGTCCACGTGTCCCACTTTGGAAAATCACTTGTTGATTCAGGCTGGTCGATGAGGAGGTGATTGCAGGAATTTTAGTTTATTTTATTCATTTATTTATTTTGGCTGCGCCGTGCAGCATACAGGATCTTAGTTCCCTAACCAGGAATGAACCTGTGCCTGCTGCAGTGGAAGCGTGGAGTCCTAACCACTGGACCACCAGGGAAGTCTCTCTTTTTTCTTCCCAAGGAATTTTAGAAAAAAGAATTACAAGCATAATGTAGGGCAGAATTGGTGGTGATAGACAAAGTTAAACCGTTTGCCTACCCCATGCCAGGTGCTGTCCTAGACCTAGGGATATAGTGGTGAACACAAGAGTCAAGTTGCCTGTCCTCATGGGGCTTCCATTCTAGTGGGAGTACAAATAAAAAAGGTAATGAGATTCCTTCACAGGGTGACAGTGCCTTGAAGGAAGAAAACTGTCACAATATAGAATGTGCTGGAGGCACGCTGAACGGGGCTAGTAGATGGGATAGTCAGGAGGGGTCTCTGGGGAGAGAAGTGAAGGGTAAGATGACCTGGCCTCTGGGGGATCTGAGGGAGAAGCCTCTGGACAGAGGAGACAGCTCCTACAAAGGTCCTGAGGTAGGATTGACCTTGGCATATTGGAAGGAGAGATTAATTAACTACGTGTTGTAGTTAGAGAAGAAAGCAGTGGCCAGGATGTGAGGGCAGTGGCGGAGCTATGAAGGGGACTTATGTCACTGATCTGGACTCCAAGTAGTGGTCAGACTGAGAGGTTGGGATGTGAAGTCCGGTTGCTGGGAGGAGGCATGGGAGACCCGAGGAGACATTTTAATGTTGTCTAGGCAACGAGTGAATAGGATGTTGGCTGTGGGGATGGAGATCAGTGGAGGGAGGGATTTGGGATGTGTTTTGGTGGAGGTAACTGGCAGGATTCTTCAGTGGATTGGGTGGGAGGGAGAGGAGAGAGGGTTTTGGCTAGGAGTAATAGAAACCCAAATCAGCATAAACAACAAGAAGGTGAATTATCTCCCATGACAGAGTGTTCCAGACTGGGGGATTCAGCGGCTTACTGTATTATCACAGTCTCAGGTTCTTTTCTGCCTTTTGCTGTGCTCCTGACTGCTGTAGACCCCTTCTTCTGAGTTGGCTTCATCCTCAGTCTGGAAGTGCAATTCCAGATGTCACATCCAGATTTATAGCATCCAGGCAAAGCATGTCTCTTTTCCCAGAAGCCCTCACTCGATTGCCTTTACTTACTGGTCAGAACTGGGTCACATGCAAGGGGGGATGGGATACTCTCAGAGCAAATCAAGTCCACCCCTGGAGTCGGGGGGTAGGGCCAGGAGTAGAGGGCGTGGATGCCTGAACAAAATAAGGGCCCCGTGAGGAAGGACAAAGAAGGGAATGGGCTGATCGTCATCTGTGTCCAGTAGGCTGTGTCGATGAGGAGCCACTCACCAGGTTGGGGACACAGGGGTCTTGAGGGGAAGCAGGTGGGTTTGGTGTTGACACATTGAGTTTGAGGTGCTTAGGGAATGTCCAGTGTTCAGCAG
>NW_006798409.1:776999-800752 GCF_000442215.2 Lipotes vexillifer | reverse complement strand
TCAGCAGGCAGTTGGATCTACAGGTCTGGAGCTCTGGGGAAGGACACAGCTGAAAGAAGTGATGTGCTGTGAGGGCTGAGACCACAGGTATGTCGATAGTCAAATAGGGATTGGAAAGTGTCTACTACACTGACAACTAAGGATGTCGCCCACTGTCCTGATGGAACAGTTTCAGTGAGTGGTAGGGAGGGAACCAGGCTTAAGTTAAAGAGAGCAGAAAGGAAGAAGTGGGAAGAGTTCCAGACCCTACTGCGCTGTGCTGAATTGTACTGTATCACAAGAAGCCCAGTCTCTGGGCCAGTTTGTCCATGTGGTGAAGATGGAAGATAAACTAGGGCAGGTGTGAGCCTGTGAGTAAAAGGTACGAAGGGAGATGATGGTCAGAGCACTTGAATGCCTATTGTTCACTACTCTGCTGGATATCCAAGTTGCTGCAGAAAGATGAGATGCAAAGGATGCAGATGAAAGCAAAGATACAGGCCCTGATACAGGAGCTCTCGAGGACCACTATGCTCAATGAGTTGGCCAGAAATGCCCCAACACAAACAAAGAGCCCAAAGGTAACCAATAGACATAGAACTTACCATGCAGTATATATTTCCAGCCTGCTTGCAAACTTTATGGATACATGACTATATAAATACTTGTTATTGGATAAGATCATTGGAATTATTGTTATAAGCTTTCCCTTCCAGCAGTCCACAGTATTGATTGTTATTTTAGAAAGAACACTAAGAAAAAAATTGGAAACTGGAAAATTGTCACATTTTTCTTTCCTGCTCTCTAGTTGAGTTTGGCTTTCCAAATATGAAAAGGAAATGTCTTAATCTGTTCGGGCTGCTATAACAAAAATACCATAGACTGGATGGCTTATAAACAACAGAAATATATTTCTCACCATTCTGGAGGCTAGAAAGTTCAAGATCAAGGTGCTGGCAGATTCATTGTCTGGTGAGAACCCACTTCCTGGTTCATAGATTGCTGTCTTGAGCTGTGTCCTCAAGTGGCAGGAGGGGGAAGGCAGCTCTCTGGGGTCTCTTTTATAAGGGCACTAATCCTATTCATGAAGGCACCACACCCATGACCTAATCATCCCAAAGGCCCCACCTCTTAACACCATCACATGAAGGATTAGGTTTCAACTTTTGAATTTTGGAGGAACACAAATATTCCCTCTATAGCAGGAACACTCCCTGCATCTCTTCCAGATTGCTCAGCTTCTGTGGCTTCAAAAAAGAATCACCCCTTCAACTGGGCAGCCACTTTGTAATATTTGAGGCTTGAGCAGAAAGAGTCTCTACTCCATCATTAAGGGGCACTTGTTCTTCCCAACTCTTGAAATCACATGAAAGTGTTCAAGGTTTCCCTGGCTTGTGTGAACTCTAAAAACAGAGGCAAAAATAATAATAATAATAAATTAATTAATTAAATAAAATAAAAGCAGAGGCAATGGTGTAGATGTGTTCAGCTGACATGCTTTGAGGGTTGCCCCATTCGTAAACCTACAGGAGGAAGCTGTCTCAAATTTGGTGAGATGTTGCCCCACATCTGTGGTTTGGAGTGTTGGCTAGAATAACAATTAAAAGCAGAAGAAAAATGTTTTCTTAATTCTACTTTTACATTTTTCAGATAATAATAATAATAAAAAAGATTTCTTTCTGAATCCTTTCTTAGTTTGTAACTGACACATTGTAATTGATGAAGAACTCCCTCTGGTGTAATTTTCATTAAGGAAAAAAATGGGAAGAAAGGGATCAGAATGTGACATTTCATCACAGTTAAATGATACAGAACATGATTCCCATCTGAATGACCTCTCATTTTCCTTTCCATTCAGAGAATAATTAGCAAAAATAGATGAGTCTTAGATATCTTTTCCTGCTTTTTGAGCCCAAGGGTAATCCAGTTTAATTCTCTGACTTATGGTCTTTACTTCACATCATTTGGCATAGTTTTCCTGTCGCTTGTATTGATCATATTTGCACGTCATACAATGCTCTTTGCTCCTTTCAGTGATACTTACTAGGCTATGTGATCAGCTCAGCCTACCACGTTGTGTATGAAATACCATAAATTTAGGTTTGATCTAAAAAGAGCTTTCCTATTACCAAAAGTTACCTGTCCTGTTAGCTGGACCAGCAAAGTTATTCTTGCCATTAACAGCCCTAAGTGGGATGAGTGATCTCAGACTTGTAGATTCACTGAATCTACTTGTGTGCTTGTCTTGTATACAAGACATGGTGAAACTTGATGTGGAACCTTCCACCTCTCTCATCTCTGAGCCAACCTAAGGTAAAAGAGAATTGCCTCTTCCGGTGTAGAGCTAGTGAGTTCACGGTTGGTGGGAGGGCATCAGAAAGCTGTATTTTTCTCTTTTGCTTTTGGAAATTTCTAGCAGAGACCCATTAATCAATCTAGTGTATTTTTCCAGGGGTGTGAGATGAAAAGAATGAAGTAAATGAAGTCCTTCGTGAGTTCTTACATGCTCAAGCCGCACACTAGATCAGGCCCCTTTGTATTTAATAGCATCCTGTACTACATTTTTAAAGTTGAAGTATAGTTGATTTACAAGGTTCTGTTAGTTTCAGGTGTACAGCAAGGTGACTCAGTTATTTACATATATATATCTTCTTTTCTCTTACAGGTTGTTACAAAATATTGCATACGGTTCCCTGTGCTCTACAGTAGGTCCTGTTAGTTACCTATTTTATATATAGTAGTGTGTAAATGTTAATCCCAAACTCCTAATTTATCCCTCCCTCCTCATACTACATAAAAAAAATTTATTTATTTATTTATTTATTTATTTATTTATTTATTTGGTTGCACAGGGTCTTAGTTGCGGCAGGCGGGCTCCTTAGTTGTGGCTGGTGGGCTCCTTAGTTGCAGCATGTGGGCTCCTTAGTTTGTGGCATGCAAACTCCTAGTTTCGGCATGTGTGTGGGATCTAGTTCCCTGACCAGGGATCGAACCAGGGACCCCTTCGTTGGGAGCGCAGAGTCTTATCCACCGCGCCACTGGGGAAGTCCCCCTCCTCGTACGACATTTTTGAAAAAAAATTTTAAATGGTGCACATAACATTATTATTTCATCCATAACCCTGTTTTATTTTATTTCTTTTAAAGGACCACTCTGACTGCTCTGGGTCTTAGGAGCTCAAGGGCAGAAGCAGGGAGACCCATTTAGAGGTCTTTTATTTATTTATTTTTATTTTTTATTTTTTTGGCCGTGCCATGCATGGCTTGGGGGATCCTATTTCCCCAACCAGGGATCGAACCTGCGCCCTCAGCAGGGAAAGGACAGAGTCCTAACCACTGGACCGCCAGGGAATTCCCACCCTCTTTTATTTTATGTTATTTACTAACAATCTAATGAGCACTCATAAACCTGTCATCCAACCTTGGAACTAGGATAGAGGCAGTTGCTTAGATGAATCTGTGTGTACCTTCTAGAAACTTGTGTGCTGGCAATTATTTTATTTTATTTTATTTTTGCGGTACGTGGGCCTCTCACTGTTGCGGCTTCTCCCGTTGCGCAGCACAGGCTCCGGACGCGCAGGCTCAACAGCCATGGCTCACAGGCCCAGCTGCTCCACGGCATGTGGGAGCTTCCCGGACCAGGGCACGAACCCGTGTCCCCTGCATTGGCAGGCTAACTCTCAACCACTGCGCCACCAGGGAAGCCCTGCTGGCAATTATTGACAGCACTTAGTTATTTGTTTAGTTAAGCCCCAGGAGAACAAGGACTGAGGACCTTTGGTTCATCAACATATTATGCCCTGCAGGGCTTCCCTGATGGCACAGTGGTTAAGAATCCGCCTGACAAGGCCGGGGACACAGGTTCAAGCCCTGGTCCGTGAAGATCCCACATGCTGTGGAGCAACTAAGCCCGTGTGCCACAACTACTGAGCCCACACGCCTAGAGCCCATGCTCCACAACGAGAGAGGCCATCGCAATGAGAAGCCCCTGCACTGCACTGAAGGGTAGCCCCCGCTCACCACAACTAGAGAAAGCCTGCATGCAGCAATGAAGACCCATCACAGCCAAAAATAAAACAATAAATAAATTTATTAAAAATAAATCAATATTCTATTTCAAAATATTATATCCTGCAGTTAGTAAAGTGTCTGACACACAGAAGCCTTTAATCACTTTAAATTAAACATTTTTTAACCTTTAAAATTTAAAAAAAATTCTAATTGTGGTAAAAACCCACTGCATAAAACTCACCTGCCTTAAGTGTAAAATTCAATGATTCTTAGTAAATCTACACAGTTGTGCAATCATCACCACTATCCAGTTTTAGAACATGTAAATCACCTGGAAAAAAATCTCTGCTGTCCTTTCTCAGCCAATCTTGATCACATCCTGAGCCCCAGGCAGATTAACTTTCTGTTACTATAGTTTAAAATCTACTCCTCAAAAGACACCTCTAAAAGAATGAAACGATAAACCACAGACTGAGAAAATATTTGTAAAGGATATACCAAAGAGAGGACTTGTGTCCAGAATGAACTCAAAGCTCTAAACTAAGAAAATAAACAACTCAGTAAAAAAGGGGGCAAAAGATCTGAACAGATGCTTCATCAAGGAAGATATAAGAATGACAAATAGGCACGTAAAAACCTGCTCAATGTTAGTAGTCACCAGGGAAATGCAAACATAGCAAAAAACTATAGTGAGGTGCAACTACACACCTATTAGAATGACTAAGATTTAAAAGACTGACCGTGCGAGTATTGGTGAGAACGTAGAGGAACTGGACTTGAATTCTTCCAAAATGTTAATGTAATAAAAGACAAAGCAAGGCTATGGAAATGGTCCAGATTAAAGGAGGCCAAAGAGACATGTTAATGAAATGCAATGCCTGACCCTGGGCTAGATCTTGTAATGGAGGGAAGATGTTACAAAGGACATTATCCAGTCAACTGACAAAACTGGAACGAACACAAATGGCAGATTAAAGTATTGTAGCAATGTCAACTTACTGAAGTTGATGAATGTACTGTGATTATATAAGGGAATATTCTTAGTGATATTTTGAAAGAGATAAAGCAAATGGGCTAAAATGTTAATGTTAAAGTAGGTGAATATAAAAAAAAGGTACTGGGTGTTCTTGATACCATTTATATTTTTTGTAATTTTTCTCAGTTTGAAATTATTTTAGAATAATTTTTTAAAAATAAAAAGCTAATGAGAGTTTTATTTAGGGATAAATTTCTGGGCATAGTAAAAGCCTGTGAAAATTTGAGGTCTAAATGAAATTTATTGCACTAATAACAATAAGATTAATTTTTAACTTGTTGAATTTTGCATATTCAGAAGGGCTTAGCATAACAGACAAAAATAAAAACATTTTAAAGGTTATTTGGCTGTAGCAATATTTTTCTTAAGTTGAGGTGAAATCCACTGTGACGAAAGAAACGGAAGAACAGCTTCAGGGCTAACAGCACATTTTGGCTCCTGTAAGAAACTTGCTTGCTTGCTTGGGGCGGGAAGAACCGGGTTCCTGATTGGCTGATTCAAAATTAAACAGCTCCCTCCGGCCTTGGGGACTTCCCGCACTGTGAAGGGTATAAAGGCCTCGCCCGACTGTTAGTCGGGGTCTCACTCACTTCTCTCCGAGTGGGAGCCTGTCCGGACAGTTTTTTTTAGCTTCTATACTTGTTCTTTTATAAATCCTTTGCTAATCTTTCTGCTTGGTGTTGGCGATTCTCGGGTGTCCTTGGTTGGGACACGGGTCGCATTTACCGGGGAACTCGACTCCAGGCGTGTGGCTCCCGGACCGCAACACCACATGACATGAATTAACCATTTTAAAGCATACAGTCCAGTGGCATTTAGTACATTCACAATGTTGTTCGACCACCATCTAGCAATAACCTCGCTGCTTTTAAAGATATTTAACATTTGCATTTAAAAATTTTGCAGAAATGCTTTTTTAAATCTAGTTAAACAAGTTTAACAAGTTTAAAAAACAACAAAATAGCTTGAATTACAATCTATGATATTTTCCTCTCTGATTACTTCCTCACACACATACACATCACACACACACACACACACACACACACACACACAAGAATGCTTGAATATTCAACTACGTTAAAATGCAGTTTTCCAAGAGATCCTAACACTTCATTCATCGTTAGCTATCTTGGACCTAAAACTGGCTGCCAACATATAGACATGCCCAGTCCTCTGACAGCCACTGAGCAATATGCTGGCTATAAAATTTGTGCAAGTGAGGTATCTGCCTGCACTTAGTTTGTGACAGCCAGTTACTGAAATAAACACCGCAGATTTTACCTAAGTTACTCTGAATATTGATGTACCCCTAGTTCCCGGAAGAAAGATTGTCAGTCTGCTCTTTGATTCAACCTGGTATGTGATCATCATCATCATTTTCATTTAGTAAAACCAAGCGGGCAAAGGTAAGAAGAGGTAAATTCAGTTCCTGCTAAACTGTTTCTTCTCTTTGTCCCCTCTGTTTTCCCTGTTTTGGGAATAGTTGAGGCAATCTCATTTTCACTTTGCATTTCAGTGTTGCCTCCTGGGTGTGCCTTTCTTGAGAAGACTCTGCCTCAGGTGGGCCACCCTCAGTCACTGGCCCTAAATCGCTCAGTTCCGGGCACATCTCTGGTCCCTGCTGACAATCCTCTGAGTCTCTGACGGAGAGTTGGTCTCTATTAGAGTACTCATTTCTCCAATCTCAGTCGTGATTGGTTTAAAATCAGCATAAAAGTCACTGATATAGGGCTTGCTAAACACATTCTCTGAAGTCCTATGAAGAGGAATTGTTGTATTATGTTAGAGGTTCCAAGACCTGTTTGTTCTGAACAAGAAATTGTTTGATGAAAACCCCCAGTGGTGTTAGTATTTTCTGCCAGTCTTGCTCTGGACTGAAATCCATTTGTGACATTATCACAATCTTTATTTTCTACGGGACGGATACTTTTTTTCTTTTTAACTTGACGGCCTAGTGTGGTACTCGGATGGTGTTGGCAGCCTTTAATTGTTAGTGCTCTTCTTAAGAGCTGCCCAGATGGAGCAATAGGAGAGAGCTGAGGTGTTCACACTGGCCAGGTACTGCTGGTCCTCTCCTACCACTGTTGTACAGTCCACGACATTCTCCAGGGTTTTCTGTCAAATTCTCGTCTCACCAGGAATTGGTGATCCTCCTCCTGGGGGGATGTGGCACTGGGATGGGGTGTGGTACGGGCGGGGAGCAGGCGATGTTCTCCTCTTCCGCCTGAAAAGCAGAGACTGGGGGCCGGGAGATGGAGGCCGGAGGATCTGCCGTCACTTTTCACGAGGTGGTTTCTACTTCCAATCCTTCCAAACCTTTAGTCGGTAGAGGAGCTAGCAGCCAGCCTGCCTTGGATGGTCCAGCTAGAGGGGAAGGCTATGGAAGAGAAGCAGGCTCCAAGCCTGTCTTTTGTTTTGGTCAGTTCAGCATCACCTAACCGGCCAAGAAACCTCTCCATAGAAATAATTCCCTCTACCGCTATCGAATAGTTTCGCTTCACATGTTTTCTTTAATCAGAAATTTGTAGAACCACAGCTCCTCGCTTCATTCTGATTGGGAATTAGTTCTCAGACTCCAACCAGGGCAGAAGAGGCAGCTAATCATCTTTTGCTTTACCTACTACACATAACTGTGAGTTAGGATTCTTTTGCTGTAAAATCTCATCTTCCCATAAATGTAGGCTACTTTATTACAGGCTGAATGTAACCAGGACCTCAGGCATGCAGTTTTGTAAATTACTTAGATTCATTACAATGTTTAGCTTTGAAATGTAAACACTACTTACTAAAAACTACTTACAAAACGTTTTTCTTTTTACGGTTACTTGCTACTGTCATTACCATAGGCTTCTATTTACGGAAAGGTTTATTTAAAAATACATTTATTTAGGAATAAAGGTGAGTCAGTTTAAAGCAAGTATTAATTACATAATCACACAAGTGGTTTGCAGATACAACAAAACCAGAGACATGGTGGAGGCCGAATCTAGAAAACAGGTTCCGCGAGGTGGTGGGGCGGGTGCGAGAAGTCTACGGAAGCCGGGAAGGCCAAGGGCAAGGCGGGCGTTAACCAGAGCCCGGAGCAAAAGACGGCCCCGCCTCCCCGAGTGCGGCGCAGTGCGCAGGCGCGGCGGCGCCCCTCTGCGGGCCGCTGGGCTCACTGCGCATGCGCGGCCTCCGGCTTGGTCCCAGGTGGAGCTGTTTTAGCCGAGCTGGCGCCGCCGTGAGCCTCCGAGATGAGCGCGGCCGAGGCCGACCGCTGGGCTTGGCTGCTGGTGCTCAGCTTCGTGTTTGGGTGCAATGTACTCAGGATCCTCCTCCCGTCCTTCTCCTCCTTCGTAAGTGGCTATCTGGCCTTCCAGGGGTCGGTGGGGTCGCCGCCCCAGCGTGCTGTAGACACAGTGGTCTCAAACTGGCCGCCCGACGGCCGGATTCGGCCCGCAGAGGCGTCTTGGTTGGGCTGTTCTGTGTTTTAAGATGTTTTTGAGTGAGTTGCTGGCGTCAAGTCGCAACGCTTTACCCCCATATCCGGTTTTCTGGATTCTTGGGGAGAAAAAAAGAAATGCCTGATAACGCTTGGCCACGTTCTCGCGTGGCAGCGGTCTGGAGTTCTCAGTGCCCTCCTGCCAGCCGCAGTCATTTCCGCTATTCTCTGGTTCCTGGGGGCGTCGAGCAGCCTCAAGCTGCTGGGGTGGGGGCGTGGGGAGGGCCAGTGCCTGCAGCAGGGCGTCCGGGGCTCCGGGAAGTCTCGCCTTCTCGCGTGCAGTGCAGCTGTGCAGGGTCCCTGGGGACGGGTCTCAGGATGCAGGGGCCCCCATTCTTGGGGCGGGAGGGGTTGGAGACAGTGTAGACTTAGAATCCCAGTGCTCTGTGATGTTTCCCGTACCCAGAGGAGCGACGGGCACTTGGGAGCACTCTCTGCGGGGCGTTTTGTCCGTCATGAGTAATTTCCTCGTGTCCAGTCGCCACGGTTGCTGTGACCGTCAATGCCATCTTCCTGTACCTCCCAGAGGAGGTGTGTTTGACTCAGAGTCTAGTAGTTGTCCTAAGACATCCAGCTAGTGATTGCTGGGGTGGAGGTTTGATCCTTGGTGTGTGATTCTCCGAGGTCTGCCCCTCTGCTTGTTGGAGCGTGAATAGGGGGTTGGGTGGCATGTTTGATGGGAGGTGCGTGTGGAGAAGGTGAGGAGCTGTTCTCCTCGGAAGGGCGCCCTCTGTAGGCCGACAGTGGGAGTGAGGGGCTGTCTGACTTAGGCCGAGACTCAAAGATGGGGTGCACACACTGTACCAGTGTCCTGGGAACTCAGTTCTGCTTTTTTCTCCTGGTACAAATTGGTGGTGGTGGGGGGGTATATAAGGCTAGACAGGGTTTCTAATTCTTTTTGTTCTACTCTACTGGTATCCATTGGGTGCCTGTTTTGTGTAAAACTCTATTCTAGGACCTTATCACCCAAGTTGTCCTGAGCCAATTCTCTCTTAATCCCATCCCCCGTTGGGAATCTTTCCTGATGCTTCCTTGTCTTTAAGATGGTGTCCGAAGTACTCAGCATTGCATAAAAGACCCTTGAAGAGTAGGCTCCAGCCCACTCTTCTTTTTTCTTATTTTTAAAAAATTGTGGTAAAATATACATAACAAAATTTACCGTTTTAACCATTTTTAGGTATATAGTTCAGTGGCGTTGAGTATATTCACATTGTTGTGCAACTGTTCATCACGCTTTGTCTCCAGAACTGCAGCTTCCTAAACTGAGGCTCTGTCCCGAGTAAACATGGGGCTTTATCCACATGCCCCTTCCCCCAGTCCCTGGCAACCACCATTTTACTTTCCGTCTCTATGAATCTGACTATTCTAGGCACCTCATATAAGTGAAATCATATAATATTTGTCCTTTTATGTCTGGCTTATTTCACTCAGCATAATGTCCTTAGGGTTCATCCCAGTTGCAGCCTGTGTTAGGATTTCCGTCCTTTATAAGGCTGAATAATATTCCACTGTATGTATATATCACATTTTGTTTGTTCATTCATCTTTTGATGGACATTTGGATTGTTTTTGCCTTTTGACCATTGTGAATAATGCTGCTAGAACATTCGTGTACAAGTGTTTATTCAAATCTCTGCTTTCAGTTCTTTTGGGTAAATACCCAGAAGTGGAATTGCTGGATCATATGGTAATTCTGTTTTTAATTTTTTTGAGAAACTGCTGTACTGTTTTCCACAGCGGCTGCATCATGTAAATTCTCACCAGCAATGCACAAGTGTTCCATTTTCTCTACATTGTCTAACACTTGTTATTTTTAGTTATTATTTTTCCTTTCTGGATAATAGCCATCCTAATAGATGCAAAGTGGCTTCTCTTTGTGGTTTTGATTTGCATTTTCCTAATGATTAGTGATGTTGAACATTTCATTTGCTTATTGGCCATCTGTATATCTTTGAAAAACAGTCTATTCAGGTCTGTGGCCCCTTTTCTAATGGGGCTGCAGGAGCTGTCCCTAGGGGAAGAGCACTCTCTGGAGGCCCACATCAAATGTGAGTGGCTGCGTTTTTGTGGTTAAGTTAGGAGTTCTTTATATAGTCTGGATATTAGCTCCTTATCAGATACATGATTTGCAAACATCTTCTCCCATTCGGTGGGTTGCCTGCCCATCTTACTTGCAGTATCACTTTGATTCTTCCTATGTACCCCATCTCATTTCACCTTACATTGGAACCACACACAAAACTAACCTCAGTTGCTGAAAGAGGCTGTGTTGGTTTTGTATTCCTCTGTGAATTGCTCCT
This sequence comes from Lipotes vexillifer, assembly GCF_000442215.2. Lineage (NCBI taxonomy): Eukaryota > Metazoa > Chordata > Mammalia > Artiodactyla > Lipotidae > Lipotes > Lipotes vexillifer. The sequence goes on along the minus strand of NW_006798409.1, from coordinate 789,940 downwards.
CTTTTCTCATAAGCTGAGGGGGAAGGAGGAGACTGTTTGGAATACGGCAGTGGCTGTAAGTAAGAGCTGTCATCACCTCTGGCTCCTTCACCAAGCTCTCACCAAACCTGTGCCCTGCAGCTAGCACGCTCTCATAAAAAGTTACTGCTGCAGTCTACACATGCACGAGGTTTGTGCCTTATCAGGGTGGCTGTTTGTCGTTCAGGTGAATGAGCACAGGGTTTGTTCTTGGACCTGTGTCACGTCCTTTGCTGCATCCTACCGGCTGTGTAACCTCTCTAACCTCCGACCAGTCAGCCTTCTTAGACCCGTTTTCCCTTGGTTGTAACACTGTCAGAATTGTTAGCCAGGTTCAGAAGGATAACATTATCCTAGCAGAGTACAGTTGCTGGTGTTCAAACAGGGAAAAGTAATAAAGAGATCTGGTTTGTGTTGAGGGTCAGTGAAAAACTGTAAGGAACGCGCTGGTCCCGTGTAGGGTAAAATGCTGCTGCTTCTCGACCGTTAGAGGCTGCCCCATCACAGGCGCTGATCTGAGGATGCACGGGGGAAAGACTCCAGGGAGGATCAGTTTGACTGGGAACGGGCCACGCTCCCTGCACCTCAGACTGTAGCCCTCCGTCCAGGGTTTCCGAGGCTTCTTCTCTTCAGCCAGAGCAGGGAAGGGGCGCGCCTTCCCCTTAGGCAGGAGAGGCTCTTGAGGAAGTCTCTCAAGTTCAAGAAGTCCTCTCCCAGCAGAGTGCTGCAAGGTCCTGGGATGGGACCTCAGCCAAATGCTGGGGTGGGGGCTGGGTGCCTGGATAAGGACGCCCAATCCTCTGCGTTGACTTGGTTAGAATTTTCCTGCGAGTTCTTTCATGTTTCCTTTCCAGCCACAGGACGCATTTGCGATCCAGCACAGCCAAAGGCAGAGGCAGAGGGGACAAAGACCACCCTGCGGAGCGCCCCCCCTCCGTGGCTGGAGCCGTGCTGTACAGGCGCCCCGGGCCCCCCAGGACTGACGTGGCCGAGGGCGGGGGGAGCTCCTAGTTAGCCATGTGCCTTGCGCAGGCGTGCCAGGGCCGATGCGCTGGAGGGCGGCCTGCGGGTCGTGGAGAGATGCGTGCACTGCGCGGGCGCCCTAGGACTGGTGTGGTGGAGGGAGGGGTGAGGGTCCGGGCGAGTCGCGTGCCCTGCGCAGGCGCCCCAGGACCTATGCGCTGGAGGGCTGCCTGCGGGTCCCCGAGAGCCGCGTGCGGTGCTCAGGCGCCAGGAGCCTCTTCCTCACAGACCCCCTGCTTTGCAGACCTTGAGCATGGGTGCAGCGCAGGCTGTCCTCTGGGACTTGGTGTGTGGGACTGGCCGCCACTTTTGTGTTTGACAACTTCAAAATCACTTAACTTGCTGCTCTAAAAAGTGGCCGCTTCCCTTTTCTGTCTAGGGGCCTGGGCCACTAAGGTGAGGGGTGGACACTGCAGGACCTGCCGCTGCGGGCCTTGCTAAGACCCTCCCCGTTTCCAGGGAGCACGGTCACCTAGTGAGTTGTTGCTGTGGACCAGCATGAGCCCCAAGTGCTGTTTGAGGAGGTGACAGAGGTGGCGACGGGGATTGAGTGCGCACGAGCAGGTGTGTCCTGGCGGATGCGGACTCCCCCGTGCCGGGGACCAGGGCCGCGAGGAGTGGGCCCGACTTGGCTGGTCCTAGCTGAGGGGCATGTGGGATTGTTCTGGGCCTTGGGCTCTTCCCGGGGTGAGGGGTCTCCCTGCGGTGTTAGGGACACGCCTGAGCCGCCATTCCCAGGGATGCCTGCTGTGTTCCGGGAGGGAGGAGCCTTTGGGCTGTAAATGTCATCGGGCACGATTTTCAGATGGGACTGGTCCAGAGTTGCCAGCCATTGAGTGGGGGAGTGAGGATTTGAACAACCCCAGTGCCACTGCAAATCCTGGCATTTTGTTGGCAGAGGGAGTGTCCAACTTGGACAGGATCAGAGGGTGACTGAGGAGGACACTGTGATCTCACACAGGCAGAGGGCCAGCGTCTGGGGACAAGAGAAGCAAAGGATTGGTTCTGCCCTTGTTTTCTCTCCAGATTCTCCCACCGGATTTTTTTTTTTTATGATAAGCAAAGTTTGTTTGTTTGTTTGTTTGTTTATTGATCGATGGCTTGCGGGATCTCAGTTCCCTGACCAGGATTTGATCCTGGGCAGCAGGCAGTGAAAGTGCCAAGCCCTAACCACTGGACCGCTGGGGAATTCCCTCACTGATCTTTAAAAACTTATTTTCTTTTCTGCTTTAGAATTACTTGTGGACCCATCTCCAGGTCTTTGAAAAACCATACCCTACACAGTTTATCAGCTTCTGTCAAGTGGGAGATTTAATACACCTTTGAGTACATAAAAACTTCAGAGGACTTCCCTGATGGCACAGTGGTTAAGAGACTACTGAAGCCTGCGCGCCTAGAGCCCGTGCTCCGCAACAGAAGAAGCCACCGCAATGAGAAGCCCGCACCCTGCAAGGAAGAGTGGCCCCCACTCGCCGCAACTAGAGAAAGTGCGCATGCAGCAACGAAGACCCAATGCAGCCCAAAAAAACAAATTAAAAACCTGATAGAAATTTAAAAAAAAAAGACTTAAGATATATATTTTTAAAATTTTATTTATTTATTTATTTATTTATGGCTGCTTTGGGTCTTCGTTGCGTGCGCGGGCTTCTCATTCTGGTGGCTCCTCTTGTTGCGGAGCATGGGCTCTAAGCGCGCGGGCTCAGTAGTTGTGGTGTGCTGGCTCAGTAGTTGTGGCTCGCGGACTCTTGAGTGCAGGCTCAGTAGTTGTGGCGCACGGGCTTAGTTGCTCCGTGGCATGTGGGATCTTCCCGGACCAGGGCTCAAACCTGTGTCCCCTGCATTGGCAGGTGGATTCTTAACCACTGTGCCACCAGGGAAGCCCCAGATGTTTATGTTTTAAAAATTAATATTGGGACTTACCTGGTGGTCTAGTGGCTAGGGCTCCGTGCTCCCAGTGTACGGGGCCCAGGTTCGATCCCTGGTTGGGGAACTGGATCCCACATGCTGCAACTAAGACCCGGCGCAGCCAAATAAATAAATATTTAAAAAAATTAATATTAAGAACATTTAAAAAATTCAAATCTCCTCAAATCTTACATTTCAATTCATAATTCTAGTATATTTTAACAGTTATTTGTAAGGAGGTCTTGGATTAATGTTGGTACCTATTTGCAAACTTAAACACTTCCAAATTTTCTTTTTTTGTACTTGTAGATGTAATATATTCATTTTTTCTTCAAGCGCTGCATTTCCTAATTTTAACCACAAATCTCTTCAGTTCCCCTCAAGTTTATTCTCCTGCCCTCACTCACTTTCCACTCCTGAGTAACCATTTTTGGCCTTTCCAGCTTTTAATTGTTTTATGTACAGCGTACCTCGGAAATATTGCAGGTTTGGTTCCAGGCTACTGCAATAAAGTGAATATCGAAATAAAGTGAGTCACATGCAATTTCTGGCTTCCCAGTGCATAAAAATGTTATGTTTACACTAGAGTCTATTTAAAGTGTGCAGTAGCATAGCATTGTGTAAAAAAAGTGTACGTGCCTTAATTAAAAAATTGTTCATTGCTAAAAAATGCTAACCATCATCTGAGCCTTCAGTGAGTTGTAGTAGTAACATCACAGATCACTAATCAGGGAATACCCTGCTGATCCAGTGGTTAGGACTCTGCCGTTTCACCGCTGAGGGCTGGGATTCGATCCCTGGTCCAGGAACTAAGATCCCGCAAGCCCCGTGGTGTGGCCTAAAAAAAAAAAAAAAAAGAAAATCACTAATCAAAGAACACCATAACAAATATAACAATAATAAAAAAGTTTGAAATATTATGAGAACTACCAGAATGTAACACAGAGACGTGAAATGAGCAAATACCGTTGGAAAAATGGTGCCAATAAACTTGGTTGATGCAGGGTTGCTACAAGCCTTCGATTAAAAAAATCTGTGGAGCACAGCCTGCATTCTCTATAATGCTGTGTGTTTGCCCCTCGATTTCTTTTTTTTTTTTTTAATTTCTTTTTGGCTGTGTTGGGTCTTTGTTGCTGTGCAAGGGCTTCTCATGTGGTGGCTTCTCTTTTTGCGGAGCATGGGCTCTAGGCGCGTGGGCTTTGGTAGTTGTGGTTCATGGGCTCAGTAGTTGTGGCTCGCGGGCCCTAGAGCGCAGGCTCAGTAGTTATGGCACATGGGCTTCGTTGCTCTGCGGCATGTGGGATCTTCCTGGACCAGGGCTCGAACCTGTGTTGCCTGCATTGGCAGGCAAATTCTTAGCCACTGCGCCACCAGGGAAGTCTCCCCCTCTATTTCTTTTAAAATCCTAGTTGCTTTTTTTTTTTTTGCGGTATGCGGGCCTCTCACTGTTGTGGCCTCTCCTGTTGCGGAGCACAGGCTCTGGACGCGCAGGCTCAGCGGCCATGGCTCACAGGCCCAGCCGCTCTGTGGCATGTGGGATCTTCCCGGACCGGGGCACGAACCCGTGTCCCCTGCATCGGCAGGCGGACTCTCAACCACTGCGCCACCAGGGAAGCCCTAAATCCTAGTTTTAAAAGTCAGGTTTATTGATGTGTAATTTGCATTCAGTGAAATTCACTTCTTGTACATGGGTAGTTTGATGAGTTTTGGCACACTTAATCAGGGTAACCACCGAAACAATCAAGGTAAAGAATATCTCCATCACCTCTGAAAGTCCTTTCCCCACCCTGCACCTGTTTTTTTTTCAATCAAATTTTAAAAAAATACACCTTTATTTGAAGTTTTGGCTGTGCCTCACTGTTTCACATGGCATTCGGGAATCTTAGTTCCCGGACCAGGGATCGAACCCACGCCCCCTGCAATGGAAGCGCAGAGTCTTAACCACTGGATCGCCAGGGAAGTCCCTGCCCCTGTTTCTTGATTTACAAAGTTTAAGCAGCATCTATGAACTCCTTGCTCTTTAAGATGATACTGTGGTTTTTAAAGATAATTTGGTGCATTCCTGTTTTCTGCTCTAGGGTGGATCAGGCTAGAGTGTATGTCCTTGGCCAGCTCGAACTGAAGAGTCACCCTACTGTGCACCAGGCAGGGGGGATTGGGGGCTAGAGGAACAGACTGATTTATTGTGCACCAGCTATGTACCAGTACAGGGAAATATATTAATATAGTTTATTAATGTATCTTTATTAATATATTTTTAAGAATGTGAAACAAACACAAACGTGCAAAAAAAGTTATACATTCATTAGAAAGAACTGGTTTTGTTTCCTGAACCATTTGAAAGTAAGTTGTCAACCCGAGTGCCCTCTTTCCCCAGTACTTTAGTGTATAAACAGTGGCCTTGCCCGCAGTACAGCTGTCAGGTACAATCCTCCTGTCCCGTTCAGGGTTTCCTCGTCCCAGTGACGTCCTTTGTAGCAGAAGGACCCCAGTCAGCACCATGTGTAGCACATACTTGTCGTGTCTCTTCAGTCTAGAAGGAGTCTTGGTTTTTCCTTGAATTGCGAGGATGACATTTCCGAATGTCGCAGGGCAGTGACTTTGCACAGTGGCCTCCTGTGGACATCTTTGTCCAGCGTTTGGCGAGGATGTCACATAAAGGATGCTGTGTTCTCTTTGCATCTCACCAGGTACTGTGGGTGTTGATTTGGGGAGGTACACTCATCGCTCCGGGTCAGTCCCTGAGGAATTCTCACTCCCCCACGAGGTCGCCCGTGGACCTCCCCGCGCTGGTGCGAGTGTGGTCCCCTTGCTCTCCCCTCGCTCTCCTGGGACCTTCACCTGTCCTGGTGGGTTGTTGGGCGCTACCTGGCAGCCACTGCATGTGTAGCCCGGGCCGCTGGCGGTGTCCTGGCCGGTGTGTGTGTCTGTGGGGGGGCGTCTGGGGACGGTGCGGGCAGGTGCCCTCACACTTGGGTCCCCTCCACTGTCCGGGCAGCCGGGAGGGCGCCTGGGCCGGTCGTGTCCCACGTGGGGTCTGGCTGTCAGAGGCTCCTCTTCACAAACATTTACGTCTGTTATTTCATCTGTCTGTGTATCTATGGAAAACCACGAGGTCACACCTGTGCCTCCAGTTCTCATCCAGTCCCACGGGATTCATTCTGGTTCTCTCCCGATGCACGTTTCTCACTCCCTTTTCTCACAGTGAGAAAACTGGCTCACAGTATCCTCAGTAGGTCTCCGTGACTTGCACAATCCTTTGTAACTCGCCCTCGGCCTCCACCACCACCTCCTCTTGTCACGTGTGCCCCTCCTGCTGTGGGACCCCGACTCTCACGCCAGGCAGCCCCTCTGCGGGAATGCCCTCTTCCCCCGCCACCGCTTCATCCCTGACCGCCGGCACCCCTCTTGCTCGGCCCACCCAATTTAACACAGAATTCTACAGGAATGAGGGGCGTGCACGGTCCTTGTCACCTGAATGAAGCTCTGGGGATGGAATCAGTTTTCATCCTGTAATCACAATTTTGCAGTAAAAGTGAAGGATACATACATTTGTGCTGTAGCAGTCCGTGGGCATATCTGCAGAAGGAAAAACGTAATTGAATAAAGACTCACGGGGCAGGGGTGGGGGGAGTTTTTGTTTCTGTGGTCGGGGGCAGCAGGACCGGGACCAGGCAGCAGAGCCTGGCCTTGGGGGTAAAGGGCAGCGTGCCCAGCTGCAGGAGGCAGCAAGCAGATAGGGAAGGGGGTGGGGGAGAAGGCTGATCCCGGCTGCCACCTCCACCAGATGTCCAGGGTGCTGCAGAAGGACGTGAAGCAGGAGTCACAGATGCGAGCAGAGATCCAGGGCATGAAGCAGGAGCTGTCCACCGTCAGCATGATGGACGAGTTTGCCAGATACGCCAGGCTGGAGAGGAAGATCAACAAGATGACTGATAAGCTCAAGACTCACGGTACTGTTCTTGTGTAGCGTGGGAAGCTTCGTACGAGCTGATTAATAGAGAAATCTTTATAGAAAGAGGCACCGCACGTGTGCTTTGACCTTTGAGGTTCTGATGCTGACAGAGACTTTTAAGTTGTCTAGAAGAGACCCAGTAATAATAATTGTTAATTTCTCCTTATTTGCTGGTGAACCTTTGCTTTCTAAACACAGAAGCCTGGGGACTTCCCTTGCGGTCTAGTTGTTAGGACTCGGCACTTTCACTGCTGTGGGCCCGGGTTCGATCCCTGGTCCGGGAACTAAGATCCCGCAAGCCGAGAGTCATGGAAAAAAAAAAAAAAAAAAGAACCAAAAACAAAAACACGCAACCACACAGAAGCCTCTAACATCTTTGATTTTCTTCATTCTCCGTAGGTTGACATTTTCAAATTCAACACTTTTCTGAGAGAAGCCTAGAAAAGTCTCATGGTGGATTCCCAGGAGCCTTTGTGAATGCTCTAAAAAATGCGCAGCAGTGTCCTTATCCAAGTGTAGACCTCAGGCTGGGGATCAGGTCTTACTCAGCTTTTTGTTTGCCACCGTTCCTAACAGTCTCCTCTGATGGATAGGAGGTCAGCTTGTGTGCTGAGAGAGTGCGTGGCTAGTAAAACATGGCAGAGGGGCCTGCCCAGGCCTGAGACAAACCTGACTCCCACTTACGGATTAGTGTGCTGTGTGGTCTGGGAAATCCAGGAAGAAAAAGGTAGTCCCGTTGGTAAGTGCCTCGTAAAAGAATCTCTGATTTAGATGAATAGCTTTAAGAGTTTTTAAAGTTAAAGTTTCAAATCTCATAATCTGTGGGTAATTCTATTTTAAATAACGGCACAGTGGGTGACTTCTAAGAAATTCTATTTTATATTTTCTAAGTGTGTGTGTGTGTGTGTGTGTGTGTGTGTGTGTGTGTGTATTTTGTTTGTTTGCTTTGTGGCTGTGCTGCGCAGCTTGTGCAATCCTAGTTCCCCGACCAGGGATCAAACCCAGGCCCTCGGCAGTGAGAGCGCAGAGTCCCAACCACTGGACCATCAGGGAACTCCCTTTTCTGAGTATATTGAGCAGGTGTTACATACATAGTTAAAAAATAGTTTGTGAGAAGAAATAACATTTCTGTGTGCTTGAATATCTCCTTCATTTTCTTTTAGGACTGATACCATTTCATCCTGTTTTTCCTTTCAGTGAAAGCACGGACAGCTCAGTTGGCCAAGATAAAATGGGTTATAAGCGTTGCTTTCTACATATTGCAAGTAAGTGTCCTATTCTGTCACCTGGGGTCATTGAAGTTGGTAACGGACTGTCCTCCAGAACCATGTGGCCCAGAATCCGGGCCTGGGAATTCAGGCTTTTCCACTTTCAGCTGCTGTGCTGTGTGGTCCTGCTAGCGTGTAACTGAACACTCTGTGAATTTCTATGTTAGACTAAAGGGAAGCCTTTGTTTCTCTTAGTCTCTTTTAGCCTTTGTCTTTTAGAGTTGTTAAATGTTGGGATTTTTTAGCAGATGCGCTTCTCTGGAGTTTTCATTTTGCCTTTGTTTCAGTGCAGTGTTGGGAGCCTGGGGGTGTATGGAGTGAGAGAGCTTATTTAGACATTGTATTTTCTAAGGTGGTCAGTGACTGGATATTTAGATACTGTATTTTCTAAGGTGGTCAGTGACTGTGGCCGTTGCTTGTCACCTGGTGTGCAGGCGTGTAGGTAACGTGTAGATGTCTGCTCTCAGGCAGGGAACACGTCATTCTCACCTCAGTCCAAGACCTTTGATTCCCAACTTTCTTACCTGGGGGATGTTTACTTGTTGCATTTGCTGCTGCTTCCTTCAGCCGAGGGTGTGGAAGTGCCGCTCGCACACTTAGTGGCTGCTTTAAATGGTCTCCGAGTTTCAGTCCTACGTGTGATCTTTCCTGGGGGAAAAGATTTGCGCCCAGGCCCCCAAAGCCCAGGTTGTTTGGGTTTGTTTGAGGACATTGATCCTGAGGCGTTGTCACTGGGGTGCGAGAGCGGTTTCACAGGGAGAGGAGCTGAGCAAGCCGCGCTCTTTGAGGTCCTCTCGCTCGAGTGGCACGTTCAAGGCCACGAAGGGGATGGAAGACAGCTGCCCGAGCACTGCTGGGAAGGGAGGGGAGGGCAGGCAGCGCTTCTCGTCCCGCCACGTAACCTCACAGAGGGCTCACCTCTGCACTTGGGTGTGTGGGTGAGAGCGGTAGCCAGCTTTTCAAGGATCTGAGAGGCGTGAGATCACTTTTGTCACTGATGAGGTGTAGTTAGCGTAAGCTGGCTGCTTAGAGGAGGTGCTCAGTGAGGAAAGAACACTTATGCTGGGGGAGACCTTGGATACTCTATCAGCTAATTTGATAGTGTGTATATATCTGCTGGCTCTGAGGACTGGATGGGTAGGGTTTGAGGTCACCGATTTGGAGAGTTTCCTTGGTTTGTTTCCGTGTTTCCTCGTCTTCCGTGGTGATCGGTTGTGTGCCTGGCGGGATGTTTCCACTCACCAGCTGTGTCTTTGCAGGCTGCCCTGATGGTCACACTCATCTGGACGTACTACTCTGTCCCTGTGGCCGTGGTGCCGAGTAGGTGGATAACTCCACTAGACCGCCTGGTAGCATTTCCCACTGGAGTGGCAGGTACGCGGGCACTGGCAGACGCGGTGGGAGAGCGTGGTCAGGCTGACCTAGGGGCGTGTGGCGGGAAGTTCGGTCAGCTGAGCTCAGCCTGCCGCCCACAGTGAGAGCTCTGCGTCTCCGCCTCACACAGGGCTTGCAGCAAAGGAGCTGACGTCTAGAGAACTTACTTGTCCAGTGTCACCGAAATGTGAAGTTGCAGGGCTACAGTTCAACCCAAGCCTGCCTCCGTGATCCAAGCCCAGTACCTGGGGTCTGATACCCCGTTTACTGAAACACCACCTCTGGTTCCCAAATTCTGTGACTCCTTTTCAATTCACGCTATGCTTAGCCCCTCTGCAGCATTTCCTGCTATCAGCCATTCTTTGACTTCTGAAAGAATTTCTTTTGGGTGTTAAAATTAGTACATGTCATCGTAGAGTGATTAGAAATATAAGAAAAACCTTTAAAAAAGACTCAGTAGCTGTGGAGAACCCCTCTTAACATTGTGGTATGTTTTTTCCAGTCTTTTTTTCTATTTATTTTTGTATGGTTAAGGTTATCTGGCGCATACAATTTTTTACCCCTCTTATTATGTAAGCCTTTTCCCACATCAGTAAATTTCTTCAGAGTAGAGACGGACGTGCTGCTGGCTGCGCTGAGAGGGCAGCTTAATAAATTTCTTTATTAAGGAATTTTGAATAGCTGTTCTTCATTTGGATGTGTCATAATTTACTAATTGCCCTGTTAAAGGATATTTATTTAAGTCCCCAGTTTTTGCTGTAGAGATGATGCTGCAGTACACATCCTGGTCAGCCAGTCTTTAGTTGTGATTTGTGATCATGCTGGAGGTGAATTGCTAAGTCAAAGGGATGACCGTGTCAAAGATTTCCAATTTAGCCAGGCCCCTTCCTTCCCCTCCCCCTCCCTCTTCCCAGACCCAGTCAGGATTGTTGTAGCTGGTGGCTCTCAGTGTTGCTGAGCCGAGGAGCCAGAGGCCACCCTTCCGGGCATCTTGTGGCCTCTCTTCCTGTCTCTCAGCATCAGTGGGGCAAGAAAGGTGTGGGTAAACATTCCTCCGTGCTTATAATGCTTTGGTGGGAAGGGAAAAACAGATCATCTGACAGGGTGGTCTTACAGTCTATTAATATCATAAAAAATGATGCACATCCCTCTGGCAGGAAAGATAAATTCAAATCATTGTTTGTTGTTTTGAGTAGTTCCTGCTTAGTAAAGAAGGCAGCTCTGTGAATCAGTATAAAGTCTGCGGGCTTCCCTGGTGGTGCAGTGGTTAAGAATCTGCCTGCCAATGCAGGGGACACGGGTTCGAGCCCTGGCCCGGGAGGATCCCACATGCCACGGAGCAGCTAAGCCCGTGCGCCACAACTACTGAGCCTGCGCTCTAGAGCCTGAGAGCCACAACTACTGAGCCCACGCTCTAGAGCCTGAGAGCCACAACTACTGAAGCCCATGTGCACCTAGAGCCCGTGCTCCGCAACAAGAGAAGCCACCGCAATGAGAAGCCCGCGTGCCGCAACAAGAGAGTAGCCCCCGCTCGTCGCAACTAGAGAAAGCCTGCGTGCAGCAACGAAGACCCAGAGCAGCCAAAAAAAAGAAAGTGATCAGTTTGAACCTAGGAAGCACAAACTTGGTGTTAGCCCAACACTACCCCAAAAGGACTGAAGTGCTCTATTTCCTAGAAGTCAAAGGTAGCAGAGGCAGGAAATGTGGGCGGAACTCCTGGCATGCTCTCATGTTGAATTTCTTTATTTTTAGGTGGTGTTGGAATTACCTGTTGGATTTTAGTCTGTAACAAAGTTGTGGCCATTGTGCTTCACCCTTTCAGCTGAAAGAGAAGATGAATTTGGCTACAGCACTTTCAAAACCGAATTTTCACTTAGGAGATTACAAATCTGATTTATACTGTTTTATTGTTTTTTGTCTTGTTTATTTTTGTTTGCTTGTTTTTTTAAAAAAGGAAACACAAGCCACAGGTTAGTTGTTGTTGTTGAACGTGTTTGTTCTTAGACTTTGTGTTGAGATTCTTAGAAGAATCACAGTTTTGTACATTTGTCGTGAGCCATGGAGGTCAGTCTCGTGTGTACCAGCCAGCATGGCACCAGATTTGTGATAAGAAGTGTGTGACATTATGGGCTACATGTTGTTACTTGTGATTTGCACTCTTGGCATATTTTAAAGGTCACATTGCCAACTGGAAAGTCAAACTTTTCTAATAACTTAAGTACTTTAAAGACTTTATGCTATTTTTAATCCAGATTAGAAAGTAACTTAATTTTAATACCACTACTAGAATTTGAAAATTTGTTTTTTAATCTCATGCAGTACTACCGGGAGAATAACACTAGTTGACATTGCTTGTGCTTTTTCCTTCCTCTATTTAAAATGTCATTTGTTGGGCAAGCCTTTGGATGGTATTATCCACTTATTTGAAGCTGTTAACTTTTCATTACTGTGTTTTATAAATGTATTCATGAGCCCATAATGCATTGTTTTGTGTTTGAACTGTGTGTTTTATATTTAATGTATTTCGAATGAAGGGTATTTTTAAAGCATTTAATATTTATGCTCTGTAGAATGGAACAAACTTAAAAAACAAACTGGGAAGTCTGATTAAGTTAATTTCAACGGCTACATGTTTGCCCTGTCAAGTATAATTCTGCTCAGTATTTTTAAAAACACTTTTTTCTAATTACAATCTTGCAAGTGCTTGTGTGACTTCCTTCCTTACGGCCACTTACTTGCTACGACCGATTGGTGGCAGAGGGCCTGAAACGATCACTAAGTGGGCCACAGCCCTGTAAAGTGAACTTCTAGCACGAGTGTTTAAAAGATCACTTTTGTATCCTTGTGTTACCTGACGGTGTGATAGTAAGTTCGTTATTATTTCTGGTAATCGAGCTGTGTAGAGACGGAGCACTGTGCTGCTTTAGTTGATGGTCACAGAGTGGGTTTTGAGTTCCCCTCCTCACTCAGACTCACCCGGCCCCAGGCTGTTGCAGCTCTGGGAGAGGATGCAGAACTGGGAATACAGCCGTATTTACAGCAAACACCAGTGTCCAGCGTCCAGTCACCTCACAGGTACGTTTTAGCCACAGAGGATGAGCAGCTGACCTGCCGAGGACATGACAGCAGCAGAAGGAAGCTTCGGGGTCTTGGGCCCCTTCGAGGCCACAGGCCCTACGTGATTCGTGAGCTGTGGCGTGAATGGCAGGTCACACAGTCAACAGTCGGGTGGCCAGGTACGCGCACTGTGGACCGTCCTGGGATCACTAATTGGTGAAAGTCTCCCTGACAAGACCCTTACTTATCTCCTAAGGATATGTTCTTGCAATTAATACTGCAAGACTTTTGACAGGTTTTACTGAGGCTAGAGGAAAAGATTTATAATTCACAGCTGTTCA
>NW_006798409.1:757978-776989 GCF_000442215.2 Lipotes vexillifer | reverse complement strand
ACTCTTTCCACATACATTAATAGTTTGTGAAGATGAAATAAGGGAAATTTAAATGTCCATCACATTTCACATTCTTGTGGTTTTTGAAAAATGGTGTTTGTTTCTAAAGTTTTTATTATTTATTTATTTTTGGCTGTGCAACGCCTTGTGGGGGATCTTAGGTCCCTGACCAGGGATCAAACCTGTGCCCCCTGCAGTGGGAAATCCCTGGTGTTTGTTTTTAAATAGGTAGTAAACGTGGCACTGAATTCAAAAGATACAGAAAGGGGTGTGATGAAAGTACATCTTCTGACCTTCTACTGTCGTGTCACCCAGTTTTCCACTATTACTAGTTTCTTTATGATTCTTCTCATGATATTCCATACATTTATGAATATCGATGTACGTGCTTTTAAAATAGCTTTTAAAAAGTAATACCTAGGGCTTCCCTGGTGGCACAGTGGTTGAGAGTCCGCCTGCCGTGGAGCGGCTGGGCCCGTGAGCCATGGCCGCTGAGCCTGCATGTCTGGAGCCTGTGCTCTGCAACGGGAGAGGCCACAGCAGTGAGAGGCCCGCATACCAAAAAAAAAAAAAAAAAAAGTAATACCTAAAAAAAACCCCACAAAAACTGCTTTTTTTTAAAATCCTACCGGGAAAGTACAGAAAAGGAGCAAGGAAGCAAAGTCTCCTGTGATTCCACAGAAGTGGGACGACTGGTGTTAACATTTGTGCTTTTCGCTCTTTTCTAAAATTTTATGGATAGCTGTAGGTTTTGTGTTTCTATTTAAAATTACTGGGTATAGTTTATAGTTTCATCTGAGAATAGACATCTGTTTGATTTAAAATGCATCTAAAGTGGGCTTCCCTGGTGGTGCAGTGGTTGAGAATCTGCCTGCCAATGCAGGGGACACGGGTTCGAGCCCTGGTCTGGAAGATCCCACATGCCGCGGAGCAGCTAAGCCCGTGCGCCACACCTACTGAGCCTGCGTTCTAGAGCCCGCGAGCCACAACTACTGAGCCCGCGCGCCTAGAGTCCGTGTCCCGCAACAAGAGAAGCCGCTGCAATGAGAAGCCCGCACACCACAACAAAGAGTAGCTTCCGCTCACTGCAACTAGAGAAAGCCCGCGCGCAGCAACGAAGACCCAATGCAGCCAAAAATAAAATAAATAAATATATATTAAAAAAATACATCTAAAGCTCTCATCATGCCAATTTTGTTTGCTTTATATTTATGGTGAGTCAAGCAGGGAAATCTTTATGTACAAACCCACAGTCATTTTTGTATGGGGTTAATACAGTTCTTCTGTTGCCAGTGCAAGTGGGTGGAATGCTAGCTCAACTAGTTTCCTCTTCCCTGACCTGGCCAGACTTTGTGGCCTCCCATGTTTTTTCTTACACATACATAGCTCTGTGTGTGTGTGTGGGGGCAGTGTGTGTGTGTGTGTGTGTGTGCGCGCGTGCGCGCACGTGTGCATGTGTGTGGTGTGCACACTGGCCTCTCCTGTCCAATCTATTTGTATTTTATTGGACCTTTAAGCCGCCTCTGACCGCTTTAGATAATTGTGATTTCTTTTTTCTTCCCTTCCTCGTCAAAACATCTTAAGTAGTATCAATATGACTGCTCTGTCAACTAATTTTGTATTGACTTGTTGTGTCTATTGTTGTGTGTGTTTATTTCTAATATTTTAGATACTTTTGTGATAAAGGGTTTTCTGTCGATGCTGCAAGTGCCTTTAGGGCCAGAGACTGTCCCTTAGACTTTTTTATACCCCTCCCAGCGTGTTAAGTCAGTACCCAGGGATATTTAACTTGAAAAAAAACACACATAATGGTTTTCCACTAGGGCCACGTATACCTTTTACAGGGAGTACATTTTCATAGTTGGGGGGTTACCAGTTAACAGGGAAATTTTCTAGGGTGCTGTTTTCTTACAAGTCCTTCATGACAGAGCCTTTTGGTGGAGTCACAAGATTTAAAGCTCTGTGTGTAGTTGGTTTGCACACCATGTGGATCGCAGGGCAGACGGTTCATTTTCTCTCTGGGTTCACTATTGTGTGGGTCAGCTTTTCTGCCTGCATGTTTGGAATGTAAAATGTATGCATCCCTCTTTCAACACTCAGAATACTGACTCTTGTCACTGAGTTCAATCCTTTTTTTTTTTTTAATTTTTAAACGTGTCACTATTTAAAAAATTTTTTTATAAATTTATTTTATTTATTTATTTTTGGCTGCATTGGGTTTTCATTACTGTGTTGGGTCTTTGTTGCTGCGGCGAGCGGGGGCTACTCTTGGTTGCAGTGTGCGTGATTCTTATTGTGGTGGCTTCTCTTGTTGTGGAGCACGGGCTTCAGTAGTTGCAGCACCGGGCTCAGTAGTTGTGGCTCATGGGCTCTGGAGCACAGGCTCAGTAGCTGTGGCCCATGGGCTTAGTTGCTCCACGGCACGTGGGGTCTTTTGGACCAGGGATCGAACCTGTGTCCCCTGCATTGGCAGGTGGATTCTTAACCACTGTACCACCAGGGAAGTCCCACATCTCTTGTTTTGAAGCTATTATAAATGGGATTGTTTTAAAATTTCATTTCAGATTGTTACAAGTGTACAGAAATTTATTTTTGTACGTTGATCTTGTTTTATGTAACCTTCAGAACTCACTTGGCAATTCAACAGTTTTTTAGTGGATTCCATAGGATTTTCTGTGTAAAAATCATGTAATCTGTGAATATAGGTAGTTTTACTTCTTCCTTTCCAATTAATGCCTTTTATTTCTTTTTTTCCTAATTGCTCTGGCTGGGATGTTTGGTATGATGCTGAGTAGAAATGATGAGTGTGGACTTACTGCCTTTTGCCTCATAAGAATGGGTTGGAGAGTGTTCCTCCTCCTTCTCTATTCTGGACTAAATTGCTTAAGATGTGAATTATTTATTCTTTGAGTATATGATGAACTTGCTCGTAAAAACTTGCTTGGGTTTTCTCTTATTTTTATTGGAAGATTTTTAACTACTGATTTCAATGTCTTAATAGTGATTCTGGGGTTATTCAGTTTTATATTTCTTTTAGGCATGTTAGGGTAGGGATTTATCCATTTCTTTTCAACTTTCAAATATATTGGGATAGAATTTTTGTAAATATTCTGTAGGTGGTGGAAAATACAAGTTTTAAAGTTTTGGGGTATGACTTCTGTATATGTCCATTAGGTCAGACTTACCAGTTGTCTTATTCAAATCTTTATCTTTACTGCTGTTCTTTTATTTCCTGAGCTGTCCATTACTGAGAAAGGTATATAAAAGTCTGCCATTATGATGCAGACTTGTAGTTATGTCAATTTTGCTTTATGTTTTTAAGTTATTGTTAAATGTATGCATGTTTAGGACTCATACAGCTTCCTGGTGGATTGAACTCTTTGTTGTGTTACAGTAACCTATGTTATCTCTAGCAATAATTTTTGCCTTCAGTTTTTTTTTTTTTTTTTAACATCAGCTTTCATTTGGATAGTATTTGCCTGGCAGACCTTTTCTCACCCTTTGACTTTCTGTATCTCAGTGGCTTAGATATGTGTATAAAGAGCACATGGCTGTATTTTAAAAATCCAATCTATATTGTCTTTTAATTAGAACATATAGCCCATTTACACTTATTGAAATTACTGATATATTTGGATTTATGTCATATTATTTTGTACTTTTATTTTTGTTTGTATTTGTTCCACTTTCTTGTTTTCTTTTTCCTCCTTATTTGTTGTTTTAGGAGAACCTACAGTTCTTTCCCCCTCCTGCGTTTCTCCTCTGTCCCCTTTACAACACACACAGAATACTTAACTCATGACACTTCTGATCACCAAAGGCGTGTGGGTTTTACCCCATAACAAGCAGTTCTCTGGGACACCAGCTGGGTGTCCAACAGTTTAACTCAGTTCTGATACTCTTTTACCTGGAGATGGCATCAGATCCCACAGGTTGAGGGCTCAGTACCACAAGACTGCCCTCCTCCCCCTTCCCCTGCCCCCCCCAATTCAGATGCCAGCCCCAAGTCCAGGTTGTCACCTGTGCTTCTGACCAACCAGCTAGAACTCAGAGGCTCCCACGACCCCCTCCTCAGCTTCGATTAATTTGCTAGAGCAGCTCACAGAACTCAGGAAAACCATTTACTTACTGTTTACCAGTTCATGATAAAGGATGGGATAAAGGACACAGATGCACATCCAGAGGAAGAGAAGCACAGGGCAAGGTGTGTGGGGAGGGGCGGGAGATTCCATGCCCTCTGGGCACACCGGTCTCCCCAGATCTTCATGGGGTCACCAACCCGGAAGCTCCCCAACCCTGTCCTTTTGGGATTTTATGGAGGCTCCATCACGTAGGCATGTTCGATCATTAACTCCATTTTCAGCCTCTCCCCCTCTCAAGACAATGGGGTGTTGAGCTACAGTCTAAGCTTCTAACCATGGCTTTTTCTTTGCCATGACCAGCCCCCATCCAGGAGCCATTCAGGAGCCCGCCAAGAGTCGCATTCTTAGGACAAAAGACACTCCTATCACCCAGGAAATGACAAGGGTTTTAGGAGCTCTGTGTCAGGAACTGGGGTCAAGGATGAAATACTAGAACCAAAGATGCACCTGGTGGTCTCATCACTCAGGAGTTACCAGGTTTCAGGAGCCCTGTGCCGGGAACTGGGGGGCAGAGACCAATACGTACACTCTGTTATCTCACAATTACCTTTTGTTTTTCACATCCCTCTCGCCCATACGTTTTGAAGTTATTTGACTTTTGCTATAGTGCTTATACTAGAAAATTTATCAGTGCTTAAAGTTAACATTCTTCTCTCCTCATCAGCAGTGTAAAACTCACAACAGTTTAACTCCAGTCTTTCCCTTCCGACGTATATGCTACTTTTGTCATAAACCTATGTGATAGATACATGATACTTTAACTGTATCTTACTTTTTTGTAACCCCACGAGGGGTCAGTTGTATAAAACGGTAATGTTCTCTTAGAATTACCAGTCTCTTGCATACGAGACCTTTTATCTCAAATCACTTTCCTCCTGCTTGAAGTTTATCTGTTAGAACAGGGTTAACAAACCACTATTTGCAAAGTCAGGGAGCAGCTGGACTTGGCCTACAGGCTGAAGTGTGTTTATTTTATTGGAACTCAGCCATATCCTGAGGTGTCCGGGCTTACTGAAACTATTCCTTTGTTATGCATCTTTACTATCTAGGGCCTGTGTCCTGTTTTTCTCCATCCTGAATCCCCTCAGCAGTCAGGGGCAGCTGCAGTGGCTGATGGTTTTCTGGCCACAGCATCCTTCGTTTAGTGAAAGGCAGGCGGCATTCTTTGTCCGCAGTGTAATAACGCTGATATGTGAAGTCTTCGTAGATCTGACCCAGATATCTGTTGTTCCTGTTGGTTCTCATAGCACCTTGTTTCCTTGTGTCTTTCTCTGACCTCTCTAGGGGAATTTCTTGAGGCCTGGATTAAAGGTAGTTTCTTCCGGAGAAGGTTTGCATCTCCACTGCCCTGGGGGTACTACCAGCCTAAATCGCTTTAAACTTTAAATTACAGAGACCGGCTAACCCAATTTCAGGCTCTCCAATAGGATGAGGGCTGATTATGGTCAACAGAGTTTAAGTTTGGTAGCTCACTCAGGTTGGATGTCCCAGTTTGTGAGAGGGACTTCGTCTTAGGCCCCTACTTAGGCTGGTTTTGTCCCCTGGGTTTTGTCCTGGAGGCTTTTTGGGTGCTCAGCAAATGCCCTGTGAACTAAAAATGTCGCCTGCCATATCAGTAAACAAAGAATGTTGCAGCCATCATGCCATCACAATACAGCCTCCCTGAAGGTGAACCCTGAGGGAACTCGGGATGGAAACAGGATGCCCACCATCAAGCTGTCAGCCACTGCAGCTCCCCACCCCCCTCCAAGGGTGCACCCTGAGGAGACTCAGGATGGGAAAACACAGGCCCCTGGCCCCAGACAGAACAGGTGCACATCAAAGGAATGATTTCAGTGAGCCCAGACTTGCATCTTCCCGTATACAGAAAAGCACTAAATTCCTTAACTTGAGATGTCTGGTTTTCTTTAATTAACAGTAATCTTTTGATGTTCCTACTACCTGGTCTTTGCTGCAAAAACTCCTGTATATCCTGGCCCCCCCTTTGCCTCTTCAGAGCGGTCCCTCAGAGCCATCTGAGATGCTGTGTCCTGGGCTTAGGTCTTCAATTTTGTCCGCCGAATAAAACATAACTCTCAATTTTTAGTTTGTTCATTTTTTTTTTTCAGTTGACAGCCCATTAGGTGAGCTGACTTCAGAGCTCTGTTTACCTGCCTCCCTGATGCCCCCTTTCCTGAGTGTTTACCAGCTGAACAACTGATTAAAAAACATGTTTGTATAGTTAATATGGCATTTTTAGCTTTTTTACAGCAGGAGCGCCAGAGTACCTTGTCTGCCAGACTACAGGAAATGGATCTCTTGTTTTTATTTTGAAACCTTTTTTCCTCCTGATTACAAGGTCATGTTCATTATAGAAAATCATAGTAAAAAAAAAAAAATACCAAGAATAAATTTAAAAATTGGCCACAATCTCATTCCTCAGATATAAAAAGTTAGCATTTTAATTTATTACCCCCGCAACTTCCTACGCATATAATTTTTTAAACAAGATGACCAGAAGGTAACAGGCTTACATTATATTTTAATTGTTACTCTGTACAAAAATACTTTTATTTTTTTATTTTAATTTTTAACTTTTTTTGGCCGTGCCCCTCATGGCTTGTGGGATCTTAGTTCCATGACCAGGGATTGAACCCGGGCCTTCTGTCAGTGATAAGTGTGGAGTCATAACCACTATACTGCCAGGGAATTCCCCAGAAGCACTTTTAGACTGCTCTGATTTCATGTTATCATTTGTGCTTTTGTTGTGAGTAGGCATAAGAAAAGATCCCTTGAAAAATCCTCCATCTGCTATAAAGCAGGAGTAGGCATTGCAATATTATAATACTACTCTGTACACCATTTCTAAGAATCCTTCTAGTACATTTCTCTAGAATTTTGATCTTGGCAGTCGTGTCATTGCATGTATTTGTGTATCTCCCCATGTTAAGCCTCTGAGAATTCTAACTCTCTTCCCTCCCTCTCTCCCCTTCTTTCCTTCTCTCTCTCTCTCTCTTTTTTTACACTGTGATTTTCGTAAAGATCAAAGCTTATGCCAATTGTAGTATTTATCTCATCTTTGGTTTTAAATACAGTTTTTTTCGCACCATGACTTTCATTCCCTTTTGAAAGTTTACTATTCTCAATTTTCAAAAGTGTGTTGATATTAATGAAATAAAATAAAATAAATAAAATAAAATAAAATAAAATAAAATTAAATTCACATTTTATGGCAAGACTTTAAACATAAAAATTTTCTCTGCCCATTTGGGCCTTCTCTCTCCACTTTAGTGTGCTTTGTGCATCTGTATTAACCATACCTCCTTAGGAGATAACATTCCTTCTTAATCTTAGGAAGGGTCACAACTGTTTAGGATATACCCTTCCTTCTTAATCTTATAAGGGGTCATGATGATGCACACTACTCGCTTTGTACGTGTAGATCTGGATTGTGTAAACTCAGTAATACATCATTTGATATATAGCCCTCTGCCTCAAAAACGTATATAACTGCACTTTGACTTCTAATGGGTGGAACAGTTCTCAGAACTTCCTGAAGGACTGCCAGGTTATAATCCTTAGGTTGGCTTGAATAAAATTTTCCATTTCTTTCTTAGATCAACTATTGATTAATTTTTTTCATTGACAGTATTACACACCAACCCATAAACATGTTTGGAAATAGTATGGTCTACATTGCAAATAAGTTGCCCTTATAAATAAATGAAAGTAAGTTAATTGATTAACATTGGGAGTACAGCCTCCTCTGTATAGTCCTAATATAAAATATTCTAAGTATAATGAATATATTCATTAGGACTGAGCAGCTAACTTGCGTGGACCCTGATTATACCAATGTGCTCTTTTTAAAGAGCAAGATTAACAGAAAAAGGGTCAGGGTACAGGGTATGCAACGGATAAAAAATACTGAATCTTGGGTGTATATGAGGAAAGTGTCACCCACAAGGGCAGGATATTAGATGCCCAGTTTAGCTGAATAAGAGAATGCTCAAAAGTAATTTTCATAAAACCAAGTTTGGTAATTGCTGTGCTTTTTTTATTTTTTTTTTTTTTTTTTTTTTTTTTTTTTTTTTTTTTTTAAATAGAGGCTTCTTATATTGCTTCCTTTCAGAGCTGCTTCCGTGTTTTTAAGTTACAATGTAATTTGATTCCTGATAAGGTTCTTACATGCATGACGTGTATGTCTTAGGTTGACTAACTTACACTTACTAGCTATGGAATCCCATAGTATATTGAAGCCATGTAATAAATCAGTCTTCCAAAAGATAATGGATATGTGTCAGCTGTAGAAGAAAAAAGATGTAATTTTGTATTTGTTGTCATTGGCTAATATACAATGAACTTTTAAAAATTAGATTAGCAATAAAACAAAACCTTAATTATTCAAAGTCAATTTAAGTACTGAAAACACACACACACACACACACACACACATTAAAACTGAGAGATTAAAGGCACATAAGACCAGAATATCAAACCAGAGTAGATTAGGATATTGGAATATATTTAAATAATTATTTTTCTCTTTCCTTCTGTAGGTGAAGATGACTTAATAGAACTTACCACAGTTACTTTAGAATCTCCGAAAGCATTGCTGGCGGAGGGCTGACTAGGGGTTAGATGATGCATCTTCTTACTCTGCAAAGTCTCCTCAGGCCCCTTCATAACAGCAGTGCTTGTTTGGTTCTTTTTAAAGACATAGCCTGATCCAAAGAGTTCTTCCATTAGACTGCTTTTCTTCTCTCTGAAAGTTGTGTCTTTTGCTTTTGTTCTGGAAGATTTACCAAAAGAGGGTTCATAGGTGACAGTAGGATGCTCCAGCCTCAGTTCTCCCCTGTGGCTGTGGTGCTTGTCTGTGCTATGAGAGCACCTCGTGCTGCCTGCATTGCCCAGCCCGCCTGAAGCAGGAAGCCCATGATGCAAGTTTTCGATCGCTTCTGTGAATGAATAATGCTTTCTTTGTCTGAAGGGTATTTTGATATTTGGAGCAGCATTTTTATCTGGCATTTCACCCATTTCACTTATTTCTGGACTTCTTTTAGACTTTTCATTTACTGTATCGTCTTCCTGACCACTTTCCCCTTCGGGATGGATTACTTGAATTCTTTTTGGTGGTAGTTCCTGTTCTTCTTTTACTAAAGTGGTTTTCTTTTCTTGATCTTCTGTTCTCTCTCTCTGTTGTCCAGTATTCTCCAGAGATGGCTGTGCTCCTATATGATCCTCTTCCTTTGATAAATCTGTAGTAGAAAAATAGTTAATTTACTGTTTAAAATTAATGGATTTCTATTTCAGGATGGCATGTTGAACACAGTTATTTACACCTACTGACAAGCACGTTACAATGACAAAAAGAAAGAAAATACAGGGAAAGGTGGTATTAACAAGCTTGAAATGTTATACTTTCCTAGAACATACCAGATAAATGAGAATTATGAAACCAAAAGAAAATGATATTCATAAACTTTGCCAATATGTTATTAATAGGTGTTCAACACCACCAGCTAGAAGTAGTGCCCGTTAAAACGAGAATATTTTTTACCCATCCAATTGGCAGATAATTTCCAGAGTTGGACAGAATATAGGGAAGTTGGAACTTTTGTTCCCCATTGGTGGCTTTGTAAGCTGGTATGTAGTTTGCATGGCAATTTGGTAGTATCAGAATTTTAAGTGAACGTGCTCTTAGACCCAACAACTTCACTTGCAGAACCAAACCCTACAAAAATACACAAAGATGCGTCTAAGGATGTTCACTGCAGCCTGTTTGTGTTTTTTTTCCCCCAATAAATTTATTTATTTATTTAATTTTTGACTGCATTGGGTCTTTGTTGCTGCGCATGGGCTTTCTCTAGTTGTGGCGAGTGTGGGCTACTCTTCGTTGCGGTGCGCGGGCTTCTCACTGCGGTGGCTTCTCTTGTTGTGGAGCATGGGTTCTAGGCATGTGGGCTTTAGTAGTTGCAGCACACAGGCTCAGTAGTTGTGGCTCGCTGGCTCTAGAGTGCAGGCTCAGTAGTGGTGGCACACCGGCTTAGTTGCTCCACAGCATGTGGGATCTTCCTGGACCAGGGCTCAAACCCGTGTCCCCCGCATTGGCAGGCAGATTCTTAACCACCACACCACCAGGGAAGTCCTGTAGCCTGGTTTAGTAAGAGTGAAACATCCTGAACATCTGTTCAAGGATTCCTGGTTAAATGAATTAGAGCGCGTGGGATTGTGGAAACTGAGTTACTGAATGAGGAGGTGACTATGCACGGCCAGGAGGAGATGATCGCAGAATACTGTTGTATGGAAAGATGTCCCTTCCTCTGCAGATCCTTCCCCAGGCACCAAGGAAGCCCCGTGTGCAGCTCTCCCCTCCACAGAGGACCAGACACTCGCGGGTTCTGAGCCAACAGCATCACTAACAGCGAACCGCTCAGTGAGGCCATCGTTTGTGAGGGAGGATGGGGACAATATCGGGTGTGCAAAGAGTTGGAACATTTCCTCATGTGACTACATTTTGGAATAAAATTACTCACTTATACTGTAGGAAAATGAAAATAATACTAGCAGAGGAAAGAAGTATGTTTCAAGAACGGTGTACTCCAATATAAAAGTAAAAAAAAAGTAGATTAAAAAAAAAAAAAGAATTAATGCTGAGCCTGGAAGCCAGTCAAACGTACAGTTAACTCTAAATAGCTGTTAATATTATGCCCTATGATACCTGATGAGAATGTTAACATTTGAGAACATGGGGGAAAGTACTTATTTTCCATGACCTCCCCAGCCCCGCCTGGCCTCCCCGCTGCCGCCCAGGAGCGGGTCTGGTCCCTCCTCCGCACCAGCTCCCTCCCGGCTCCACGGTCCTCACCGTGGCCGAAGTGCTCTGCCCACCGCCCCCTCCGACACGCCACCTCCTACTTCGTCGCCCCCTGTGTGACCCCTCCTCTGGGCCCAGCGTCCGTGGGACCATCTCTTCTCGGGGTTCCACGTGGATCACTTCCTTCTAGTCTCCTGAGCTGTCGTCAGCTCACCCTCAGCCCCTTCCCTGTCCCCTCCTCGGTGGGGACCTTCTTTCCAGCACCCACCGCCCTCTCGCAGCCCCACAGGTCTTCTCCAAGGGCACAGGCTCCCGAGGGCGGGGCATCTTGTCCCCAGGGCCCGGAGCAGTGCCTGACACAGTGTATGCGCAGAAAATACTTGTCAAGTGAATGAGGAAACTTTCTAGGACAGTAAGAATTACCAAAATGGGGCTTCCCTGGTGGCGCAGTGGTTAAGAATCCGCTTGCCAATGCAGGGGACAGGGGTTCGAGCCCTGGTCCGGGAAGATCCCACATGCCACAGAGCAACTAAGCCCGTGCGCCACAACTACTGAGCCTGTGCTCTAGAGCCCACGAGCCACAACTACTGAGCCCATGAGCCACAACTACTGAAGCCGGTGCACCTAGAGCCGGTGCTCTGCCACGGCAATGAGAAGCCCGCGCACCACAACTGAGTAGCCCCCACCTGCCGCAACTAGAGAAAGCCCGCGTGCAGCAATGAAGACCCAACGCAGCCAAAAATAAGTTTATTAAAAAAAAAATTACCAAAATGGACTAAAAAATAGGTGGAAAATGTAAACTGACCAGTGACCACAGAAGGAACCGCATGGGAGCCGGTGGCTTTCCAGGGGTTCTGCCCACCCTCGGTGTTATTTAAACCTCATTCTAAAGCCAGTCTGGCCTCACTGTTAAGAGGTGGTCCCTCCCGGCACGGCCCTGGGCCCCTCGGGGGCTGTTCCCGCGGCTGCTCTTTCCAGGGAGGTTGTGCTCGCCCAGCCCAGTGGGGTGTCGCCCAGTTGTCCCTTTAGCAATAACTTAACATGGAAACAATGGGGCAGTGTCGTCAACGTTCTGAGGGAAGATGATCTCCAGCTTAGAATTTTCTTTCCAGTCAATTATTAATCAAGTCTAAGTAGAAACATGACATCTCCAGAGGAAATGCACACAGATTTGCCTTCCACGCAAGTGTTCTCAAGAAGCCAGTAGAGGTTGCGCTTGTAGGACATGATGGCGTTTACCAGGAAAGGGAAGGACACAGGGTAGGAAAGAGATCTGGTGGTGAAGGGGTGACAGGAACCAGCAGGAAGGGTGAAGGGAGGCCCCAGGACCGCAGAGGGCACCAAGCCAAGGGCTTAAGCATTAAGGGCTGGCACCACCAAGCCCCTGCCCTGCTAACCCCCCAGCCTCCAGTGTCCTTGGTCTGACCTGACCACGCGGGGCCTGGCCGAGCTGTCGCCCTCACTACGGTACCTGCAGCCTGGGTGGGCTGAGGAGCCTCATTTCACCGCACAGAGCCCTCTGCTGTCTCTGGGGAGCCCAGCACACGGGGCCTCTCCCCACACCCCACCTGCAGAGCAGCCCTGCCGCTGCCTGTCTCCGATGGGTCCCCAGCTCCCAGGACCCGGCATGACCTTGGCCCTGGCTGGGCCCCGGTGCCTTCAGAGAAGCTGCGGCCAGCCTGCCTGCTCTGGAATCTTCTTTAGGGGCAGTGCTGCCCTTTACTCAGCTGGGTTTGAGACTGAGACTCAGTTTTTTAAAACTGAACATGTTGTCTAAGAATACACACGGGATTGGGAGTTGTGCGGAAAAGCTGGCATAAAATGGAAGATCGTGGTTGTTTGTGGTGGGCGGCGGGAGGGTTATGGTTATGAAGGGCCCGCAGGGTGCCCCAGGGGACGGTTTCCGCGTCTTAAGCAGGTAGTGGAGTTCGCTTTATAACAGTTCTTTAAATTGAATATATGTTTTATATATACTTTTATACACACACTGAGTAATTCACAAGTTAAAAAAATAAAGAGTAAAGGAGAGGGGCTTCCCTGGTGGTGCAGTGCTTAGGAATCCGCCTGCCAACTCAGGGGACACGGGTTCGAGCCCTGGTCCAGGAAGATCCCACATGCCGTGGAGCAACTAAGCCCACAAGCCACAACTACCGAAGCCCCTGCGCCTAGACCCCGTGCTCCGCAACAAGAGACGCCACTGCTATGAGAAGACAGCGCACCGCAACGAAGAGTAACCCGCTTGCCGCAGCTAGAGAAAAGCCCACATGCAGCAATGAAGACCCAACACAGCCAGAAAAAAAAAAAAAAAAAAAAAAAAAAAAAAAAGTAAAGGAGACTTTTGAAAGTTGTTAAAATTACCTTCATATTTTCTCTTGGAATCCTCTTGGTTTGGTCGTTTACTGATACAGTGAGGAACTGCATGGATTATTTCAATCGATTTTTCTTTATGACCAATGTTTCCTCTTGTCTTTTTACCCTATAATTTAGAAAAGTGGCAAAAACATATTTTTGGCAGTAGAGGTAATTTTAAATTGTGTTTTATTTAATGAATACAAATACTTTTTGTATAGAACAAGTGAGTAAAGCTTACTTTTGTAAAGATATGTTTAATTAGACACAGCAAGAATTCAAATTTGCTGTACCTTAGTTGTCAAAGATGGAACATCTTCCGATTTTTGGGTTTCCTGGTGTCGCATATTTGTAAGTGAAACACTTTTCCTTTCTGCTTGTACTGACTTTGTTGAAGAAACTACAGAACAGGTGTATTATATGTAAGAAACGTATTTTACATTTGGAAGCAATATTGACTTTAAATATAAAATAACAACTGAAGTTTGTAATGTAATTATAAAACAAAGTATAGTAGATGTTTTCTAAAGATTTTCAGTAAATGTATAACATTTGCCAGTTTCACTTTTTCCCCTAGCATCTCGCCTGTTCTGTCTTATTTTGGGCCCCAGAGGTTATGGCTATCACAGTGGTAAAGTACCAAAGAAGCAGGCGTTAGGATGGGTCGGCATTGCCATTGGAGGACACTGCTGTCCCTGCTGGCAGAAGGGATTCAAAACCGTAGCTGTGCAGTTGTGAGAGGGTGCGCCATCGTGTCTCCTGTGTCAGAGCTCTTGGTTGTCCATGGTTGGATTGCCCACGCTAAAGTGCATGAACGCTAAACCTAGTAGTCACTTTCCTTGAAGTGTTATCCCATTTAAATGACCCCATGTTTGATTTTATCATCTTCTCTGCTGGCTGTTGTTCTGGATTATAAACCAAAAGCAAACAAAGGCAGGCAAGGAAATCTGAGGTTGTTGTCTTGAAAAGTAAACACATAGTTACTTGTAGCAAAATGAGAGGCAAGTGTTCCTATTGTGCCTCTTATGAGCAGAATCTTATGCTGGGAGATCTTGCGGGGGAGGGAATTAGTACATCCTGTCTTGAAGGAAAAGATACTACTCAGCAATAAAAAGGTACAAACTAATGATAGTAGCACAGCATAGATGTGTCTCAAAAACATGCTGGCCAAGAGAAGCCAGACACCAAAGAGGACCTGCAGTACAATCCCACTCATGAATTTCTACAACAGGCAAACTGAGCTATTGTGACCGAGGAAATCCGAGGTTGTCTTGGGCTGGGGCTGGGGGACCCCTGACTGCCAGGGGCATGAGGGGGCACCTCCTGAGGAGATGGGTGGGTGTTCTAAATCTTGAGGGAGGTGGTGGTTACATGGGTATAAGTACTTGTCAAAACCCATGGAATTGCACTCTTAAAACGGGTGCATCGTATTGGGGTAAACTGTACCTAAATAAAGGTAACCTTAAAAATCCACACAGTGGCTAACAGATCTACCTAGAAAGTCCAGTATTTGGCAGACATTTTGCATCAAGTTGAAAGTTACCCTCTCATTCACCCGAGTAAGGACATAAAAGACTGAGTGGAGGATGGGAACACGGGAAAGCCTCTCTGTTCTCTTCTAGCTGTTTCAACCATGTCACAGTTTTGTTATTCTAGAATCACAAAATGTGTCTCAATGCTTAACAAAACGAGTTTTTTAAATGTCTGTTATCTTGGTAATATAAGTTAGAAAATCTGACTAGATACTTCAAAATAGATTTCGAGCAAAAATAATTAAAACATACTTTACCTTTTGGATAATCTTCTTTGTCACGTAAATTTCTAAGTATCTGGTTAGTATAGATGTTTCTAATTTCCAGCTCTCGACCCTTCTCCTAAAGAGAACCACAATACCAATATTTCTATAATTGTTTGCTTTTATCAACCTTGATTTCTTGTAAAAAGACAATTTAAAGTGAGCTCAGTGTTCTTTGGATAAAATCTATAGGTTCCAGCAGAACCAGAAATGGGCCATATCATTATATATCATTCCCAACATCAAAAAGCACTAGCTTTAAAAAAAAACACACACACTAGCTTTTTAACAGAGTAACAAACCACTGTGAGTGGACAATATATATATTTTAAAATTAATTAATTAATTTTTGGCTGCATTGGGTGTTCGTTGCTGCGCACGGGCTTTCTCTAGTTGCAGCGGGCGGAGGCTACTCTTTGTTGTGGTGCGCGGGCTTCTCACTGCGGTGGCTTCTCTTGTTGCGGAGTGCGGGCTCTAGGCGCATGGGCTTCAGTAGTTGTGGCTCGCGGGCTCTAGAGCGCAGGCTCAGTAGTTGTGGCACACGGGCTTAGCTGCTCTGCGGCATGTGGGATCTTCCCGGACCAGGGCTCGAACCGCTGTCCCCTGCATTGGCAGGCGGATTCTTAACCACTGATCCACCAGGGAAGCCCCATTTTTGAATTGGGTTATTTGCTTTTTGGTTTTTGAGTTTTTCCTCACAGTCTCTTTTAATCTATAAGTTCCCACCCTCATCTCTTTTATTTGTTTCACGTTGATATTTATTTGTTGTGGAAACAGGGTAGTTTGTGCTGTAGACAGTCTGATGTTGCTGATCGCATCCCTGAGGCGTTGCTTATCATGTTCCCCTGCTACCATATCTCTCTTAAATTGGTTGTTAGAGCTAAATGTTCAATCAGATCTAGGTATGTTTTTTCTGGCAATAGTGCTCCCTAGGTGGAGGTGTGTACGTCTGTCAGGAAGTGCATAGCATCGGATGGTTTCCCTTTGTGATGATCATTGCTCAGATCCACTATTTCATTAGAAGTTCCAAAATAGTGATATTCTCATCCTTTCATTCCTTCTTCATTATTGATGGGAATGCCTTTACAAGGAAGGTCTTCCCTTCTCACAAGTTATTTGGTTACTCTGAGTATAGGAAAGGTAAAAGTAATTGTTTCTTTTCCTTTATTTGCCAGTTTTTGAAATAGTGTGCTGGTTCCCTAGCATCCTCTAAAGGTGACTGAGTAATCACTGAGGTGTTTTGTTTTGTAAATATCCTTATGAACTTTCTGATTTCTGTATATTTGCTAAGTTTCAATCCACACAGTTATCTTTACTGAGCCTAAATTGCCCCATCTTTGGCCAGTAAGAACCATCTTTGGCTCCTGAATCTCTTTGACATTACCCTAATGGTTCTTTGTAGTTTCCTTGCTTCTCTATATGTCCCAGGCTCACGTAGTATAGTTCATGCTCCAGACCTAGAATTTTTTTAAGGTGCCTTAGTTCTTTTTAGTGGGTTATGGATTTTGAAGATGATAGTATGTCATTAGGGGTATTCATTGTTAGTGAGTGGGTCACATTAGGAAATGTGTATTTATTTTTAAAGATAAAAATGTATCGTAAAATCATACCTTCACTTCAATTCACAATCAGGACTACAGGAGTTTTATCTGACCTTATCTTACTTCTGTATTTTCTTTCTTCCATCTCCCAAATCCCAGTTCTCAATGGCACCAGCATAGTTCATTTTGTGCTTTATCCCATAAGATACATACAACAGTCTCAAAATAACCGTACCAACTCTGTCATCAAGAGTGTATTTCACTAGGCATATGCAGTGAAATTGACGTGTTTTAAGTCTCTTGGAATGGTGTCTCTCTGTGACATTATGCCTACAGCGGAATACACAGTGGGCTCATTTTTCTTTTTCATTTTACTCTGGATTTTTAGGGAACTTTTTTTGATTATTATTATTATTTTTTTTACATTTCATTCTGCTTCATAATTACACAAAATATTTACATATTTCCAAAGTCAAATCTACCAAAAAGATATTCAAGGAAATCTAGATTCTATAGCTGTCCCTTCTACTCTATTTTCTCCCCATTTCCACTATTATCCTACTATGCTTTTTTCAGAATAGAAGCAAATTTGTAGATATCTTTGTATTGTCTCCTTTCCTTACATGATGGCATACTACACACTTCCCTCTGCCTTCCTTTTTTCACTTACCAATATATCCTGGCGATTACTCCATATTACAACATAAAGAACCCTCATTCCATTTTACAGATGCACAGAAATCCATTGCGTATATTTACTTTTCTTTTTAAAAATAAATTTGGATCTTACTGTATATAGAATTTTGTATCTTTCTTTTCATTAAGCATTTCATTAGTTATTAAGCTTTTCTCCTGTCAAATTTGTTTTTTAATGACTGTATAGTATATATGTGCACATGGCTGCATATGAAAGCACAAACTTAACTTTAAGATTCCCTGATTGTGTCTCCACATGTGTGTGTGTTTGCTTTGACCAGTGGATCTTGAGGCCTCTTCTGTTAGACTTCTAAGGTAGTGCCTATAGCCACGCCCATTTTCTGGCACATTCTTCTCTCTGAAGTTTCCTGAGGCTCCAGAGAAGAATGAAACAGAACTCTTTTCCCTGCTTTACAAAGGGAGAGTCTACATCCAACTTTCTTCCCTGTCTCTGAGTGCCCTCAAGGCTCCTGGGAAACCTGTATTTCCTATTTGACATAAAAGTTAAAGATTCTTTTCTTAAAGAATCATGCTTAAGATTTACTAACTGAGGCTTGAACGGCCTATATTTCTTAAGTATTTTATCTAGCTTTTCCAACTTGTTGCACATTTTAGAAATCTTGAAGGCAGAAAGAACAAAAGTCTGAAAAGTAAATTTTTTTTAATGTTTTTTTTTTTTTTCTTTTGGCTGCGCTGCACAGCTTGTGGGATCTTAGTTCCCCAACCAGGGATGGAACCTGGGCCCCGGCAGTGAAAGTGCTGAGTCTTAACCACTGGACCGCCAGGGAACTCCCCAAAGAAAATATTTTTAATTCTCACTTTTAGGGCAGATTTTTAAAAAACAAGTATAGTTGCTGTACAATATTATATGTTACAGGTGAACAGTACAGTGATTCACAATTTTTAAGGGTTAAACTCCATTTATAGTTATTATAAAATATTGGCTATATTCCCAGTACATCCTTGTAGCTTATTTTATACCTAATAATTTGAACCTCTTACTCCTCTACCCCTATATTGCCCCTCCCCCTTCCCTCTCCCCACTGGTAACCACTAGTTTGTTCTATCTGTGAGTCTGCTTCTTTTTTGTTATATTCACTAGTTTGTTGTATTTTTTAGATTCCACAAATAAGTGATATCATAGAGTATTTGTCTTTCCCTGTCTGACTTTTCACTTAGCATAATGCTCTCCAAATGAGGGCACATTTTAAAAGACAGTTTTCTAAGCATATCTGCAAGTGAGGCCTTAAAATGAATTTATGTATGTATAAAGTAGATAAGCAACAGGGATTTACTGTACAACACAGAGAACAATATTCAATATCTTGTAATAAACGAGAATGGAAAATAACCTGAAAAAAATATAACTGCATCACTTTGCTGCACACCTGAAACTAACACAGTATTGTAAATCAACTACACTTCAATAAAAAAAATGAAAAAATGAATTTATGGGCCACAAAAATTACTCTAAATATTTTAATAAGTGAATTTTTTAAATAGAAAAACTTATTTTGGGTTCCACTAAAATGTTAACAAAGTACAATATTACTTCATGTGATGAGATAAAAATGATAATAAGAAGTCTTGTGAATGAATTGACAAGAGTTTTAATTTTTCTAATTACATATTCACCAGGCTGTTAACTGATTCTCATAATTTCAGATCCTCTGTTCATATGGTTGTAGGGAA
>NW_006798409.1:742006-757968 GCF_000442215.2 Lipotes vexillifer | reverse complement strand
GTAGGGAAAAAAGTTAATTTGAGAAAGCTATACTTGAAGTTAAGGAATTCAAAGATATGTTAGGCATAAATAGCTCTGATAGTTTGGGAAGCAGCATTTCACAAATTTTGTTACATTTTGCTCTAAAAGAAGTACCTTAAGTTTTTGTTGAAGGTGTTTTATTTCCATTTGCAGAGTCTTTGTAGCTGCTTGAGCTGCTAAGGTCTTCTGGTTCTCAAAGGCCAACTGCCGAGTAAAGGCTTTATTGTTCAGCCTCAGTTGTTTCTCCAAGCTCTGAAAATAGTATATATTTCAACTCTCTGGAACCAGTGTAGTATTATAAAATACTTCGACTGTAATGGAACTAATTACATTTATGAAAAGTGCAAAATTTTAATACAATTTTAGTGGATGGCTTGTCTAGAGGACACATGTTAGAACTAAATATTACCACACACACAAAAAGCCAAAAAATTCCAGATCCCAACTCTAGGGAATAAATATCATGTTTACAGCCTAATGTCTTTTTACACTCTGGAATTTGGTAAAAAAATTTTTTGGAACAGATCCTGAAAAATCAATAAGTAAAATCAACGTTATACTTTACAACTAAACCTAAGCAGTTCTGTTGAAATGAAGTGTACCACTAACTTAGCATGGTGCACTCCGTGAAAACCTTTCAAATCTCTCTTGCCAAAGGGTTGACCAGCGTCAGTGCAGACCATCATGCTCGGACTGTGATTCTCAGATAACTGAGACAGGAAGTTACGATGGGGTCTCACAGAGCCACACCACGTGGATGAATTATAAGCCAATGAAATGACTGACTTAGCACAGTAACCATCTATAAATACAAAGGACTCACTGTTGCACATTCGCCTTCTCTGTGGAACGAGAACTGTTTGAGCAGGACTTTGACAGGAGCTTGGCCAAAAGGCCTTTTCTTTCCTTCTTTTCCATAAAGTGTGGTTTCGCTCATTACAACATTAATACTTTCTCATTAAAGTGGAAAATATGGTAAGCTAATAGGACGAAATAATCGCTAAACATCCCATTTCCTAACATATTAACATTAAAAAAAAAACCCGACATGTTTTGGCCCACAAACTTTTTCTCCCACCAAATGCCCTACAACCAAACGAAATTTCCCATACAGCCAAGTGCCTCCGATAAGAAAATAGCTAATTAGTTCTCAAATTCTTTTTGGTTTTGTAGTATAAAAACATGAGCTACTTAAACATGTTTGTGTAAAAAATATGTAGATGAGATACAAATACGTTTACTTTCACATGACAGACAGATGCTAAGATGGATCCAATCCTACCTGAAAGGCCAAACTTTAGAAGTTTGGTACACTATTTACATGAATGAAAAATGAGGTGGCTCATTATTTCCTGTAGCTCCCATATCCATTTTATGTGAGAAAATTCTCTTTGAGAATAGAGGAGGGTTTCACCAAAAAAGAAATAACAGAAAAAA
The DNA here is from genome assembly GCF_000442215.2 of Lipotes vexillifer. Taxonomy (NCBI): domain Eukaryota; kingdom Metazoa; phylum Chordata; class Mammalia; order Artiodactyla; family Lipotidae; genus Lipotes; species Lipotes vexillifer. The sequence goes on along the minus strand of NW_006798409.1, from coordinate 756,510 downwards.
AAGTGGCTGAAATGAACTTGATATCTTATTATTATTTCAAGATCATTGAAAATATTTGTCTCTCACCTTTAGGGAATTAAACAGTAAATTACTTCCATTTGTGTTTATGTCCATAGAGACCAAAACTACCTAATGTAAAATAGGCAGAATTCTCAATATGATCAGAGTGTCCTCCCAAATCATCCCTTGTAATGTAATCCCCAGGCTTTTGACCACCATGCACCCTTGAGGAATATCTATCTATTCATTTCTAAAATTATTTAAATTCCTTTTCCCTATCTGTCCCCAGGAATATTACCTGGGGAAATTTTCTATTTCTAGGACATTAGAAATGTCTCGACAGACTGATGAGGGAGAGAACAAGGAGCGGGGTGGCGAGGAGATGCACTCAGGGTTTAGGGAAGCAGCCTTTAAGAAGGCAGTTTGGAGTAGAGGCTTGCTTTCTAGGAGAGGTTTCCCACAACACAGCACAGCACAACCCCCTTCAGCATGTGAACAAAATCCCTTGACCTCAGCAGCTGGACTGCCTGAGAGAAAGGTCATTTCCAGATAAATGAGCCCAGCTGTAGCTGAGCAGAACCGCATGGGGCCTTCCCAGGACAGAACCCCTCACCCCACCCCCTGCAGTGTCCTCCACCTGCCTCTGGTCTGTAGAAAAGCTTTATCCTCTTATGCCTTTCCTGAGTTCCAAAGAGTAAATTTAGTCAGAGAAATGAGAAAATGAAGAAAGAAAGGAAAATAGTCAAGAAAGACAAAGTAATAACAGTTTAGCCATTAAACAAAGTAAAGGACCTTTAGTCCCTCTGCAGGGCCTACAGTTAATATTCTGAGCCATGTCCTGTGAGCTGTTCTGTAGATACTGAAACCCCATCAGGTGGAAGAAGATAACTGCACGCTGCCCACCAGCACGGAGACCGCAGTCGGGTTGGAACCAGAAGGTTGATGATGCTGACTCCCGATTACCTCACCACCAACCAATCAGAAGAATGTCCACGAGGTGATCACACAGCCCACGTCCCCCCTCCCTCACCCTGTCTTTAAAAACCTTTCCCTGAAAGCCATTAGGGAGTTTGGGCCTTTTGAGCACTAGCTGCCTGGACTCCTTGCTTGGTGCTCTGCAGTAAACACCTTCCTTCACTACAGCCCGGTGTCAGTAGATGGGCTTTACTGTGCACGGGCGAGCGGACCCGAGTTAGGTTGGGTAACATAGCCACAGGACCTCTTGCCCAGTGCACAACAGAAGGAGCTGTTTCTCTCCTGTGCCCCTCCCCTTCCCCACCCCCACCCCCTCCCCATCAGACACCACCATCCGTGTGCTCTTGCTCAGCACAGCAGTTGGTAGTGCTTCATTCCACAGGCATATATGATGAATGCGCACCCTCTCTCTATTAACTTTGGAAACTTAACATTTCTAGACCTCTGAAATACAGACCTGTATTTGTTTGTCATTTCCCTCCATTTTTGTTGTAAGAACAGACAATCTTTGAGTAAGCTCATCCCTCTCTGCAAGATGTTTGTCTTCAGAAAGTTTCTGCAGTGCCTGCAAGGCATCTTTAGTCTTCAACAGCTCGCTGTCTGTTTCTCTAAGTTTCCCAGACACGGCTCTTTCCTTTCCCTGGGATTTCCTGAGTAGCTGCCTTAAATTTTTTACTTCGTTCTGATGTTTAACCACAATTTGAGGTAGATTATTTTGTGAATTCTCATATTTTCCTATAGCTTTCAAGTGCTTAAGCTGGAGTTGTTTCAGAAATTGGTTTTCTATGACTGTGGCCTCTAGTTTGCGGTGTAGATCAGCTAATTCATTTTTCAGTTCTTTAATCTTATGAAGCCTCGCTGAGAGTATGCGGTGAGTTATGGCATCTCGTCTCTGGGCAGCCACACTGATCTGAGAATTTAAAAATGGTGCATTCCAGTTGTGCTTTTTCTCCACCGAGATTTCCTTCTGGCCTGTGTAAGCAGATAATCCAGTTTGTTACTAGTAATGTGTACATAGATATGTAGATATGTAAATATACAGGCATGTGTAATACCCCCCACCCCCTGCCCTCACACATATACATACATACATACGCAAACTAGAAGGGGAAGGAACTAACACTGAATGAATACCCATGCTTTAGGCTAGGTACTTGACATTTAGGTATCTCATTTAATACAATCCTTTAACGTCAGTAGTAGTCTATTTTAGAGCTGGAGATTATAAGTCATTTTTCAAAGGTTACATAACCACAAAGTGACATAAAATGAACTGAAAACCAGGTCTTCTCTGACGCTAAAACCTGTACTTATTTCTATCATAAAAGGTATACTAAAAATCATAATACTCGATAACATTTACTAAGGGTTTACCATATGTGAAGCATTGAATTAAATGCTTTATGTAGATTATCTGACATAATTCTTCCAACAAAACGTTACAAGGCAATCAGAGTGTGACATTAGAGCCTAATGTTATATATATGATGATCTCATGTATTTAAAAAGAACCTTAAAAAGCCATTAAACTTCTTAGAGTATTCATATAAGGATTCCATCTCTCAATAAACCCAACACAACCAATTTTTCCTCTGTTACTTTTGGGTGAGCACTAAATTAACTAGTTAGATGGTTTGTATTTGGGAGTCTATTTTGAACAAAAAGCATCTAAATGATATTACATGAAGCTTATGTAACCGAATTCGAGTATGTCAAATGTATGTGTAACCTCATTGTATTATTATCCCATTTTAAAGATGAAAAAACTGTGCTGAGTGATGTCATTTATCAATGGGCACACAGCTGGTAAGTGGTGAGACAGACTCACGTCTATGTACCTTTGTTACTGCCCCATATGTATTGTATGTACGTACATCTGTATGATATTCATATGTGCATCTGTGTATGTAAATATATGTGTGTGTGCATGTGCACATATTAGTATATCTATACTCTGAGAAAGAGATTGAAACTGGATTCTAGAATCTAAAAAAAATATTGTCCTCATCCTGGAGAGAGAAAGGCTCTTAGTGGCCAGTGTCACTGGAGTCCTAACCCTAAGCTATTGGCCAAGCGTGGACACATCATCTGAGACATGGCTTAGCATGTTTGGTCTAGGTGGTGGGAAAGGCAGTTCCGCCTGTGATGGAAACAATGAGTCAACAGAAACAGAAGATGCTTTCTGAGGATAAAGCATGTGAATCTTGAGCATGACAGACCACACAGATTTCACAATGATCACAGGATCAGTATCAAATCAATAACCAATGGACTGTCTTTACAACTATGCCTCCAGAGGTTTTTATTTTCCCACTGGGAACAATATAGTAGGGGCTATGGTTGAATACTTGAGTATCTTGGAATAGACTTTTGAGCACACTGAAAACTGGGAAGCAGAGGTCAGACTCTAAGACACCTACTAGAAGGCCAGAGAAGAGGTGTCTGTGGTTGTATCAGGCCGGACACTCTAATACCTTGGGCACTGGCTGGGGGAGTTCTAGACCCAGGCAGTGTGGATCAGGCTGGATGAAAACAGGGGTGGGTGAGGGCTCTCAGGCTCCACACCATGTCCAGCATGATTGAACTTGACCCCAACTTGTAATGCCTTCCAGCTCTTGGGTGGTGTGACCGTGGAGGAGAAAGAGATTCTCCTGAGCCTGGAGGGATGAGGGGTGGTGGGTTCAGTGGGCACTGGAGGCTTGTGTCCCCACCTCACGCTGGACTCAAGTGATGGGAGAGCAGAGTCAGCATGAGTGGGGACTAAACCCCACGGGCATGGGGCACTGGCCAAGGCCCCAGGTCGAGATGTGCACCGAGGGCCTGGGTGCTTCGAAAACAGGACGTGTCAGCCTTTGAAAGATCACATGGGCCTGGACAAGAAACACAGACGTGATGAAAATGGAAGGGCCAGAGACCCTTCCCCAAATGTCCTTGTCTGTGTAAGGCCCCCCATACGCCCTTCATTCCCCAAACATGACTGAGATTCAATGTCTTATCTACCCTAGTGGGTGCCTGTGAGAGAATGAACCAGATTGTTTTGCTTCAGAAAGGTAAATATCCCATTTGCATTTGAGTGATGTAGAATAAATTCATACTATATATGTCATGTATACTTGTATAATAATAAAGTTTAGGAAACTTGAAATAGGGTTTAATCCTTAAAGATTTATATCTCATTATCCTAACCTATACATAAGAATGGTAAAGCTTACAATTTCTGTCCCGTTTCACACAATAAGGCAGATTTAGCTGAATGATTAAGCTACTTTTAAGATAACTAATTGTTAAACCACTAAAATCTAAAACACTTAATGCACCAAAAACATGTACATTTAAGTCCATGTTAGCCAAAAACGGACTCTTCTCATTGCTTCAGCGTAGGCATGCTTCCCACTACAAAGAGTGAATGAACCGTGCTCTTTTGAACAGACCTAAGGACAGCCTCTTCACCGGCTCCAGCCCGTCCATTTCCCAGGTGCATCCCCATCCTCAGCCCCGCCTTTTTTTGGGGGGGGGGGCGGCACGCGGGCCTCTCACTGCTGCGGCCTCTCCCGTTGAGGAGCACAGGCTCCGGACGCGCAGGCTCAGCGGCCACGGCTCACGGGCCCAGCCGCTCCGCGGCACGTGGGATCTTCCCGGACCGGGGCACGAACCCGTGTCCCCTGCATCGGCAGGCGGACTCTCAACCACTGCGCCACCAGGGAAGCCCCTGCCCCTCCTTTTAAAAGCACGATTGTCCTCCTGTCTCACTGCTGTACCCATGCTGTCTCTTCCCCCGTTTTCCCTGGCCCCGTCGTAGCCCCGTCTCCTGGTCACTTTCCTCTTTGGTCTCTCGGTCCCATTCCGTTCCCGAAGTCGTCCACACCCTCAATCTGGTTCTGGTCCTTAGCCTGAGCCAGGTCCCTGCTGGCGCTGGCTCTGCCCTCTGCCGGGTTCTCTCTCTCTTCCACGTCACCGTAAAAGACGTAGCTCACTTCCTTCAAGGACCAGGGTAAGAAGAGGTTCAAAGGCAGGCCTTTCCCCTTCCTGTTCTCCAGAGCCCTGGCATTAGTGTTGGAGAGGGCATCCCCTCAACCCCACCGCAGGGCTTCCACCTCCCCGGACTAAAGACAACAGGGCAAAAGCTGTCCAGAGCAACTGAATGCAGTAAAATAACTTTTTTTTGTATACCAGGTTTTGAGTGACTATCACATATTTTAGCATTGTATTGACAAAACACATCAAGGAAGGATATATAATTGAAGGAATTCTGAAAGTACATTTTTCTACAAAAGGAAGAAATAACCATGTTTTGAAAATCAAATTATAGAAATATATTGCTCGCTATTTACATTGATTTAAGTAAATCTCCAATATCTGACCAGAGCAAATATCCTATCATACTGAAGTCCTCTTTTTATCCCTATAATTTTTCTCTATGAAATGTTTTTCTGCTATAAAATTTGCTTTCCTAAGATGGGAATTGAAAATAATCTCTGATGTTACTATTCTTGAGTGAATTCTGGGTCCGTAGTGGTGGTTCCTGATCCAGTGTTACCAGCCCCTGAGGGTCAGAGGTCTACTTTTATATATAAGAAAGCTGAACAGAAATTGAACCTTCACTGGAGAACAGACTGCACTGGCTAAAACGTAATGCCATTTTGCTTTGGGTTAGAATTACATTACCCCAGCATTAATTCATCAATTACTTGCTGATTAAATTTTTTGGCAAACATTTGCAAAACATGAGCTGGGAGAGAACAAAAGAATAAAAGAATAAACCAAGAGACACTTTTATCATTCTGTGATAAAGCTTGATGTTACAATGAGTGTTTTAAGGTCATCGACACCGGTACGAGGATCCTCAGGGACATATAATTTGGGTTAATGATGCAGCCAAGATTTACTTAAAATAATTTCAGAGTATTCATACACGAAAGCATACCCAAGGGAGAGCAAGCCCTCACTCGGATCATGGAATTTAGGTTCTAGTTCCCTGTGAAGTGACAGTTCATTTAGGCTGCTCCCAATTTATGAACAGGTATCTTGCAAAAAGGACACAATAAATATTTGTGGAATAAATAAATAAGGAATCAGTTTTTAAAAGTCAAATTATAAGGTGCTTAGAACTCAAAATACAGTTCGTTTCTTGTAGAAATGGTTTTATAAATGCTAACTGCATTCTCACGCAGTCCCACAAAAGCCCAGACTCCATGTAAGATGTAGTATATCGTTTGAGGATTTCTTGTCATAAACCCCTGGGGCCAAACTGTTTCTGAATTTTGGGGGGTTTATCCTTCGTGATGCATATATAGTATTTTCCAAAGTACGCCCAGTAGGGCTGGGGACATCACGCTTTGTTTTTGTGGTGAATATTTTTGTAGTGAAATTTATATGATTATATTTTGCACAAAGTGAAATCAACAAAGATCAGTCTCATGTCAGTTCAAATCAGATTTTTGTTGCCAAATCAGTGTTGGTGCCAAAGATATAAAGAACGTTTGGTTTTCAGAGTTCCGTAAATTTCAAATGTGGCTGAGGGAGTATGACTGTAGAGCCTGTCCGTGATGTATGTGCTGTTGTGATAATCTCTACAAATGCCTGGATAGACTTCCCATGACACAGTCTTCTGCCCTGGGCCTTGCCAGGATGTGTGGGACTCCCACCTCTCCAGAGAAAGGGCTCCTTTTGAGAATCTGGATGAAAACTATGGGTCCTTCTCCCTAGAAAGTTTACAAACGCAAATAAATACACACAAACATGCAAACGATCCCCTGGGGTTTGCAGATGCGGGCCTTAGATGAAGAATCCCTGCTCTACAGCTGGGAAGAAGGGCAATGGAAGATTCTAGATCTTCACTGGGGGTCCCAGGCACAGCTGGTCATGGCAGGCTGGGGATGGGAGGCAGGTACTGGGTGAATGTGGCACTACATGTGCTCCAGTTAGAGTAGGCTCTTAATTATTTTCCAGCTACTGACTAGGCAGTTCTGATGGTCACAGTGGAAAAAGAGTTCCAGCTATTTCTACACAGGGAATATTTATAAGCCTAGCATTGCCTGCCTGGGAATAATAACCGCCTGGGCAGGGAGCGGGGAATGAAGAGGTCTAGGATGTTGCAAAGCTAATCCCAATTCGCATAGTTAGGAGTTGATGGAGTACTTTTAAAATCCACAAGGAAATGACTCTATTAACAGCCTTTTGAACCATCCTTGTTTCTAAAGAGCACCTTTGCCAATATGCCTCACCGGATGCGAAGACCATCTTCCCGGGGTGCTGAGACAGATACTTACATTTCATTGGTGATTGAAACCTTGATTCTTCAGCTGAGATGAAAGGCAAGAGGCCAGTGAATTCCAAGTACTGTGGTATTCTGTAACAAGTCCACCTGTTAACTAAAACCCTCAAGAGGGCTAGGCTTTATGTTTTAAGCCTAACTTTCTGTTATTTTGTAATTATCCTTAATTTCTCTATTTCCCATTCCTTCTATAAAAATTCACTTATAATGTTTATAATTTACAGTCTGGAAAAACCATAAAACTGAATATGGACCACTTCAGATAGTAGTGCATTAAATAATAATGTCATTATAGCCAGAAATTTGGTCTTGTTGGGAAATTTTGCTTCTTACCTTTAGGTTGGGAGATTTTAGAAACATTATACTTTTTCTTTTCCTCCTTCTTTTCTTTTACTACAGGCTGCTCTAAATAATTCTTTTTAGCCGCGGTTTCTGAACATTCAGAGAGAAAGTCTTCTGAATAATCGTAGTGAGAACGTGAACTTCTGCAGGAACACTGAGATCTGCTGTAATCAACACTCTTGTCGGAATCGTTGCTGTTCCTGGGAAAACCTGGGCTGCTGCTCTGGCATTTTTCAGGCCTCCTGTCATTTTCTAAGGCCACACTGGGGAAATGTCCATCTGGATTTGTTTCTGTTAGATCAGCCAATGACATAGTAAACAACCTAATAGAAGAAAAGTATTTTTAGATTTATAGCTATTGACGTTGAAATGAACCTGCGCTTTAATATATTTAACTATAAATGAATAATTAGGAATACAAAACAACACATTATTTTGAAGTATTTTCTGGAAAAAATTTCAGTTTGGTTTTTATATTTTTTCTCTACCTAAAATGTAAGACTCTTGAGACTGAACTTTGGGGAGATTATATTCACAGGAAATATAAAGTTCACATCAGGTAACAACAATGACAACAATTTAAAAGTTAGTGAATTACAGTCTCATTCTCTAAGGCTGGCTGTTTTTTTTTTTTTTAATTTAAGTATAGTTGACTTACAATGTTGTGTTAGTTTCAGGTGTACAGAAAAGTGATTCAGTCATACATACACGTATATATATATATATACATGCTAGAACAAATAAAGAATGCTTTAAGTTCCCAAAGCAGTTCTATTCCCTAATCTTTGTGTAAGAACCACTTTGAGCTTCCTTAAACTCAGTCTGAACCGTGTTTGGCTTTGGGAAAGGGTGATCAGGCACTGTCTGGAACATACCAAGCCCTCTCCACTGGTTATCAAGAGACAGAAGTAGCACCTCACTGTTGTCTACCGGATGCTGAGGGTCACCTAACTGCAGACATTCATTCAGCTGAGAAAACAACCAGGTGATTCCTCCATGTGTAGTCAGTCACTTTTCCTTCCGTAGAGACTGATAAAGAAGGGAGCTATCACGTACCTTTCTGAGGCTGTCTTTGGAACGCACACAGCGTGGGGAGCAGCTTCTAAGGGCCTCCGCTGACTCCCACTTCCTGGTATAATCCCGTCCCCTCCAGTGTGACTCAGGTGTCGCTTCTAAGATAAGGTAACTAAAGGATTCTGACTTTCTTCTTAATCACCCTCGCTTTTTCTCTCATTTGCTCACATTGATGGAAGCCAATTGCCCTATTGTAAGCTGACCCACGGGGAAGCACACATGGCAGGAAACTGAGCCCTCAGGCCCATAGCCAGGGAGGACCTGAGGCCCTCCTGCGATCGGGCTGCGGGAGCGGAATCCTACCACCAGCCATTCGGGTGAGCTTGGAACATCCCCCCCCCCCCCCCCCCCCTTATCCCCCCCCGCTAGGTGGTCACAAACCACGGAGCTAATCTCCCTGTGCTATGCAGCTGCTTCCCACCAGCTATCTGTTTTATGTTTGGTAGTGTATATATGTCCATGCCACTCTCTCACTTTGTCACAGCTTACCCATGCCCCTCCCCATATCCTCAGGTCCAGTCTCAGTGTCTTTATTCCCACCTTACCCCTAGGTTCTTCGTGACCTTTTTTTTTTTCCCTTAGATTCCATATATATGTGTTAGCATATTTGTTTTTCTCTTTCTGACTTACTTCACTCTGTATGACAGACTCTAGGTCCATCCACCACACTACAAATATCTCAATTTCGTTTCTTTTTATGGCTGAGTAATATTCCATTGTATATGTGTGCCACATCTTCTTTATCCATTCATCCAATGATAGACACTTAGGTTGCTTCCATGTCCTGGCTATTGTAAATAGAGCTGCAGTGAACATTTTGGTACACGCCCCCACCGAGTCTGGAGGTAACTGCAGCCCCAGCCGACATGCTGAAGCAGGCTTGCGAGACATCCTGAGCCAAAGGACCCAGCTGTGCCCGGATTCCCGACCCACCGGATAAAAAAACGTTCGTTGTTGTTTTTCCAGCCAGTAGGTGTTCATTTGAGAACGGGAGACAGACTTATAAAACAGCAAACTTCCGTGTGAATCGATCCCAGGAGGTTATGAAACAGTGATCTTGCAGAAAAATGGAAGAACGGGATTTTATGCTAAACAACTTAGTTTATTTAGGTTAATAGATGCTTTCTAGAATGTGTATTTACTTAGTTTTGAAAAAATCTATATAATACCATATTTTCTCTATCTCTAATCCATTAATTTTAATAAAATCATGATCTTATCAAAGTAGTTTTTTGGAGTGGTGGCCGACCACACTGTTGTTTTAAGCTGTGAAGTTTTGGGGTGATTTGTTACACAGGTGTGGGTCACTCATACACTCAGATGTATCTTCCCACGGTGGTTCAGTTTCCAAAAGAGTTACTTGGGCTTAACACAAATTATACCTACGAGAGAGAGAGAACATTTTTATTTATTTTTTAATTTATTTGGCTGTGTCAGATCTTAGTTGCGGTTCACGGGCTTAGTTGCCCCGAGGCATGTGGGATCTTAGTTCCCAGGCCAGGGATCGAACCTGCATCCCATGCATTGAAAGGTGGATTCTTAACCACTGGACCACCAGGGAAGTCCCCCAAGAGAGAATATTTTTAGAATTCTGAAAATCCCAGGACCCAGAACTGTTCTAAAATTTCTACCTATATAACCGGAATATGGGTTTGTTTGGGTTCACCTGTGAAAATTCCATTCTAATTCATGAAAATGAATCTGAGAGTCATCAGCAAGGTAAAACCAAGTTTGATTTTTTTTTTTTTTTTTTTTTTTTTGCGGTACGCTGGCTTCTCACTGCTGTGGCCTCTCCTGTTGCGGAGCACAGGCTCCGGATGTGCAGGCTCAGCGGCCATGGCTCACGGGCCCAGCCGCTCCACGGCATGTAGGATCTTCCCAGACCGGGGCACGAACCCACGTCCCCTGCATCGGCAGGTGGACTCTCAACCACTGTGCCACCAGGGAAGCCGCCCAATTTTGATTTTTGGCTATTCCTAGTCAGCATGTACCTTGAAAGCACATATTAAGCAGCTCTCTGGAATATTCAGTCTGTTAAATGGTAGTTTTCTCATTGATCTGTTAAAAATTGATAGAGGACTAGTATTAGGCCTATAACTACCTTTAAGTTGATTAAATTGTTTTAGAGTATATTTGTATTAATATAAGTAGGCTACACCACATTGTTATCAATAAAAAAATGTAAGCAGGCTCCACATATGGATGGATTTCTGATTATGTGGTGTATTATTTAAAAATCTAGGCTTTAAGCCAACCATCTAATGTTCCTTTTTTTTTTTTGGAACTGAAGAGCTGGGAGAAAGATGACTATTTATTTGATTTATTTACTTTTTTTTTTTTACATCTTTATTGGAGTATAATTGCTTTACAATGGTGTGTTACTTTCTGCTTTATAACAAAGTGAATCAGTTATACACGTACATATGTTCCCATATCTCTTCCCTCTTGCGTCTCCCTCCCTCCTACCCTCCCTATCCCACCCCTCTAGGTGGTTACAAAGCACCAAGCTGATCTCCCTATGCTATGCGGCTGCTTCCCACTAGTTATCTATTTTACGTTTGGTAGTGTATATATGTCCATGCCACTCTCTCACTTTGTCACAGCTTACCCTTCCCCCTCCCCATATCCTCAAGTCCATTCTCTAGTAGGTGTGTATCTTTATTCCCATCTTGCCCCTAGGTTCTTCATGACATTTTTTTTTCTTAGATTCCATATATATGTGTTAGCATACTGTATTTGTCTCTCTCTTTCTGACTTACTTCACTCTGTATGACAGACTCTAGGTCCATCCACCTCACTACAAATAACTCAATTTCGTTTCTTTTTATGGCTGAGTAATATTCCATTGTATATATGTGCTACATCTTCTTTATCCATTCATCTGATGATGGACACTTAGGTTGCTTCCATCTCTTGGCTATTGTAAATAGAGCTGCAATGAACATTTTGGTACATGACTCTTTTTGAATTATGGTTTTCTCAGGGTATATGCCCAGTAGTGGGATTGCTGGGTCATATGGTAGTTCTATTTGTAGTTTTTTAAGGAACCTGCATACTGTTCTCCATAGTGGCTGTACCAATTTACATTCCCACCAGCAGTGCAAGAGTGTTCCCTTTTCTCCACACCCTCTCCAGCATTTATTGTTTCTAGATTTTTTGATGATGGCCATTCTGACTGGTGTGAGGTGATACCTCACTGTAGCTTTGATTTGCATTTCTCTAATGATTAATGATGTTGAGCATTCTTTCATGTGTTTGTTGGCAATCTGTATATCTTCCTTGGAGAAATGTCTACTTAGGTCTCCTGCCCATTTTTGATTTGGGTTGTTTTTTTGTTATTGAGTTGCATGTGCTGCTTGTAAATTTTGGAGATTAATCCTTTGTCAGTTGCTTCATTTGCAAATATTTTCTCCCATTCTGAGGGTTGTATTTTGGTCTTGTTTATGGTTTACTTTGCTGTGCAAAAGCTTTTAAGTCTCATTAGGTCCCATTTGTTCATTTTTGTTTTTATTTCCATTTCTCTAGAAGGTGGGTCAAAAAGGATCTTGCTGTGATTTATGTCATAGAGTGTTCTGCCTATGGTTTCCTCTAAGAGTTTGATAGTTTCTGGCCTTACATTTAGGTCTTTAATCCATTTTGAGCTTATTTTTGTGTATGGTGCTAGGGAGTGTTCTAATCTCATACTTTTAGATGTACCTGTCCAGTTTTCCCAGCACCAATTATTGAAGAGGCTGTCCTTTCTCCGCTGTACATTCCTGCCTCCTTTATCAAAGATAAGGTGACCATATGTGCGTGGGTTTATCTCTGGGCTTTCTATCCTGTTCCATTGATCTATTTGTCTGTTTTTGTGCCAGTACCATACTGTCTTGATTACTGTAGCTTTGTAGTATAGTCTGAAGTCAGGCAGCCTGATTCCTCCAGCTCCATTTTTTGTTCTCAAGATTGCTTTGGCTATTCGGGGTCTTTTGTGTTTCCATACAAATTGTGAAATTTTTCCATACAAATTGTGAAATTTTTTGTTCTAGTTCTGTGAAAAATGCCAGTGGTAGTTTGATAGGGATTGCATTGAATCTGTAGATTGCTTTGGGGAGTAGAGTCATTTTCACAATGTTGATTCTTCCAATCCAAGAACATGGTATATCTCTCCATCTATATGTATCATCTTATAATTTTCTGCATACAAGTCTTTTTTCTCCTTAGGTAGGTTTATTCCTAGATATTTTATTCTTTTTGTTGCAATGGTAAATGGGAGTATTTTCTTAAATTCACTTTCAGATTTTTCATCATTAGTGTATAGGAAGGCCAGAGATTTCTGTGCATTAATTTTGTATCCTGCTACTTTACCAAATTCATTGATTAGCTCTAGTAGTTTTCTGGTAGCATCTTTAGGATTCTCTATGTATAGTATCATGTCATCTGCAAACAGTGACAGCTTTACTTCTTCTTTTCTGATTTGGATTCCTTTTATTTCCTTAATGTTCCTTTTAATTAATTGATTAATTAATTAATCTAAAATGTTCAGTCAAAAGTCATTTATTTAGTGTCTGCCAGGCACTGGGGTTAGGAAAAAGGCAAACTCTGCCCTCAAGGATTTGAAAATAAAGTTAGTAATTATGTAATTAATGCTCACTATATAGTTAGCATACCAGTTTTTGATATCAAATTTATGATAGTGTATAGTTCAGATTTTTGGCATCATTTATATTTTAAACAATTAGTGTTTACAGTATAACGGTGCCCAATTTTATTGCACTTGAAGCATAATTTCACTATATTGCTATCATTATAGAGTTTATAATAGTTTCTTTGCTGTTGTGTATGACTCAGGAATACAACCCACAATTAAAAACCTTATGGGAAAAATGTGACCCTGTTGATGATATGTTTTTTCTGGAATGCACCGTGGTGAAAAGGGGTGGCTGCTTATAAATACAGTAAGTTTGTATTTCACATTCATTTAATTATAGAATGAGAAATGAGAATGTTCAAGATCGAGATATACATCTGAATAATTCTGAATACTACAGTGTTGTATAGTTGCCTTCAATTCTACTTTTACAACAAGGCGGACCAAAAACTAAACACATGCAAAAATGTTTTAAAATGAATTAATGCGTATCTGCTGTTTTTTACCAAATGTTCCTAAGATGTGTGAGAAATCAACTTTGTGTCCTGAGCGGAGGGTTCTTCATACTGTAATATTTATGAAGTTTCCAGGGTAGTGTTTTCTGCCATTCTTTGGTCTATTTCTAAGAAAATAATATATTTCAGGGACGTCCCTGGTGGCTCAGTGGGTTAAGAATCTGCCTGCCAATGCAGGGGACACGGGTTCAAGCTCTCATCTGGGAAGGTCCCACATGCCTTGGAGCAACTAAGCCCAGTGTAGAGCATGCGAGCCATAACTACTTAGCCTGCGAGTCCCAACTACCGAAGCCCACGTGCCTAGAGCCCGTGCTCTACAACAAGAGAAGCCACTGCAATGGGAAGCCTGCACACCACAACGAAGAGTAGCCCCCGCTCACTGCAACTAGAGAAAGACTGCGTGCAGCAACGAAAACTCAATGCAGCCAAAATTAAATAAATAAACAGATAAATAAATTTATATTAAAAAAAGAAAATAATACATTTCAAAAAACCTAGAATGATATTACAAAAGGCAAATGTTAAGAGCTCATCAATAAACATTTATATAATTGGAAATTAAAAGTTTTGAACCAGTATTAATTTATATATATTCATTTGCATATGGATTGCTTTATACTTCACACACTATAAGTCTTTCTCTCTATCAAAGTGAATCAGTTATTGGCAGTTGACTGGGAAATTCTTGGTTGTAGTT
>NW_006798409.1:632500-741996 GCF_000442215.2 Lipotes vexillifer | reverse complement strand
TGCTGAAATAAGATTTGAAGGGGCCACAGCAGAGCAGTGCGTCTCAAAATTCGGAGCACAAAACAAAGGATCGTGTGGCCCACCTGCCTGTTCTTTCTTTCTAATAAAAATCTGAACATGAATAATGAAAGTTTTTGGATTATGTGTTACTTGCCTGAAAGCAGCAGGTACTACTGGTGGGCACTGGATCTTATCTTAGAAGCACTGATATTTTTAGACTTTAGTATTATGTACGGAAATGTAACCTTCTGACTCAACAATCTATCTCACAAATTGTCAGATTCTTGGCTTTTATTACAACCAGAAGATCCTAATTCTTAAACGTAAATATTCTGTAGTGAAGTTATAATTAATTTATAGGGACTATTTAGTTTTCAAAAAGTGGTTATGGCTATGTTTCCCAACCCAAGTTATTGTGTGGGTAGGTAACTGTATTCTTAACTGTATTCTCAGTCCTGCTTCGTGGGAAATGGTAGTTTGACTTACAAGTTTTCTCTCTTTTCTCACCCATTCTCAACACTTCCTATTCTCTTTCCCACTTTATATTTCCTCTTAGAACATATCACTTGTTTAATTTCATACATATTTTACTTATTCATCTGATTTGTTGCCCGACTTCTCAATTAAATTGTATGCTTCATAATGGCAGTATTTTTGACTGTTTTGTCTACTGCTGTATCCCCTGTGCCTAGAGGAGTTCCTGGGAAATAATGTGTTCAATAAAGATTGACTAAATAAATGAATGTTCAGGGTGCCTCTATGCTTCTTAAGTCCTTTCTCCATATCCATTACTCCTGAAAAACTTCTCACTAGTGCTGACCCAACTCAAAATGCCCTAAATGAATGCTTTCCCAATATGATAAAGAATTATTAATACATATCTCAAACTAAAAACTAATCTCATGCTTAACAGTGAACATTAATTTACATTGCTGTAAGGATTTAGATAAAGATGCCAATGATCACTTCTGCTAATTAATAATGCTCTGGAGGTACTAGCCAATGAAATCAGACATGAGAAAGAAATAACATGTATAAGTATTGGAAAAGAAAAGGCAAATCATTTATTATGTGCAGGTAACATGATTTTAAACTTATAAAACCCCATACAACAGTATAAAATAAAGGGAATTCAATAAAACTATTGGCTATTAAATGGATATAAAAACCTTTTCTATATGTTAACTGAAATGACTTGGAAAATAGATGAAAAGATCCCACTTACTATATATCAGCTAAAAATTTAAAACATCTGATACAGGTTTAATACAAATAATATGAAAAAAACTTTTAAACTACTGAAAGAAATAAAAGAAGATTTATGTAAGTGGAAAGACATATAGTGTTCTTATATAAGAAGGACCAAGGTGATAAAGATGTAAATTCTCCCTAATTTAATGTACATAATCACAGTATTCCTAGTAAAAATGTCAAGAGTAATGTTTTTTGGAAATGTGACAAGATCATACTAAATTCATATAATTATGAATATGAAAAATACATGAGAACAAAAAAATGATGAGAAGGGACTACCTCCATCAGATATTGTGATGTAAAACTATAGTCATTAAAAGAGCCTGATAATAGTGCTTGAATATACAGAGCAATATAATTTAATAAAGAGTTCAGAAACAGAAACAAATACATATGGAAACCTAGTATAAGATAAAGGTGGAGAAAAGCAGACTTCCAAGAAATGATGGTGTAGGGCAACAGGCTAGACATCTGTCTGGAAATCAGAACAAAAGTGAATTCTTATTACATTTCTTACACTTAAATATTAGATGAATTAAAAATGTAAATGTTTAAAACAAATCTTAAAAGAAAACATGGAGTGTGGTAAGAAATAAAGCTCACAAACCACAAAGGAAACAATTAGTAAAAATGGCTGCATAAAATTTTTAAAAAGTTTTTTTATTCAGGTATAGTTGATTTACAATATTATATGTTTCATGTGTACAACATAGTGATTCTCACAATTTTTAAAGGTTATACTCCATTTATAGTTATTATAAATTTTTGGCTATATTCCCTGTGCTGTACAATATAGCCTTCTAGGTTACTTATTTTATACATGATAATTTGTACTTATCACCTACCCTTTTCTTGTCCCTTCTCTACTCCCTCTCCTCACTCATAACCACTAGTTTGTTCTCTATATCTGTGAGTCTGTTTCTTTTTTGTTACATTTTGTTACATTTTTGTTACATTTACTAGTTTATTTTATTTTTTAGATTCCACATATAAGTGATACCGTACAATATGTACAATACCGTACAAAATGTCTTTCTCTATTTTTTACTTAGCATAAAACCCTCCAAGTCCATCCATGTTGTTGCAAATGGCAATATTTCATTCTGTTTTATGACTTAGTATTCCATGTATATGTATATGTGTGTGTGTGTGTGTGTGTGTGTGTGTGTGTGTGTGTGTGTGTGTGTGTGTGTGTATACACACATATATACCACATCTTCTTTATCCATTCATTTGGTAATGGACACTTAAGTTGCATCCAAATCTTGGCTATTGTACATAGTGCTGCTATGAACATTGTGGTGCATATATGTTTTTGAATCGATGTTTTCATTCTCTTCAGATATATACCCAGGAGTAGAATTGCTGGGTCATGTGGTAGTTCTATTTTTTGTTTTTTGAGGTAATTCCATACTGTTTTCCACAGTGGCTGCACCAACCTGCATTTTTATCAGCCGTGCACAAGGGCTCCCTTTCCTCCACATCCTCTCCAACATTTGTTATTATTTATGGTCTTTTTGATCATAGCCATTCTAACAGGCATGAGGTGGTATCTCATTGTGGTTTTGATTTGCATTTCTCAGATGATTAATGATGTTGAGCATCTTTCATGTGCCTTTTGCCCATTTGTATATCGCCTTTGAAGAAATGTCTATTCAGATCTTTTGCCCATTTTTTAATGGGGTTGTTTGTTTTTTTGACATTGAGTTGTATAAGCTGTTTATATATTTTGGATAATAACCCCTTATAGGTTATATCATTTGCATATATTTTCTCCCAGTCCGTAGGTTGTCTTCTTGTTTTGTCAGTGGCTTCCCTGGCTGTGCATAAGCTTTTAAGTTTAATTAGGTCCCGCTTGTCTATTCTTGTTTTTGTTTCCTTTGCCTTAGGAGACAGATCAAAAAAAATATTGCTACAATTTATGTCAGAGTGTCCCACCTGGACTTCTTGGTGGTCCAGTAGTTAAGACTCCACACTTCCTACAGGGGGGAATAGATTTGATCCCTGGTCTGGGAACTAAGATCTCACATGCTGCATGGTGTGGTCAAAAAAAGAAAAGCATCCCACCTATGTTTTCTTCTAGGAGTTTTATGGTTTCCAGTCTTGCATTTAGGTCTTTAATCCATTTTGAGTTTATTTTTATTATTTTTTTAAAGATTTATTTGTTATTTATTTATTTATTTGGCTGTGTTGGGTCTTAGTTTTGGCACACGGGATCTTTGTCAAGGCATGCAGGATCTTTCATTGCAGCATACAGGCTTCTCTCTAGGTGTGGCATGCAGGTTTTCTCTTCTCTAGTTGTGGCGTGCAGGCTTGAGAGAACATGGGCTCTGTAGTTTGTGGCACACAGTTTCTCTAGTTGAGTTGTGTGGGCTCAGTAGTTGTGGTGCCTGGGCTTAGTTGTCCCGCAGCATGTGGGATCTTAGTTCCCTAACCAGGGATCAAACCCATGTCTCCTATATTGGAAGGCAGATTCTTTACCACTGGACCACCAGGGAAGTCCCTTCAGTTTATTTATTTATTTTTAAAATTTTATTTATTTTTTTATAGAGCAGGTCCTTATTACTTACCTGTTTTATACATATTAGTGTACCCTTGAGTTTATTCTTGTATATGGTGTTAGAATATGCTCTAATTTTATTCTTTTACATGGAGCAGTCCAGTTTTCCCAAGACTACTTATTGAAGAGGCTGTATTTTCTCCATGGTATGTTCTTGACTCCTCTGTGTTAGACTAGTTGACCATAAGTGCATGGTTTTATTTCTGGGCTCTCTATTCTGTTCCATTGATCTATGTGGCTGTTTTTGTGCCAGTACCATACTGTTTTGATTAATGTAGCTTTGTAGTATAGTCTGAAGTCAGGGAGTGTGATACCACCAGCTCTGTTCTTTCTCAAGATTGTTTCAGGTATTTGGGGTCTTTTGTGCCTCCATACAAATTTTAAAATTATTTGTTCTAGTTCTGTGAAAAGTGTCCTTGGTATTTTGCTAGGGATTGCATTGAATCTGTAGATTGCCTTTAACTGTAACTGTAGGACAGTTATTTTGACAATATTAATTCTTCCAATCCATGAACACAGTATATCTTTCCATCTGTTTGTGTCATCTTCAGTATATTTAATTGGTGTCTTATAGTTTTCCAAGTACATGTCTTCTACCTCCTTATGTAGGTTTATTCCTAGGTATTTTATTCTTTTTAATGTGATGGTAAATGGGACTGTTTCCTTAATTTCTTTTTCTGATAGATTGTTTTTAGTGTATGGAAATGCAACAGATTTCTCTATATTAATTTTGTATCCTTCAACTTTATTGATCGATGAGTTCCAGGAGTTTTTTGGTGGTGTCTTTAGGATTTTCTATGTATAGTATCATGTCATCTGCAAACAGTGACAGTTTTACTGCTTCCTTTCCAATTTGGATTGCTTTTATTTCTTTTTCTTGTCTGATTGCTGTGGTTAGGACTTCCAACACTATGTTGAGTAAAAGTGGTGAGAGTGGGCATCCTTGTCTGGGTCCTGATCTTAGGGGAAATGCTTTCAGCTTTTCATCATTGAGTGTGATGTTAGCTGTGGACTGTATATATATATATATATATATATATATATATATATATATATAATTTATTATGTCATATATAGCATTTATTATGTTGGGTCTCTATACTCACTCTCTGGAATTTTTTTTTTTTGACCATAAATGGATGTTAGCTTTTGTCAAAAGCTTTTTCTGCATCTACTGAGATGGTCATATGGTATTTATTCTTCAATTTGTTAAGGTGGTGTATCACATTGATTGATTGATTTGCAGATATTGAATCATCCTTGCATCCCTGGGATAAATCCTGCTTGATAATGGTGTATGACCCTTTTAATGTATTGTTGGATATGGTTTGCTAATATTTTGTTGAGCATTTTTGCATCTATGTTCATCAGTGATATTGGCCTATAATTTTTTTTTTTTTGGTGATATCTTTGTCTGGTTTTGGTATCAGGGTGATGCTGGCCTTGTAAAATGAGTTCAGAAACATTCCTTCCTCTGCAATTTTTTTGGACTAGTTTGAGAAGGATAGGTGTTAACTCTTCTCTAATGTTTGGTAGAATTCACCTGTGAAGCCATCTGGTCCTGGACTTTAGTTTGTTGAAAGTTTTAAAAAAATTATTTTTATTTCTGATTCAATTTAATTACTAATGAAATTGTAATTGGTCTGTTCCTATTTTCTATTTCTTCCTGGTTCAGTCTTGGGAAACTGTACATTTCTAGGAATTTGTCCATTTTTTCTAGGTTGTTCATTTTATTGGGATATAGTTGGTCATAGTAATCTTTTATGATCCTTTGTTTTTCTGTGGTGTCAGTTGTAACTTCTTTTTCATTTCTGATTTTATTGATTTGGGCCCTCTTTTGTTTTTTTTTTTGATGAGCCTGGCTAAAGTTTCATCAATTTTGTGTATCTTTTCAGAGAACCAGCTCTTAGTTTCATTGATCTTTTCTATTGTTTTTTAGTCTCTATTTATTTCTGCTCTGATCTTAATGATTTCTTTCCTTCTACTAACTTTGGGTCTTGTTTGTTCTTCTTTCTCTAGTTCATTTAGATGTAAGGTTAGGTTGTTTATATGAGATTTTCTTGTTTCCTGAGGTAAGCTTGTACTGCTATAAGCTTCCCTCTTAGAACTGCTTTTGCTGCATCCCATGGATTTTGGATCCTTGTGTTCTTGCTTTCATTTGTCTCCAGGTATTTTGTTTATATCTGGTTTGATTTCTTCAGTGATCCATTGGTTGTTAATAGCATATTATTTAGCCTCCATGTGTTTGTTTTTTTGCCGTCTTTTTTTTTTTCCTTGCAGTTGATTTCTAGTCTCATAGCATTGCAGTCAGAAAAGATGCTTGATATATTTCAATATTCTTAAATTTACGGAGACTTGTTTTGTAGCCTAGTATGTAATCTGTCCTGAAGAATGTCCCATGTGCATGTAAAAAGAATGTGTAGTCTGCTGCTTTTGGATGGAAAAAGCACCCCCCCCCAAAAATCTCTCTCTATATATATGTGTTCTAATATGTCATTTAAAGCCAGAACTTCCTTATTGATTTTCTATCTGGATGATCTGTCCATCAATGTAAGTGGAGTGTTAAAGTCCCCTATTATTATTGTGCTGCTGTCAATTTCTCCCTTTATTTCTGTTATGTATTTAAGTGCTCCTATTTTGGATGCATATATACAAATTTAAAACTTCTCCATAAAAAAAAATCATAATGTTAAAAGGCAATTCAGAAACTGAGAAAACTATTTTCAACACATATGACAAAGAGCTAATTCCTTAACTTACAAAGAACTCTTATGATACTCCATAAGTAAAATGGGCAAAGGGTATGAACACATTACAGAACAAGCACATTACAGCAACATCATAGACAACCAAAAATATATATAAAATATATTTTCAAACTTGCTCTTAATTAATGAAATGCCAATTAAAAGAATTAGATTCCAGTTTCACCTATCAGAATGCCAAAAATTAAAAAATTGGATGAAACGTTGTTTTTGTACCCATGATTAATAGTAATGCTGATACTGCATAGTTGTCAAAAATATAAAAGACCGGGGCTTCCCTGGTGGCGCAGTGGTTGAGAGTCCGCCTGCCGATGCAGGGGACACGGGTTCGTGCCCCGGTCCGGGAAGATCCCACATGCCGTGGAGTGGCTAGGCCCGTGAGCCATGGCCGCTGAGCCTGCGCGTCCGGAGCCTGTGCTCCACAACGGGAGAGGCCACAGCAGTGAGAGGCCCGCATACTGCAAAATAAATAAATAAATAAATAAATAAATAAAAGACTGAAATATATCTCTGTATGTGTGGATATGCAAAGATCTCCAAGTCATGTTCCTAATCATTGTCTACATGTTGCTCATCACCTGCCATAAAGAAAGGAGTTAAAATCCTAGTTTTAAGGTTTAAGCCATATTTGGTACTGTGTTAGGCTGAATACTGCCCCCTGCCCCGAAGGATGTCCAACATCTTAATCCCTAGAAACTGTGAATCCCCAGGACCTGTGAACACAATGTGATAACTGCATAGAGCAAAAGGAACTTTGCAGATGACCACTTGAAGGATATTGATTGAAGTGGGGAGATAACTATAAGAGAATAAATCTGTGTTGTTTTAAGCCAGAGTTTGTGGTATTTGTTAGAGCAGCAATAGGAGACTAATAGAAGTTATCATGAAAAACATCATAAATCAAAATGAGACTAAAAGCAGGCTATTAAAATGTAAATGAAACATACTATTATCAACTTCAGGAAGTCAATGAAGAGGATGACTTCACGTGCTTTGGGGAAATAACGCTCTCAAAACCATCTTGCTATACCTTGTCTGGACTACACCTAGGAGAAAGATCACCAACTCTGGGGAGCTGGTGCGATGGTTTTTGAAAAACTAGCTGGAGAAACGAGCAAACTCCCTCATCAAGCACTCAGGACGGGGATTTTATTTTTTATTTTTATTTTTATTTTTTTTAACATCTTTATTGGGGTATAATTGCTTTACAATGGTGTGTTAGTTTCTGCTTTATAACAGAGTGAGTCAGTTATACATATATATATGTTCCCATATCTCTTCCCTCTTTGTCTCCCTCCCTCCCACCCTCCCTATCCCACCCCTCCAGACAGCCACAAAGAACCGAGCCGGTTTCCCTGTGCCATGCGGCTGCTTCCCACTGGCTATCTACCTTACGTTTGTTAGTATATATATGTCCATGTCTCTCTCTCGCCCTAACACACCTCACCCTTCCCCCTCCCCATATCCTCAAGTCTGTTTCTCCAGTAGGTCTGTGTCTTTATTCCTGTTTTACCCCTAGGTTCTTCATAACATTTGTTTTTCTTAAATTCCATATATATGTGTTAGCAGACGGTATTGGTCCTTCTCTTTCTGACTTACTTCACTCTTATGACAGACTCTAGGTCTATCCACCTCATTACAAATAGCTCAATTTCGTTTCTTTTTATGGCTGAGTAATATTCCATTGTATATATGTGCCACATCTTCTTTATCCATTCATCCGATGATGGGCACTTAGGTTGTTTCCATCTCCTGGCTATTGTAAATAGAGCTGCAATGAACATTTTGGTACATGACTCTTTCTGAATTCTGGTTTCCTCAGGGTATATACCTAGTAGTGGGATTGCCGGGTCATATGGTAGTTCTATTTGTAGTTTTTTAAGGAACCTCCATACTGTTCTCTATAGTGGCTGAACCAATTCACATTCCCACCAGCAGTGCAAGAGTGTTCCCTTTTCTCCACACCCTCTCCAGCATTTATTGTTTCTAGATTTTTTGACGATGGCCATTCTGACTGGTGTGAGATGATATCTCATTGTAGTTTTGATTTGCATTTCTCTAATGATTAATGATGTTGAGCATTCTTTCATGTGTTTGTTGGCAGTCTGTATATCTTCTTTGGAGAAATGTCTATTTAGGTCTTCTGCCCATTTTTGGATTGGGTTGTTTATTTTTTTGTTATTGAGCTGCATGAGCTGCCTGTAAATTTTAGAGGTTAATCCTTTGTCAGTTGATTCATTTGCAAATATTTTCTCCCATTCTGAGGGCTGTCTTTTGGTCTTGTTTATGGTTTCCTTTGCTGTGCAAAAGCTTTGAAGTTTCATTAGGTTCCATTTGTTTATTTTTGTTTTTATCTCCATTACTCTAGGAGATGGGTCAAGAAGGATCTTGCTGTGATTTATGTCATAGAGGGTTCTGCCTATGTTTTCCTCTAAGAGTTTGATAGTTTCTGGCCTTACATTTAGGTCTTTGATCCATTTTGAGCTTATTTTTGTGTGTGGGGTTGGGGAGTGATCTAATCTCATACTTTTACATGTACCTGTCCAGTTTTCCCAGCACCACTTATTGAAGAGGCTGTCCTTTCTCCACTGTACGTTCCTGC
Organism: Lipotes vexillifer; assembly: GCF_000442215.2. NCBI lineage: Eukaryota > Metazoa > Chordata > Mammalia > Artiodactyla > Lipotidae > Lipotes > Lipotes vexillifer. The sequence continues at coordinate 732,815 of NW_006798409.1, read as the reverse complement.
CACCTTTATCAAAGATAAGGTGCAGGACGGGGATTTTAAAGAGCAAGAAGGCTGGCCCTTGCGCAGGGGCATCGGTGGAGGCATGCCCGGAGGCTGAGAGGCCTGGGTGGGGAGGAGAGGTGTGGGGGGGTGGGTGACAAAAGGTGACAGGTAGCGGCAAGATCAGGAAATTAATTACACAGAGCAAACAAGATAATTGAGGAAATAAATAAATATATTTAGAATCATATAAGACAAGTTGATTTCTGCCTGAAAGGGTGTTACTTACATAGAAAGGGGGACGTCTAGAAATAACTCTGAGGTGTTCGATTAGAATAGGGAATATTGGGCTAATATATATATACACACATATTTTATATATATATAATACATATATATATATACATACACACAGGAGGATAGCTAGTTACCAATCTATGTGCATATATGTGTGAGCATGCGTGTGCGTGTGTGCGTGTGTGTGTGTGTGCGTGTGGGGGGGTAATTTTCCTAACTCTGCTGATGGCCTAGAAGCAATGACACCCCGGTAACAATCAGCACACTCAGCATCATTCTCCACTAAATACCATTCTCTACTAAAGGGAATTAGGGTTCCTCAGAGAAATGGATGATTCCAGGCTTGGGGCAGGCAAAGTACAAGATAAGGCTGGTATGTGAAAAAGGACACAGAAGCCAACTTGAAGTTTTCACTGATCAGATCTAGGACAATTTGAGCATCAAAATAAATAAGGATGAAATAAGATGACAACCTATTAAATAAGATAAGAATCCATGAGTCCATACTAATACAAATGAATAAATAAACAGAGAAAGGAAGAGAAAGCTCTTCCTTATGGTAGACAGCTAATAAATATACAAGGAATGGCTGAAAGGGTCAATGACTGTTTGATGGCTATCAGAGAGGTAGTAGAAACAGGCAGGACTTGTCAGTGGATGCTAAAGGCCAGTGAACATAAGTCTGATAAAGAACAGGATCTGGCATAATACTAATCAAATACAAAAGGAAAGAGGGTGGCTTTGTGGAGAAACCTGGCAGACACCTTGACCATCACCAGGTCAGCAAGGCCCGCACTACCAGTGGGACAGGTGGACCTCATGTGCCTCCCGGAAACTGAGAAGAGCACAGGGTCATTCCTGTGGTCTCCCTGCCAGGATCAGGCCTGAGTCAGGTCAGGGGGAGACACCGACCAGACCCAGGTTGAGGGTCTTCCTACAGAACAAAAGGCCTGAACTCTTTGACTTGAAGTTCAGCAGAATGTTAAATGACCAGAAAAGCTCTTCCCTTAGCTTATAAAAATAGTTATAAAAATAGACAAGATGATCACATACCTCAAGGCTTTCAAGAACATGATTTCTAACACTGTGTCCACTTTTAAGATGATGTGTCCCAATTTTTGGCTTCAGAAATGTGGTTGCTCTAATATTGAAGAAAGGAAGTTTAAGAATGAACACTGGGGGACTTCCCTGGAGGCGCAGTGGTTAAGAATCTGCCTGCCAATGCAGGGGACATGGGTTCGATCCCTGGTCTGGGAAGATCCCACATACCATGGAGCAGCTAAGCCCGTGCACCACAACTACTGAGCCCGTGCTCTAGAGCCTGCAAGCCACAACTACTGAAGCCCATGAGCCACAAGTACTGAAGCCTGCGTGTCTAGAGCCCGTGCTCCGCAACAAGAGAAGCCACCACAATGAGAAGCCCACGCACCGCAACGAAGAGTAGCCCCTGCTCTCCACAACTAGGGAAAACCCACACGCAGCAACAAAGACCCAACGCAGCCGAAAAAAAAAAGAATGAACACTGGAATTAAGAAGAGAGGAAGTATGCTACAGAAGGAGAAAGGCTTGTGCGGCGAGACGTCTGAGTTCTAGTTCCAGCTCTGCCACTACTAGCTAGCTGCCTGGCCTCAATGGTTTAATGTACGAAATTTGCTGTTTTCAATGACGTTTAAGGTTTAGTCCGGCATGAAAGTCCATCAATTAAATATACCTATATACATCAGAAATATCAGGCTTTATTGGATAACATGGAATTGTGCCATTCAAGGTTTGGATGGTTATAGACAAGTTATGTAGGTTTTGGTTACTTAACAATTTTATATATTTAATTGATTTTTGACAAAGAGCTCAAATTCATCACCAGATGCAGATTCCCAAGGCAGCGCCTTCAGGGTTAGAAGCTGTGCCTCTCTGCTCCCACCAGGTGGCGGCAAATGCACCTCCTGCATGGGCTACAGGCAGAGCCCACGCTCTAGGGCTACATTCACAGACGCGTGAACTTTTAGCGCCCCCTCCCGGCCACTCTGCCACATTTCTTTTTAATTTACAGTGTTGACCTGATTCTTTTTTACTAGAATTTTCACTCTGTCTATTTTAATAAAATTCTACGAAAATATCCCACATTTGATGTTACACATTCGAATGTCCGTTTCATTCATTCTTTCAACACACATTTGAGTGCTTACCATGTGCCAGGAGCTGTGTGAGGTGTGGAGGGTATAATGAACACAGAAACGTGTCTGTTTTCGAGGAGCTAATATGTCGGTAATAAAATAATCACAACAGTGACTGTTCTAAGTGTTTTAAAGGAAAGAGCTACAACTCTGTGAGGATATATGGCAAAGAAGCCAGATCTAGACAGTGACCTGGGAGTTTCCCTAGAGCAGTACATTCTAAGTTGAGATATGCAGGGTCAGTGGGAATTGACTGGGCAAAGAGGAATGGAGGGTGGGAAGGAAGAATAGCACAGAGAAGGCAGTGCCAGGGCTGGCGCGTAGAGGAGGCCCCTGTGGCTGGGCCCCGTGACAAGGGCCAGCCTTTCCAGATGGGGCTCCAGAGGTCAGGGGGGTGAACAGTTGCAGAGTCACTGGAAGGCATGTTTATGGTCTGGATCTTTCATCCCAGAGGAACAGCCAGCTAGCAATAAGCAAAAGAGAGAGGCTGGGGAAGGGATGATCTGCGCTGCCTTCTGAAGAGGTGACTCTGGCTGCAGCGGGGGAGAACAGAAGAGGGAAGAGTCAGAGAGCAGCGGATGCAGCAGGTGGGATGAAGGAAGGCGGGAGCTTGGACCAAGGCGCCCGTGATGATGTGAAAGATGCACAGGGGACAATGTCACCAGGGCTTGGTGACCCACTGGATGCTGGGGTGAGGGAAAAGGTCAAGGGGTCCCAGTGGGTGGGGTGGTGGGAGACTGCCAGCTCTCATGCGTGTTGAGTTGCCGGGGTCTGAGAGGTATTAAGAGGCACTGCTGCCCAGCAGCTGGACCTATGGGAGCCGGAGGATCAGAAGGCTGGCCGTGGCTGAGGCTGCAGAAGCCCAGGGAAGACAGTGCTTTGCGAGTGGGAGGGGAGTAGCAGCGTCAAACTTACGTGCTGCTGAGAGACTGAACAAGACGTGGCCGGGAACATCTGATGAGTGGTTTTAGTGCAGAGATGAGAGTGGAGGGCAGACTGGAGTGGGTCGAGGAATGAGAGGCAGGGAATGCATACATTGAATATGGCAATTCTTTTTTTTCTTTTTTTTTGCGGTATGCGGGCCTCTCACTGTTGTGGCCCCTACCGTTGTGGAGCACAGGCTCCGGGCGCGCAGGCTCAGCGGCCATGGCTCACGTGCCCAGCTGCTCCACGGCATGTGGGATCTTCCCAGACCGGGGCACGAACCCGTGTCCCCTGCATCGGCAGGCGGACTCCCAACCACTGCGCCACCAGGGAAGCCCTGAATATGGCAATTCTTTACCAAAGTTTGCTTGTCAAGGGGGATGAGAAATTGAGCAATAACTGGAAAATGAAAGAGAACTGAGGTCAAGGGAATTTGTTTCTGTTTCTTTTGTGATGGGAGGTCTTGAGCATGTTTAAAAGCTGAGGGAAAGCGCCAGTCAAGATGGAAGAGGTGATGACACAGGTGAGAGAATGGACAGCTGAGAGTGACAGCAAATGGGAGGGGGTGAGATCCAGAGCACAGGGGGGTTGCAGCTGAAGACGGAGGAGATTCCCCTCAGGTGGCTTTAAGAGCCTCTATGAAGTGACAGGACAAGGGGAGACTGGACAGCGGAACATCCTATAGACCCTCTGCAATTTGCAGCTGCCCTACTGTTATACTTTGGTCCGTCAGGGTTTCACTAGATGGTAAAAGAGACAACGGAGGCTGGGGGTTTGCAACTGGCAAGGGGACAGGTGTCTGGGGCCATTAGCTCCCTGAGGGCGGGGACCTGTCGCATCAATCACTGCCTCACTCTGTGCCTGACTGGAGTATCAGTGCCCAGGTACTTACTATCAAAGTGATCAGCGTAGGAATGCTCACTTGTCTTCATTTCAATTTGCCTCTTTTGGTGCTTCTCTGTAAAACCAAAAAAGAAAGAATACAGAACAGACAGAGCGTAAATTCCTACGTTACTTTTTTTCTCACTTGGAAGAATTCTTTCATTCTTCCGTAAAGTCAGTTTTAAAGTTCTTGCCATAGTTCTATCCAGAGACACTGTCATATACCTCAGAAAGCTAAAGGGCATCTTTCAATTTTTAGCTTAATCATAAAGTGCTTACGTAGCTTCGTCTACTTTGTTTAAAAGTCGCAAAAATGCATACTAAAAATGTATTTTTATCTATGGAAACTATAAAATTCATATTCTTCAAAAAACAATTTACTCACATGAAATAACACAGAAAAAGAAAACAGCATAAGGCTGTCTATACTCAAGGCAGGGAGACCAATTAGGAGGCTACTGAAATAATCCAGGCCTGGACCACGGTGCTGACAGTGGGCGTTGGATACGTTCTGAAAGATGTGTTGACAGACTGAATATGGGGAGGGAGAAAAACAGGAGTCAAGGAGGACACTAATGCCCAGACAACTTGGGAGAATGGCTTCCAGTAACTGGGGTGGGTAAAAGCATGGGAGGAGCAGGTTTGCGGGAATGTTCTGGACTTGCTGTGCTGGAGATGCCTTAGACATCTAAGCAGAGATATGGGCAGGCAGACATGCATCTGAAGTTCAGAGGAGGGTCAGGACTGGAGATACACATGTGGGGTTCACTCGCATTTAGATGGGTTTTGAGCCTATGAGGCTGGATGAATTCACCTAGGAAGTGAGGGTAGATTAAAAAAAAAAAAGTTCGAGGTCATGTATGGCAGTGAAAAACTGGCCTGAAAACTTACCCGCTGGCACACGTGTGGCAAGGAAATGTTAAAGCACCACCGGGAAATTGTGGACAGAGGGCTCCAAGGCTGAGTTGAGCGGGTGAGGGACAAAAACACAGAAGACACTGCAAAGGATTCAGATTTCCCAGGGATGGGGATTAGGGAAATGTCAGCGCTAAGGTTAGAAGGAAAAAACAAAGCAAAAGCATGCAGGCAGATGCAAAATTTAATGTATCAGATTCAGATATAAAAGAAAAATGTCGGCGAAAGCCTGCAAGTCGGTGAAGGGGTGAAATCGGCCCCAGTGTGGCGGGGCAGGAAGAAGGCGGGGCTGGAAGGCGGGGTAAGGTCACTGGCCGGGCCCCGCCCCCGGGCCATACCCGGGCCAGCTCGGGACCGCCCCCTGCCCGAATGCCTCCAGCGGCCAGTCCGCGTGTCCCCGGGCCAGCGTGGGCTTGTGAGTGTGTTGCGTGGGCGCAGTCACAGTGTCTGAACTGGGAAGAAAGACGCCGAGGGCCGCTCTTCACCAGGCTGCGCTTTGCAGGAGGAAGCGGCCTGACGGCCCGCCTACGTTACCAACTCCAGAGCCAAGCAGCGAGGCCCGACCTGGGCAGGGGCCAGGACTGAGGAACCGGGCGACACCGGAAGGCTCGGAAAGTTTAGCAGGAGGCTCGGCTGGGGCAGGGCGGAGACTTTCGGCTGTGGGGCGCGGCGGCAGCGGGTCTGTTACCTGCTCCGCGCGGCTGCCGCTGCAGCGCCAACCTGGCGGCCTCCTTGCTCTGACGCGTCGCCCTGGAAACCTGCGCGCGGGGCTTTCTGGGACTGGCCGGCCAGGAGGGGAGGAACGAGAGGCGGGACCGCGAGGCCTGCGCGCACGCGCATCCGGGACCGCGTCTCTGGCCTGGGCAAGGTGTCCAGGCTCGGGTTGTGAGGCATGCCTCACCTGACTTTTCCGTGAGGGTGAACTTAGCTCGCTGCATAGACTTTCGCAAACAAGCCTCCAGCCGCCCCTCCTCGGCGCCCAGGATCCCGCCTACGCCCTGGCCGCGCTCGGGCCGAGCGAGCTGACCCCGCGGTTCCTTCCCGCGCCCGGTAGCTCTCGTCCGCGCACCGGGTGTTTTGAATCAGAGTCCGATGCACATGTCCGGTTCCCAGCCTGGGAGGGCCGTGGACTAAGCGCAGAGCGCTTCTGTTAACCTTTATAAAGATGGATTTCTTGGTGGAAGAAAATCTGATCACAAAGCAATGCATGTTTGGTGTAGAGAAGTTACCATGTACAGGAAAGTACCAAGAAAAAGTAAAAATCACCTATAAAAATTATAGGTGATTTTGTAAAAAAAATTATTTATTTATGGCTGTGTTACGCTTTCGTTTCTGTGCGAGGGCTTTCTCTAGTTGCGGCGAGCGGGGCCCACTCTTCATCGCTGTGGGCAGGCCTCTCACTACTGCGGCCTCTAGTTGCGGAGCACAGGCTGCAGACGCGCAAGCTCAGCAGTTGTGGCTCACGGGCCTAGTTGCTCCGCGGCACGTGGGATCTTCCCAAACCAGGGCTTGAACCCGTGTCCTCTGCATTGACAGTCAGACTCCCAACCACTGCGCCGCCAGGGAAGCCCTATAGGTTATTCTTAGTGATTGCATAGGAGTTTTCAGTGATGCGTAGGCATAATTAATGAACATTATTTCTTTTTTTCCTCTTCCCTCCTCCTCACCCTCCCATTGTATCAATGCCCTGTTGAATGTCCTTGTAGATGAATCCTAGGGGTCACCCCGACTGTTTTCTTAGGATAAGTTCCTACATGTGAAGTTGAAGGATCAAAGGATAGACCCACTTTGAGGCTTTCTGAAGGTATACGAAAGTTTGCCTTCTAGGCAAATGTCTCCAATCCTTAATCCATATTTGCGGATAATCTTATTTCTTTTAAAAATGTATGTCCATGTAGGGGCTTCCCTGGTGGCGCAGTGGTTGAGAGTCCGCCTGCCGATGCAGGGGACACGGGTTTAAGCCCTGGTCTGGGAAGATCCCACATGCCGCGGAGCACCTAAGCCCGTGCGCCACAACTACTGAGCCCATGTGCCACAACTACACACACCTAGAGCCCATGCTCCACAACAAGAGAAGCCACCGCAATGAGAAGCCCACGCACTGCAACAGAGTAGCCCTCGCTCGCCACAACTAGAGAAAGCCTGTGTGCAGCAATGAAGACCCAATGCAGCCAAAAATAAATAAATAAAATAAATTTTTAAAATTAAAAAAAAGTATGCCCATGTTATTGTCAAAAAGTGACACCTTACTTTGAGTTTTTCACAACTTTGATTACTAGGAAGGATAGGCATTTTTGTCGTACTTTCAGTGACCATTTGTACTTATTTTGTGATTTGCCTTTTGCCCACTTTTTCAGTTGGTGTTCATCTTTGTAAAAATTGATTTGTTAGAACTTTTGACATTCTATAAAACTCGGACCATGGTATATGCTGCAGATATTTCCTTCAGTTTGTCAATTACCTTTGAATTTTGTTTATAGGGTATCTTGTATTTGTGTAGCTCAAATTTATCACATTTCCCTGTATGGTTTTTTCATTTTGTTTTTATGTAATAGGGGGCAGTGGGCATCTCCAAGCAGATCCTGTTTTTTCTTTTCTTTTTTAAAAAATTTTATTGAAGTGTAGTTGATTTACAATGTTGTGTTAGTTTCTTCTGTACAGCAAAATGACTCAGTTACACACACACACACACACACACACACACACACACACACACGTATATATTCCTCTTCATATTCTTTTCCATTACGGCTTATCAAAGGGTATTGAACATAGTTCCCTGTGCTATACAGTAAGACCTTGTTGTTTTTCCATTCTGTATATAATAGTTTGCATCTGCTAATCCCAAACTCCCATTCCTTCATTCCCCTACCCGGCTCCCACTTGGCAACCACAAGTCTGTTCTCTATATCTGTGAGTCTGTTTTTGTTTCTTAGGTATGTTGATTTGTATCTTATTTTAGATTCCACATATAAGTGATAGCATATGGTATTGGTCTTCTCTGTGTGACTTACTTCACTTAGTATGGTAATCTCTAGGTCCATCCATGTTGCTGCAAATGGCATTATTTCATTCTTTTTCATGGCTGAGTAATATTCCATTGTGTATATGTACCACATCTTCTTTATCCATTCATCTGTTGATAGACACTTAGGTTGCTTCCATGTCTTGGCTATTGTAAACAGTGCTGCTATGAACATAGGGGTGTATGTATCTTTTCCAATTATAGTTTTGTCTGGGCATATGCCCAGAAGTGGGATTCAAGCCAACCCCATTTAATTCTGGCTTTTTAGGGGTTGGTGCCGGACAAGGCTTTCCTGTCCCATCACCACCTGCTCCTCCCTATCCTGTTAGAGTGCCCACTTTTTTTTTTTTAGTGGTACGCAGGCCTCTCACTGTTGTGGCCTCTCTGTTGCGGAGCACAGGCTCTGGACGTGCAGGCTCAGCAGCCATGGCTCACGGGCCCAGCCGCTCCACGGCATGTGGGATCCTCCTGGACCGGGGCACAAACCCGTGTCCCCTGCATTGGCAGGTGGACTCTCAACCACTGCACCACCAGGGAGGCCCTAGAGTGCCCACTCTTAATTTTGCTGCATTATGTGTTTCTACACCTTGGATGGTGAGTTATTCATATAAGGTGGGTAGTGGTTTTTGTTGTGGGTGAGCTGGGCACCATCTCCAAGTAGACATACATTAGACAAGTGTTGCCCTAGACTTGTCATTCATGGAAAGATGGCTGGTTCATTGCTGCTGCTGCTCCCAAGACAGTAACAAAAGTGGCTGTTTATTATTATGATTATTTTAAATAAATTTATTATTTATTTTTGGCTGCGTTGGGTCTTCGTTGCATGCAGTCTTTCTCTAGTTGCAGCAAGCGGGGGCTACTCTTCATTGCAGTGTGCGGGCTTCTCATAGCGGTGGCTTCTCTTGTTGCAGAGCACGGGCTCTAGGTGCACGGGCTTCAGTAGTTGTAGCATGCGGGCTCAGTAGTTGTGGCACATGGGCTTAGTTGCTCCGCGGCATGTGGGATCTTCCCGGACCAGGGCTCGAACCTGTGTCCCCTGCATCGGCAGGCAGATTCTTAACCACTGCGCCACCAGGGAAGTCCAGAAGTGGCTGTTTATTATTAAGAGAACATCCCAACCCTGGTTCTCAGGACTGGAGGAACCTGAAAGATGGAGCTTGTCAGAACATCCTTTCCCATCTGAATGGTCTCTCCCTCTCTTTTTTGCTAGCTCTTTCCAGTCTATCGCCTTTGTTTCTGCCTTGGAAAGAAGTAGACTTCTTTCCTGTCTGTGTGTTATGAAAGGGGGAGAGGCCCTTACTGTACGAAGCTGAAGAACTGCCTTTTAGTAATTATGGTGGTCACCTCCATCATGCTACATATGAACATAGGCCTTTATAGCTCTGTATGAGTTTCCTAAGGCTGCTCTAACAAATTACCACAGAACTGATGGCTTAAGACAGCAGAAATTTATTCTCTCATGGGTCTGGAGACCGAAGTCCAAAATCAAGGTGTCAGCATGGCCGTGTTCCCTCTGAAGTCTCCTGGGGAGGATCCTTCCTGCCTCTTCTATCTCCTGGTGGCTCCTGGTGTTCCTTGGCTTGTGGCCACATCACTCCAGTCTCTGCCTCTGTCTTCACATAGTGTTTTTCTCTGTGTCTCTCTGTGTGTTTTCTCCTCTTCTTATAAGGATATCAGTATTGGATTTAGGGCCCATCTGAAATCCAGGATTATTTCATTTCAAGATCCTTAATCAATTTCAGCTGCAAAGACCCTGTTTCCAAATAAGATCACATTCTGAGGTTTGGGGGGGAGCATGAATTTTGGGGGGACAATATTCTACCCACTACTGCTACTATGGTGGTCACCACTGTTATAATAATAAAAATATAAATAATATAAATAAGGAAAACAAAAATATAAATAAATAATAAAAATTTAAAAAGAATAAAAATCAGCCTTTATTTCTCATTTTATTTTACCTGTAAAATTATATAAATAAACCAAACATAGCATCTGGTATCATTTATTATAAGATCCCTCGAGGATCCCTGCAAAGTTTGGAGCCAATACCTCATACTTTTATCACTAAAATTATGTCAAATCGTCCTTTCACAATGTATACACATATCAAATCATCACAATGTACACTTTATCTTACAATTTATTTGTGAACTGTACCTCAATAAAGTTTAAAAAAAAGAGTAAATTCTGTTAAAAATTAGGTCAGATATAAAAGTACTGTTATTTGACTTTAATATCAAGGATTAGAGATCTGAAATAATTAGCCTCTTACATCTTCATTCGATTAGAAAACTTACTTCTTCTTCTTCTTTTTTTTTTTTTTTTGCGGTACGCGGGCCTCTCACTGTTGTGACCTCTCCCGTTGCGGAGCACAGGCTCCGGATGCACAGGCTCAGTGGCCATGGCTCACGGGCCCAGCCGCTCCGCGGCATGTGTCATCTTCCTGGACCGGGGCACGAACCCGTGTCCCCTGCATTGGCAGGTGGACTCTCAACCACTGCACCACCAGGGAAGCCCTAGACAACTTATTTCTGAATTGAATTTTCGAAGTCGGAGATTCATTGAGCTTTCTTTTAAGACTCATTTGGAATGTTTTGTATTCCTATTAATTATCTTGAAGCTCACTGATGTCGCTGTAACAAAAGATGTGTCAGCTGGAGTTTTCAAATTTCTGATTTGTACATTTTCATGGTCATTATTAAAAGGATAAGCTTCTAAAAGTAATTCATAGTGAAATAAAGGAACACTGGGAATTTGAGGGTAGGAAATCAGGAGTTTTTCTGGTGTGTGGACATAAACGGGGTTGGGTTCAAATCCTGGATACACCATTACCTTTCCTATCATCTCCCATTCTTTTTTTTGCTGTACCTCGAGGCTTGTGGGATCTTATTTCCCTGACCAGGGATCGAACCCCGGCCCTCGGCAGTGAAAGTGCCGAATCTTAACCACTGGACTGCCAGGGAATTCCCTCATCTCCCATTCTAAGTCCTCACCGGTGAGGACGGATAGTAATAGGACCCGGTTTTAGGGCTGTTGTGTGGTTTAAGGGAGTGGTTTATGCAAAGCCCTTAGAGCAGGTCTGGCTTGGCAAACACCTCAAAATTGTTAGCTATTATTTCAGGTAGGACATTTGTTTCTCCCTAGGGCAGGCAGCTGGAGGGGTTGTCAAGATTGAAGTAAGTTTTGCCCTGTTTTTACCAGTATTGGGTCCTCTGGCCTGGTGTGCAGTAAAGCCAATCTACTGACAATCTACTGGGTTGTGGTGTGCAGGTGTGAAGGAATGTGCAGGATTTATTGTAGGCACCAAACAAGGAGTGTGGGCAACTGATGGTCAAAAACCCTGAACTTCCCGATGGGTTTCAGGAAAGTGTTTTCAAGGGTAAAGTGAGGGGGGGGGGTGCTGTAGGGTGGGTGATCAGCCTGTGCACAATTATCTGATTGGTTGATGGTGAGGGAACCAATCATCAGGATGGTATCATAGGAGTTAACATGATCAATCCTCAGGCTCCAGTTGGTCTGGGGGCTATGTGCTCACCATCATCATGCAGTTATAGCTTCTTCCATTTGGTGGAGGCTTTAGTATCTGTAAAACAGCTCAGGAATGTGCATCAAATACTGTTATCTCTGTCCTTCAGGGAGGAACTAAAGGTTCTGTGACTGCCACATGGCTGATTTACTGTTAAAATTGTTACCAGTTCTCCTGGCCCAAATGATACTTTTGTCACTATGTGTTCACATCCTTTCAATCATTAATTCTTGAGCCAGGCTTTTGTGACTCAGGGGAGGTCTGAGATTACTATAGCTTTTCTACAGACAAGAGGCAGGCAGAGGATATGGGGGGAGGGGTCCGTCCAGGGAGGCCCCACAGGGTCTTCCTCAGTTATACTATATGATCAGAAGATGTATATTCTCTAGGGCACATGAGCTACAGTTTATGTCACTAGCTTACAAAGGCATTAAGAAATACACAGAGCTTATTACTTTCTTAAATAATATTTGCAGCAAAATAGTATGCTCGTGTGGTGGATTTAAGACTAAGGTGTTTGAAAAAATATTTCGTATGACAAAAATAGTATATACTCACTGTAGAAATTTTGGAAAATACAGCAAAGAAGAAAAGCAAAAATGACCTATAATCTTTGGTGGGCTTTAAAATAAAATTTACTGGGACGAAGTGAGAGAGTGGCATGGACATATATACACTACCAAATGTAAAATAGATAGCTAGTGGGAAGCAGCTGCATGGCATGGGGAGATCAGCTCAGTGCTTTGTGACCACCTAGAGGGGTGGGAGAGGGAGGGTGGGAGGGAGATGAAAGAGGGAGGAGATAGGGGGATATATGCATACGTAGAGCTGATTCTCTTTGTTATATAGCAGCAACTCACACAACGTTGTAAAGCAATTATACTCCGATAAAGATGTTAAAAAATAAATAAAATTTATAATTCTTGTGACTTAAACTTGGGGAACCATGAGTCATCTTCACCTAATTTGGAGAGTAAACTTTGCATGCCCTAAGTTAAATTGTTGGGGGGTCATCTCAACCATTCATCCTGATCTAAATGTAGCTGAGCTATATTCTAGGGTCGGGGTGACCTTTCATGGAGGGCACCTACCTGAGGGGAAGGGGAGCAGGCCTCCAGACCTCCTGGGCTCTGGTGAAGGGGCTGGAGGTCAAAACCCAAAAGATCCCTCCCCACTCCCGGGATCTTACAGCCACGACCTTCATGAGCAGTCAGGGACTTAAAATAAGAGAGAGACTCAGCCATCTTAAGAAGACTAAATATACCCTCCCGCCTTTGCCCCTAACGCCTTTGATCTTGACTTTGAAACCCACCAGGAGAGTGGGGTGGCTACCATTTGGGCTTCTTAGTAGATTTTTAATGCCTCTAACATTTAACACAATTCAAATTATCTATACAGATAAGACAGTGAGAGAGCCTGTTACAGACAGATCATTCATTTCTTTCCCCCAACGTCTCTAAAACAGTGGAAGCAATTTGCTTGTAAGCCAGCCCTCCCTGCCGGGTTGGGGATGTCAGTGAAACCTGACACGGTCCTCAGCTTGTCAGCCTCTGTTCTTTAGGAGAAACAGGTGGTAAAGGGGGAAAACTGGGAACAGGCCACTCCTAAAGGAACCTATTGTATGACAGTTCATTGAATTTTTTTTTCAATGCAAAACAATCATTATTTTTACTTTTTAACTCTATTCATAGGAATTGTGTTTGAAGGTTTCTTTAAGTTCCCAGGTATTCCTCAGGGTAGACTTGAATGTGGTAAAAGGTGAGCATTCATAAGTGATAATGACAATTATTAAGTATTGCATAATTAGCATGCCCCCTTCTCTGATTAAAATACACGCTTTGTACATTAGGTGCCACTGCTGAGCGGTGTAAGAATAAAAATCATGCACCCTTTAAAAACACTCTTTAGTTACAGACCGTTATTGCTGATCCAGATGGCCTATCATTTGTATTAATGACAAACTTAATTTCTTGAGTAAATTTTCACCCACTGTGCTCCCTTGATTTTTCTTGCTCAGTGAAATTTATCTGAAGCAAAATATAATAAAGCATGACATATGCATCACAGAATTAAAGTGGAAATTAATTAAAGCTGACTCCAGTTGAAGGGCATTGAGTTTTTTTTAATTTGCCAGAAAATTTTAAAGTAAGGAAGCCGCTCTTTATTTAGGTAAAGGCTTCTGTGGCTGTTCTGACCCGTGCTGTGTGCCTGCCAAAAACCCTGTAAACAAATCCCCCTCCGGCCCCGAGCTGGTGTTTGGGCTTTTCCAGCTCCGGGGAGCGCCTCCCTCCCCTTCTCTGCTCCTCCGCTACCCGGGCTCCACCTCCCGCTGCCCGAGGCATCTCCCCGCAGGTCTCTGATTGGTGCGGAGCGCAGCCTTGCCTTTTAGGGACTGTTGTCGGGCTTTCAAAGTGATTAGGGAAAGGGTCCAGCGGCTGCTTATATCAACCAATAAACTGCTTTCCTGACAGATCCCCAAATATTCCCTGGCCAATGGCGGGGAGAGCCCGAGGTGCCTGGGCCGCTCGTGGGAGAGGCAGGGCTTCAGTTGAGCTGAGAGGCGTGAGCTCAGACAGCCTCGGGCCCCTCGCCAGTCCCCACCTGGCACTTGTCTGTGTCACTGTCAGGATTTGTCTGACTCCGCGTTCCCTCGCAGGGGTGTGTTGGGGGGAGTCCTCTTTGCAACTCTCAAAATGGTTATCAAAGTGTTTGTTGCCACATCATCTGGGTCCATAGCGGTAGGTGTCTGATGGAATTTGGGGGCTTTCTTCCTGTCCTATTTTCTGAATAACTCAGACTTGGAAGTAGAAGGAAGGGGTATGGCCCAGTGCTGGCTTTACATGTCTTTTTGGCGCGTGTGTAAGTAAGCCTGTGAGCCCTTTGCTTTCTGCCTTGGTTTGAATGGTGTTGAATAAGTGTGTGTGATCTGGGACAGCTGCGTGTGGAAGGGGATTTAAGGAAGGGGGTGTGTTTGATACCAGAACTTTTATTTTTTTAATTTTTTTTATTTATGGCCACGTTGGGTCTTCGTTGCTGCACGTGGGTCTAGTTGCGGCGAGCGGGGGCTACTCTTCGCTGCGGTGTGTGGGCTTCTCATTGCGGTGGCTTCTCTTGTTGAGGAGCACGGGCTCTAGGTGCACGGGCTTCAGTAGCTGCAGCACATGGGCTCAGTAGTTGTGGCGCACAGGCTCCAGAGCGCAGGCTCAGTAGTTGTGGCGCACGGGTTTAGCTGCTCCACGGCATGTGGGATCTTCCCGGACCAGGCCTCGAACCCGTGTCCCCTGCACTGGCAGGCAGACTCCTAACCACTGCGCCACCAGAGAAGTCCCCGATACTAGAACTTTTAACATGTGATTTGTGTCGTGTTGTGTCTCATATATGATAGAATGGGAGGCTTTTTTTTTGGTGGAATGTTTCTGCCAATCCTTCTGCAAGACAGACTAATTTAAAATTGCAAATAAATGACACTTTGTGTAACAATATTTGGAGCGTATGATGAGCCAGATTACTAAAATGACTTCTGGGTGTAATAACTTGTGTATGCAATGTAATCCTAATGAAAGTGTAAAGTTAGCGTGTGTAATGCTATTATTTGAGGATAATAATGTCACAGTGACAAGAACAAACATCTCTAAGGCTAAAGATTTAAATTCTCTAGGAATCCAAACAGACCAAAAACAGGTACTAAAAGCTGACCTCCAAAGCATTGCTTTGTCTGATTTCTTTGGGACCAGGCTGGGAACCACGCGTCGATCTCTCTAAGTCCAGCTTTCATTCTGTGCCTTAAGAAATAGGAGTAAGGGAGGGACTCGTTTATCCTTGGAAATGATTCAGGCTTTGATTTTAGGCTTGAACCTGCAGTGTCTATCTGGGACCGACATTTCGACCAGCATTTTAGCATCTAGGAGGCTGTGGAGAGAAAAAGAGTTTTATTAATCCTGAGAGTTGAAGACCAGCAAAGGGGCTGTTTCCTTTTATATCTGATTCCTGGAACTTCTCGGGTTGCAGCTTGGGTTTCAGTGGTCCCTCAGCCAGGGATGATACCCTAGACAAATGGTTGGCCCAGGGAACTGTCCTAATGGCAGCTCCTGAATGCCACCCCCGTTGCCCCCGCCTTGCCCCCTCCAGCCCTGAAAGTTCACGCGGTTTCCAGAGAGGACGAGAGGAAAACACGAGAAAAGAGCCTGGTCGTTCCTTCTGAGCACAAGTGGTGGGCAACTGTTTAGTGATCTCTCGAACATCTTTTAACAGAAAACGATGAGGAACAATTCCAAATGCAAAACTGCAGAATCTTTTGTGGCTGTTGATGACCTCAGAAACTTTTAGTTGATCTACAAAAAGCACATTTTTGGATTGTTTAGATTAAAAAAATTTTTTTTTTTGTAGAAAATGGCTTTCGTGGGCTTCAGACATGCTGTTGACACACTCATTGCTGGAAACGTTTACCACTAACCTGCCAATCTTGTACATGTTCCATAGATCAGGTCTGAGTGGCCCCATGCATCCTTCCAGAGACAGTGAACAAGCTGATGGATTTCTTAGGATTATCTGATGTCCTACATTCTTCAAGTTCGGGCGCATGATTTAGTTAGCCTGGGGGGATCTGGAGGGGTACTGTTTATTCCAGGATCTTAGAAAATCCAAGTTCATTCTGCTGCTGGAGGCAAATGTTTTGCTGCCACTTGGGACCATGTGACCTTGGGAAAGTTATTGCACCTTGCTAAGCCTCAATTTCCTTATCTGTAAAATGAGGGTAAGAATAGTACTCATCTCATAGTGTTGTCATGAGGACTTAGGAAATAAGCAAAGGGTGCCCAGCAGGGTGTCAAGTGCTTAATAAATATTATCATTATTAGTTTTTATTTATTTATTTATTTATTTATGGCTGCGTTGGGTCTTTGTTGCTGCGCACGGGCTTTTCTCTAGTTGCGGCGAGCGGGGCCGACTCTTCGTTGCGGTGCACGGGCTTCTCATTGCGGTGGCTTCTGTTTTTGCAGGGCACCGGCTCTAGGTGCACGGGCTTCAGTAGTTGTGGCTCACGGGCTCTAGAGCACAGGCTCAGTAGTTGTGGTGCACGGGCCTAGTTGCTCCGCCACATGTGGGATCTTCCTGGACCAGGGCTCGAACCTGTGTCCCCTGCATTGACAGGCAGGCTCTTAACCACTGCGCCACCAGGGAAGTCCTATCATTATTAGTTAATGTTATAGTTATCAGCTATGGTTAGTTAGTATTATAATTATTATAACTCTTGGTTATTAGTTAATGTTAGTTAATATTAATCAAGATTTTTGTAGTTATATTTATTAGTTAATATTAGAAGATGTGCATCTGTGACAATGTTTCAGAAGAATTGTCTCAAGCCACATAAATGGAAGAATTTCTGTCTTATCCTAAAGAATGAGAACTGATTTTTCCCACGGTGTCAGTGCTAATGATTTTTCCTGGCTGGGGAATCTCACCCAGAAGCTTCTTTGCAGGATGACCCCAGAGCAGCTGCCAGTACTTATGCTGTGTGTGTGGCAGTTGGTCTTTGCTACTTACTTCTTCAGTCTGTATACTTTAAAAACAGGTCCTTGCCTGTGACCTCGTCAAAGAGGGCATTATGACTTCTGTTGGATGAATGAAATAAATGAAAAAGGAAAAAACCAATTGTAATCTCTTGATGAGGTTTAGGCATGCAGCTGTGTATCACATCTCTATTTTAACAGCTGATGCCAAAGCGTGGTTCCATGTTTTTTTACCACTTTACACACAGATTTGGGTGAAGAGACCCTGGGAGTAGAGGAGAAAGTTGTTGTATCTTTGTGGATGACCCTCCCCTCCTCCTGAAGGCCGTCGCCGCAGGGGTTGGGGGACAAAGGGAGAGAGGACGGTCCTCCCTGTTTTCAAGATGCACAGCCCCTGGACCACCATCTTTAAGGACAGACCCTAATGGTGGCCCCCGGATTTCGCAGTCCTTTTTCCAGTCTTGACCGAGTGTAAATATAGAGGGAAAAACATGGCTCTTGAATTAGATGGATCTGGATGTGAACCTTGGAAAACCCTTTAATTCACTGGCACCTCAGCTTTGTTATCTTAAAATGGTGACCAGGGGCTTCCCTGGTGGCGCAGTGGTTGGGGGTCCGCCTGCCGATGCAGGGGACGCGGATTCCTGCCCCGGTCCGGGAGGATCCCACGTGCCGCGGAGCGGCTGGGCCCGTGAGCCACGGCTGCTGAGCCTGCGCGTCCGGAGCCTGTGCTCCGCAACCGGAGAGGCCACAACAGTGAGAGGCCTGCGTACCGCAACAACAACAACAAAAAAAATGGTGATCAGAATTCTTGCCTGGCATGGCAATCAGGACGAGTCATGCCAGGGTGCCTGACTGCACAGCTTCTCGACTTGTGGTCCAAAATGCTTTTCCATGCTTTCTTAATTCTCACCAGCACCCAGGATGAAGGCGACATTCTATGCATTTTGCAGATGAGGCAATGGACGGGCAGAACTTGTGCTCAGATAGCAACCTTCCCAGCCAGGATGGAAATGCAGGTCACCTCTCACTCAAATGCAGCATGCTATTTACTACAATACGGTGAGCTTGTTTGGAAAGGTTCCTCACTGTACAAGACAATAAACGGAACATGCCAAGCGAGAGACCCAGAGATCACTCTGATGCAGCACAGTCACCAACAGTGGCTGGTGACTTCAGGACAGAGAATGATGTTTTTTTTTTTAAATTATTTTATTGAGGTATAGTTGATTTACAGTGTTGTGTTAATTTCTGCTGCACAGCGAAGTGATTCAGTTTTCAGATTCTTTTCCATTATGGTTTATCACAGGATATTGAATATAATTCCCTGTGCTCTACAGGAGGACTTTTTTGTTGATCCATTCTCTAAGTAACAGTTTGCGTCTGCTAATCCCAAACTCCCAGTCCACCCCTCCCCCATCTCCCTCCCCCTGGGCCACCACAACTCTGTTCTCTAGGAGAATGGCACATGCTTGTGAGTCAATGTAACAGGATAGGAAGTGAAAGCACGGGGTCCTGAGCACTGGTTTGCCAGGGAATTCCCAATGTAACAGGATAAGAAAACAGAACTCTCTCAGCCTCCACTGAGGTCCCAAAGCCTCCAAGTGACACACCCCCCAAGGACCCTGGATCCTCCAGAGGGGCTGCCCAGAAGGACAGTGCAGCCTGTGGGACCAGCAGTGGCCATGGCGCCCTGAGAAGGGAGAGGGGGTGAGAGGTGCAGGGGGGAGTGTATCTGTGGTGAGGGCTACTGGGGTGCTGTGCACACCCCTACCCTTGAAACCATAAAGCGGGGGTGACCTTTGGGGACTGATGCTGTGTCCCTAGGGTCAGCTCAGGAGGCCACACGGAGAAAGGCTGTACTTTGTGGTGGGAGCAATGTCTAGTAGGGACCCTTGAGCAAGGACCACCGGTGGGGGGGTCCGGGGGGTGCGCCCTGCTCATGTGGGCACCAGAGTGCGGGCAAAGGTCACGTGCCAGCCAGGTGAGCTCATGCACTCCCTGCTCCCCCTCTCCCTCCTCTGGGCTCATCCTAAGACACTTCTCCAGATCCAGGCAGAAGCCAAGAGCTCCAAACAGCCAGGAGAGCCATGCTCTTGACTGAGTTTAAGTTGCTGGTGTTTGGGCAGTCCGGAGGGGCAGATTTTATTTTTCTTTTCTTTATTTGGGGGCAGTGCTGAGAAATAAAATGTAGCACAATACCGTGCAGCCAACAGTCAGTCAATTTCCTGTAGACGTAATTGCTTTTCTTGAGAGGAATCATCATAAACAGATTCTTTTTTTTTTTTTACATCTTTATTGGAGTATAATTGCTCTACAATGTTGTGTTAGTTTCTGCTGTATAATAAAGTGAATCAGCTGTACGTATACATATGTCCCCATATCTCTTCCCTCTGGCGTCTCCCTCCCACCCTCCCTATCTCACCCCTCTAGGTAGTCACAAAGCACCGAGCTGATCTCCCTGTGCTATGAGGCTGCTTCCCACTAGCTATCTATCTTACGTTTGGTAAGCAAACGTAATAATGCAGAGGAGGAATAATTTCACAAATCCCAATCTTATAAGGCAAAATGTATGGAGTAAAAGTGTCTGGAGTCCTGAAATTTAAGAATACTTATTCACTGTAACTGTTACTTTCAATGAAATGGTCAAAGAGTGGAAAACTTCTTTTGTAGAGACTGGTAGCATAGAAATTCTGGAATATATTCTGTTTATCAAAGCATCCCAGTTTTCTCTGAGCAATT
The DNA here is from genome assembly GCF_000442215.2 of Lipotes vexillifer. NCBI lineage: Eukaryota > Metazoa > Chordata > Mammalia > Artiodactyla > Lipotidae > Lipotes > Lipotes vexillifer. The sequence continues at coordinate 712,841 of NW_006798409.1, read as the reverse complement.
ATATTTCTAATTCTAAAATTATATTTCTAATTCTAAAAAGATATTATAGGAAAACATTTAGCAATTGAATTAACTGATGCATATAAATTAAAAATTTGTTGGACCACAAACTTTGGTAGTGTATATGTCCATGCCACTCTCACTTCATCCCAGCTTACCCTTCCCCCTCCCCGTGTCCTCAAGTCCATTCTCTAGTAGGTCTGCGTCTTTATTCCCGTCTTGCCCCTAGGTTCTTCATGACCATTTTCTTCTTCTTCTTTTTTTTTTTAGATTCCATATATATGTCTTAGCATCTGGTATTTGTTTTTCTCTTTCTGACTTACTTCACTCTGTATGACAGACTCTAGGTCCATTCACCTCACTACAAATAACTCAATTTCATTTCTTTTTATGGCTGAGTAATATTCCATTGTATATATGTGCCACATCTTCTTTATCCATTCATCTGTCGATGGACACTTAGGTTGCTTCCATGTCCTGGCTATTGTAAATAGTGCTGCAATGAACATTGTGGTACATGACTCTTTTTGAATTATGGTTTTCTCAGGGTATATGCCCAGTAGTGGGATTGCTGGGTCGTATGGTAGTTCTATTTTTACATAATAAACAGATCTTCCTCTCCTGTTTTCTCCATCTTTCTTTGACTTTCCAGCAGAAGAAATATAAGTCAAGACTTTGGGAAATGTTCATCTGTGTAGAAACTGTGGAACAAAATGAAATCCTTTTCCATCCCTCCTCAGGTCCTGAGGCATGATTTTCCTTTAAAGTTCTTTTTTTAAATGGAAGTATAGTTAATTATCAATGTTGTGTTAGTTACAAGTGTACAGCACAGTGATTCAGTTAAGTCCTGGGGCATGATTAATAGAGATGGAAATAACGCTGGTGAGGGAGTGGACCTCAGCCAGGCTGAGGCTCCCGGGAGGGTATTTGAGGGGGAAGGAAGACAGGGGTTTGGACAGAATAAAGGATGTTGCCTTCTGAATATTTAATTAAAAGTAAATCTGCCTGAGTGGTTAAGAATCCGCCTGCCAATGCAGGGGACACGGGTTTGAGCCCTGGTCCGGGAAGATCTCACATGCTGTGGAGCAACTAAGCCCGTGCGCTACAACTACTGAGCCTGCCCTCAAGAGCCTGCAAGCCACAACTACTGAGCCCATGTGCCTAGAGCCCGTGCTCTGCAACAAGAGAAGCCACTGCAATGAGAAGCCCGTGCACCACAATGAAGAGTAGCCCCCTTCACTGCAACTAGAGAAAGCCCGTGCACAGCAATGAAGACCCAACGCAGCCAAAAATAAATAAATAAAAAGATAAATTTATAAAAATAATAAAAGAGGGCATCATTCATTTCTTGGAGTGAATTCTTTGAAGAGAGAAAACTGTAATTGTTTCTGGGTTCTAAGTTCTAAGCCTTCAAGATGGCCACATTCACAAAGAAATGGCATTTGGTAGATACAGTCCTTGTACGTGAACCAAGGGTAGAGAAAAGGGCCCTAGGATGTTCTCTCTTAGGTGTGGCTGGCACTCTGATCTCAGGTGAAGAGCTGGGTGTGAGTGCGAAAGGAGAACAGGGTTATTTTACTGTATTTCTCTTCAATATTCTGGGAGAAATATCCACCAGCTTTTCTAGCTTTTTTTCTCTCTTTCTCTTCTAATAATTTCCATGTGGGCTTTTCAGTTTCCTGTATTATTTCTAAAACTGCTTTTGTTCAATGTGACTCATTCCTATTTTCATAACTGTGAATAAAGTGCCTTTTAATGTGGGTATACTTGGTATTTGAGTTTCATAGTAAATTGTCTTTTTTTCCTTCTCTCTATCATCTTTTTCTTTGTAAACAATTCTTACTTATTTTTTGGCATTAAAGCTTAGAAGAGAATTAAAAGTATTTTGAAGGCTTCAAATAAAAGCTATGATGAGAGCATTGCTATTTTTATGACATCAATTATACATCAATGATTTAAACATTGATGAGATTAAGATTTCAGAATTTAAATGATGACCCTGTTGATCCTATGGAATGAAGAGCTATGATTTTATGGATTTCCTTGTTTAAATATTTAGCAATATTATTTGTGTTGTATGGTATAGTTGAAGGAAGGGCTTAATTTATGTAAATATAAATAAAATGTTTTTTTACAAATTGTCTAATAGTAATCTCTCTACTCTTGACCAGATTAGGAAGAAACAACAAGAAGTAGTGGGCTTTTTGGAAGCTAATAAAATCGATTTTAAGGAGTTCGATATTGCTGGAGACGAAGACAATCGGAGGTGGATGAGAGAGAACGTTCCTGGAGAGAAGAAACCTCAAAATGGGATTCCTCTGCCCCCACAGATATTCAACGAAGAGCAGTACTGTGGGGTGAGGTTTGGTTTTTTGGTAAAGTCTTCTGCATGTCTGTTTATCAGAAGTCATTTAAAGCAGATCAATTTCGAGGCAGCATTTGAATTTTTTGACATTTTTCAGGTCATGATCTATTTCTACCATTCAGTACCTGGATGGTAGATCCATGGTGATGGATCAATAGTTAAGACTTACAAAATGATGGAAACAATAAAATAATGATTCAGAAGTTCTTGGGATTCTTTTAGGTTCCTTATTTTGTTTGGAAGAATTGAGGTCACTTGTTAAGCAAAATACACATTTAGTTGGAAAGAAATTCTGGTCAACCTTGCAGGGTACACATACATGCTCCCACAGGGACACTGGGTATGTTTTCAATTTTGTAAAGAATAATTTGCAAAAGTAGAGTTTTGTGTAAGTGTATCTAAACAGTTTAAAAACTGGTCTGGACACCCTTCCTCCTTGTGAGGACACAGCAAGAAGATGGCCATTTATGAACCAAGAAGGGGGCTCACCAGACACTGAATCTGCTGGTGCCTTGATCTTGGACTTCCAGAACTGTGAGAAATAAATAGCTGTTGTTCATAAACCACCCAAACACAAAAAACAAAATCTGTTCTGGACATTTCATTATAATAACAATTTTATTTTATACATTTAGTAGTCCATTTTACCATAAAATCACTTTTTCCTCAGAGTTTATAGATTCTGCTTAGTAAATCAAATTGTTGAAAGGAAACATTTAAAAACTGAAAGGGCTTTGGAGCATGAGAACTGAAGTTACCTTAGGGGTCCTCTAAGTCTTCTAGGCCGTTTTTCAGACGCAGCAATCAGGGTTCTGGAAGCCAGAGGGAATCAATTGCCCAGAGCAGACTCTACTTCTTTTAATAAATAAATAAATTAATTAATTTTTGGCTGTATTCGGGTCTTTGTTGCTGCGCGCGGGCTTTCTCTAGTTGTGGTGAGCGGGGGCTACTCTTTGTTGTGGTGTGTGGGCTTCTCATTGCGGTGGCTTCTCTTGTTGCAGAGCACGGGCTCTAGGTGCACAGGCTTCAGTAGTTGTGGCTCGTGGGCTCTAGAGGGCAGGCTCAGTAGTTGTGGTGCACGGGCTTAGTTGTTCCGTGGCATGTGGGATCTTCCCAGACCAGGGCTCAAACATGTGTCCCCTGCATTGGCAGGTGGATTCTTAAGCACTGTGCCACCGGGGAAGTCCCAGAGCTGACTACTTCTGAAGGCTGGAGCCCAGTGTAGGAATCTTCATTCACCTCTTCTCTTCTTGCTGCACAAAACTGTTTGTCCTTTAGCTTAGCTTCTCTTTACTGTTACGTTTCTCACCTAAAGCAGGTGTCATCAAACTATAGCCAGAGGGCCAAGGCCTGCAGCTGCCTGTTTTGGTAAAGTTTTATTGGACACATCTGCACTAATTCACTTACCTAATGCCTATAGCTAATTTTGCATGATGGCAGAGTTGAGCAGTTGCAACAGAGACCATATGACCCACAAAGCCAGAAATATTTATGATCTGCCCATTTACAGAAAAGCTTTCGGGCCTTTTATTTGAATCATGAATTGTTTCGTTGTTGGGGGTTTGCATTAGTTTCCTAGGGCTGATGTAACAAAACACCACAAACCTGGTGGTTCTTATGGACTGTGTGTTTGTGTCCCCCCCAAATTCATATGTTGAAGTCCTAATGCCCAATGTGATGGTGTTTGGAGATGGGGCCTTTGGGAGGTGATTAGGGTTAGATGAGGTGCTGAGGGTGGGGTCCCCATGATGGGATTAGTGCCCTTACAGGAAGAGGAAGAGAGAGAGAATGGTTTCTCTTCACCATGTGAACAAAAAGCCAGAGGAAACTGTCTGTAAGCCAGGAAGAGAGCAGAACCCAACTATGCTGCATCCAGGATGCATTTCTGTTATTTAAGCCACCCAGCCTATGGTATTTTGTTATGGCAGCCCGAGATATTATAGTGTCTTAAAATAACAGAAATTTATTCTCTCACAGTTCTGGAGGCCAAAGTTTGGAATCAAGGTGTCAATAGTGTTGGTTTCTTCTGGAGGCTCTGAGGGAAAATCTGTTCCCTGCCTTTCTCCTAGCTTCGGGTGGCTGACAACAATCTCTGGCATCCTTTGGCTTGTTGACATATTATGCCCATCTTTGCCTCCATCTTTACATGGTCTTTTTGCAGGTCTCTTTGTGTCTTCACATGGCCTTCTTTTTAAAAATTAATTAATTAATTAATTAATTTTTGGCTGTGTTGGGTCTTTGTTGCTGTGCGTGGGTTTTCTCAAGTTGTAGCGAGTGGGGGCTATTCTTCGTGGCAGGGCACGGGCTTCTCATTGCGGTGGCTTCTCTTCTTGCAGAGCACAGGCTCTAGGTTTGCAGGTTTCAGTAGTTGTGGCACACGGGTTCAGTAGTTGTGGCTCACAGGCTCTAGAGTGCAGGCTCAGTAGTTGTGGCACAGGTGCTTAGTTGCTCTGCAGCGTGTGGAATCTTCCCGGACCAGGGCTCGAACCCGTGTCCCCTGCACTGGCAGGTGGATTCTTAACCACTGCATCATCAGGGAAGTCCCCACATGGCCTTCTTATAAGGACAAATATTCATTGGAATAGGGTCCATCCTAGTACAACACGGCCTCATCATGGCTAACTACCTCTGTAAATATCTTTATCTCCAAATGAGGTCCACTTTCTGAGGTCCTGGGTGGACATGGCTTTATAGGGGACAGTATGGGCTGTGTGAATTTACATGGCTGTGTTAGGATTCCTCAGAGGCTTAGCTCAAAGTCCTGTGGATGTGGGAGTGTCTTTAAACAGTCTTAATGTGGCAAGCAGTTATTTAGTGGAACATATGGTCCAGTCCAGCTCTCCTGGGATTGAAGTTGGAGCTTCCCAGAGTGTAGAGAGCACTTGCTCTGTGAGGAAGAGTCCCTCCCCTGCACCCCACACTTCTCTACCCACCCACTCCAGACCTCCTGGCCTCTGGACATCCCTCAACCCTGAGCTGAATTTTTTTTTTTTTTTTTGTGGTACACGGGCCTCTCACTGTTGTGGCCTCTCCCGTTGTGGAGCGCTCAGCGGCCATGGCTCACGGGCCTAGCCGCTCCGTGGCATGTGGGATCTTTCTGGACCGGGGCACGATCCCGTGTCCCCTGCATTGGCAGGTGGGCTCTCAACCACTGCGCCACCAGGGAAGCCCTGAATTTTTGTTTTTTTGAATTTGACCTTATGTTTGTTTATTTATTTATTTATTTATTTATTTAATTTATATTTTTGGCTGTGTTGGGTCCCTGTTGCTGCACGTGGGCTTTCTCTAGTTGCGGTGAGCCAGGGCTACTCTTGGTTGTGGTGGGCGGGCTTCTCATTGCGGTGGCTTCTCTTGTTGCAGAGCACGGGTTCTAGGCGCGGGGGCTTCAGTAGTTGTGGCACGCAGGGTTCAGTAGTTGTGGCTCATGGGCTCTAGAGTGCAGGCTCGGTAGTTGTGGCGCACGGGCTTAGTTGCTTTGTGGCATGTGGGATCTTCCCGGACCAGGGCTCTAACCTGTGTCCCCTGCATTGGCAGGCAGATTCTTAACCACTGCACCACCAGGGAAGTCCCCGAGCTGAATTTTTAAGAACTGCAACTCTTCTTGGTTAAAGAAAGGGAGAATAAGTTTTTTGGGGGGAGGTAGTGGTGATGAGCAATTTTTATTTTTCATAAAATTGTTTAACAATTGAAAAATTGATAGATGTGCACACGGAAAAATTAAAATGGTTCCAAAGTTGCCTGAAGTGAAGATTCTTCTCCCTCTCATTTCATCCCCCTCTAGTTCCTTCCTCTCAGGTGGGCCAGCTTCATGTATCTGCCATCTGGGAAGTCACACCAGACCCCGCTCAAGAGAGCTCTCAGCTTGGTTTCACGCTCTACTGGTGCTGTCTTGAAATTCATAATGATTTTTGAACAAGGGAAGCATTGTTTTTATTTGGCACTGGGGCCTGCAAATTATGTAGCCGGTCCTGCTCTGACCAACAAATGCCGGCAATTTCTTGTTTGGCCTTCCAGGAATTTTCTATGTGCATTAACAATTGCATATCACTTAAAAATGGGGGTGTACTCTATACACTTTGTTCTTTTCACTTAATAACCATATCTCAGAGATCACTGCATAGCTGCACATACTCTTTTTTAAAAAACAGTTTCATTTTATATTGGAGTATAGTTGATTAACAATGTTGTGTTAGTTTCAGGTGTACAGCCAAGTGATTCAGTTCTACAGAAACATGTATCTATTCTTTTTCAAATTCTTTTCCCATTTAGGTTACTGCAGAATATTGAGCAGAGTTCCCTGTGCTATACAGTAGGTCCCTGTTGGTTATCCATTGTTCTTTTTAAAAAATTAATTTTTTGGCTGCGTTGGGTCTTCATTGCTGCGTGGGCTTTCTCTAGTTGCAGTGAGCAGGGGCTACTCTTCGTTGCAGTGCATGGGCTTCTCATCGCGGTGGCTTCTCTTGTTGTGGAGCACGGGCTCTAGGCGTGTGGGCTTCAGTAGTTGTGGCTCGTGGGCTCTAGAGTGCAGGCTCAGTAGTTGTGGCACACGGGCTTAGTTGCTCCGCGGCATGTGGGATCTTCCCAGACCAGGGCTTGAACTGCTGTCCCCTGCATTGGCAGGTGGATTCTTAACCACTGAGCCACCAGGGAAGTCCCTGGTTATCTGTTTTAAATATAGCAGTGTGTACATGTCAACCCCAAACTCCCAATCTATCCCTCTCCCCTATCCTTCCCCCCTGGTAACCATAAGTTCATTCTCTAGGGCTGTGAGTTTGTTTCTATTTTGTAAATAAGTTCATTTGTATCAGTTTTTAAGATTCCACATATAAGTGATAGCATATGATATTTGTCTTTCTCTGTCTGACTGACTTCACTTAGTATGATAATCTCCAGGTCTATCCATGTTGCTGCAAATGGCACTATTTCTTTCTTTTTTTTTTTTTTAAATCTCTCCCTCCCTGTCCCCTTTGGTAACCATAAGTTTGTTTTCTATGTCTGTGAGTCTATTTCTGTTTATAAATAAGTTCGTTTGTATCATTTTTAATTTTTATTATTTATTGATTGATCGACTCAGTATTTGTCATTTTTCAAATGGCATTATTTCATTCTTTTTAATGGCTGAGTAATATTCCATTGTATATATGTACCACACCTTCTTTATCTATTCATCTGTCAGTGGACATGTAGGTTGCTTCCATGTCTTGGCTACTGTAAACTGTGCTGCAATGAACATTGGGGTGCATGTATCTTTTCAAGCCATGTGTTTCTCCAGATATATGCCCAGGAATGGGATTGCTGGATCATATACGGTTTATTTTATTTATTTATTTTTTTTTGCGGTATGTGGGCCTCTCACTGTTGTGGCCTCTCCTGTTGAGGAGCACAGGCTCCGGACATGCAGGGCTCACAGGCCCAGCCGCTCCGCAGCATGTGGGATCTTCCCAGACCGGGGCACGAACCCGTGTCCCCTGCATCAGCAGGCAGACTCCCAACCACTGCGCCACCAGGGAAGCCCCATATACGGTTTATTTTAATGGCTGCACAACATTCCATTGGATGTGACATAATTTATTGGCACAGTCCTCTAATGGGGAACATTCAGGTTGTTTCCAGTCTTTCTCAGCTACAAATGATGCTGCAGGAAACCTCTTTATGCATACAGTGCTTTGTATTCAGTCTGAGTATATGTATAGGATAAATTCCTAGAAGGTGTGCTGAGTTACAGCATATAAGCTTCTCACCCTTCAATAGATATTAAACCTGGACTATAGTTGCACCAAGTTACATTTTCAAATGTAATTTGAGTGTGGCTGTTTCCCTGTGACCTTGACAACACTCTATATGCACAATTTTGGATCTTCGCCAATCTGTTAAGTGAAAAATGTGTTCTCATTGCTTTGACTTGGGTTTCTGTCTTAATGGGTGAGGCTGAACATCTTTTTCTCTGTTTATAAGCTCTCTGTGTTTTTTTCTATGACTTACTATTTTTCTATTTGGTTCCAGGTAACGTTAACTGGTTCGTAAGAGTCTTTACTTTTGAAGGAAAGTAGCCCTGTCACTACCATGTTGCAAAATTTTCCCATGTTTCTTATTTGTCTTTTGACTTTTTAAAGTGATTCTTTTGGAATGCAGGACTTAAATTTTTTTTGTGCAGACAGATCTGTTAATCTTTTAAAAAAAAATGGTTCCTGTCTTGTTTAGAAAATTGTTCTGCACTCTAAAATCATCAAAGGAATCATCTCATGTTTTCTTCTAGTACTTTTCCGGTGAAAGTAGGATTTAAAACCTCTTACTTTTGCTTATTTTAGCTGTCCTTTTCAATCAAGGCTAGTTACGGTAGAAACAATATTGAAGCATTTTCTTTCAACCTATGTTAACTTCCAGGGTAAAAGTTCTGCAGTTATTTTCCGCTATAAAAATAAAACCTCAAAGGCATTTTTTATTCTGTTTTGCTGTGATCTAGCAATGCTTTTCATTTTAATTGTGGAAGAAGAAGAAAAGAATTCCCAAGTAAGAAAAAAGACTTCTATTTTTAAGATGTATTTTCCTATTACAAGTATGGCTCTAATGAGATAAGCATACAAATTATTTTATGTTTAACTGTTTTTAATTCTTTTCAGTTCTGCCTTCAGAGAGGTATTAGACGTTTTTCTTACTAGCAACTTCACTAAATTTGCTTTTCTGCAGTCTGTGGATATTCTTAACAAAAGTTCATTAATGAGGCAAAGGACTTTGTTTTCAGAAAGTAGGTAAAAATGACTATTTGTATTGTAGGTTCTGATTTTGAAAGGAGACTCAAAGGTTATGAAGGATATGTCAGGTTTAAAATGGCATAAATCTACTCAATATTCTGTAATAACCTATATGGGAAAATAATCTGAAAAAGAATGGATACATGTATATGTATAACTGGATCACTTTGCTGCACACCTGAAACTAACACAACATTGTAAATTAACTATACTCCAATATAAAATAAAAATTAAATAAAAAAAGAAAGTGATAAACCTGCTTTAAAAAAATAAAATGGCATAAATCTGGATGGTCAATGTATCTTTCCACATGATTGAAATGTGGACTGTCAGAATAATGCTACCATTTAAGTTGAATCACTGGACTCTGGATTCTTGAATGGTCACCTATATGCCGTACCTGATGACAGCAGCAGGGAGAGGGAACCTCAAAGGCAAGCAGTGGCTTTCTCTGCACCGGGGCAATGAGAGGGCTGGGTGTCACAGGTAGTTCTGAGTACCATCGTGTCCCTGCCAGCCTGAACCCCTGTTGCTCTGGGCAGAACAAATGAAGATGTTATCGTGAGGGCATGGCAGACAACTGTTGCCTACAGAAAGGGCACACCACCGGGAAGCCAGCACAGTGGAGGCTGGGTCACCCGCCTGGCAGAAAAACACTAACAGGACGTAGCCAACTTGTCTGTTGATGCCAAGTCGGAGTCTGTGCATTTTCGCCTAGGTGAGGGCTGGGGTGCCTGCCTGGGCCTGGGGGCAATAGCCAAAGGGGACCTTGACCTTTCAGCAGAGAGGCAAGTATCTGTGGGGACTCAGGAATGCAAGGGAGGACAGGATGCCCGCCCAATTAGGGCAGGGGGAGGGCGTTCTCAACACACTGATGTTACTGAACAGGCTATTTTATTTTATTTTTTAATTAAAATTTCTTTTTCAGTATGATCACAATTTTATTATATATATATATAAAGGTTTATTTTTTTTTTTTTTTTGCAGTATGCGGGCCTCTCCCTATTGTGGCCTCTCCCGTTGCAGAGCACAGGCTCCAGACGCGCAGGCTCCGCGGCCATGGCTTACGGGCCCAGCTGCTCCGTGGCATGTGGGATCTTCCTGGACTGGGGCACGAACCCGTGTCCCCTGCATGGGCAGGTGGACTCTCAACCACTGCGCCACCAGGGAAGCCCTCCTTGCCTTTAAAAAAAAAATTTATTGAAGTATAACTTATTTACAATGTTGTGTTAATTTCTGCTATACATAGCAAAGTGACTCAGTTATACATATATATTCTTTTCATATTCTTTTCCATTATAGTTTATCACAGGATACTGAATCTAGTTCCCTGTGCTCTACAGTAGGCCCTTGTTGTTTATCCATCCTCTATATAATCGTTTGCATCTGTTAATCCCAACCTCCCAGTCCTTCCCTCCCCCACCCCCTCCCCCTTGGCAACCACAAGTCTTTTTTTTTAAATTTATTTTTTATTTTTTAATTTTTTTTAAACATCTTTATTGGGGTATAATTGCTTTACAATGGTGTGTTAGTTTCTGCTTTATAACAAAGTGAATCAGTTATACATATACATATGTTCCCATATCTCTTCCCTCTTGCGTCTCCCTCCCTCCCACCCTCCCTATCCCACCCCTCCAGGCGGTCACAAAGCACTGAGCCGATATCCCTGTGCCATGCGGCAACCACAAGTCTTGAACAAGCTGTTTTATGTTATTAAAATTTTATTATGAAATATGCCATAGATGATAAAAATATGTAGTTTCAAGAGGGATAATAAAAATGAACAACCATGTGCACACCACTGGTTTGAGTAGCGTGATATCTCCAGAAATTTAAAAGCACACTGCGTGCTTCTCCCTGATCGTGTCCAGCTCTTTTTGCACAAGAGGGAACCAGGGTAGTGAATTTTGTGTTTACCATTCCTTTCCTTTTCTCCCATCTCCCATGTATACACATCCAAGGAATACATTGTTTTGTTTTGCCTATTTTTGAGCTTTATATAAATGGACTCATACTATCTGTATTTTTTGAGTTGCTTCTTTCACCAACATATTTCAAAGATACAACCATGTTGATTGGTGTTGTTCCTAGTTTATTCATTTTCATTGCTTCAGAGTGGACACTGGTGTGTGTCTTAGTCTGTCTGAGCTGCTATAACAAAATGTCACAGACTTCGTGGCTTATGAACAAGAGAAATTTATTTCTCATAGTTCTGGAGGCTGGGAAGTCCAAGATCAAGGTGTCAGTGTGGTTGAGTTCTGATAAGGGCCACCTGTTTCACAGCTGGTGCCTTCTTGCTTTGTTCTCACGTGATGGAAGGGGTGAGGGAGCTATGGGGGGGGGGGTCTCCTCATAAAGGACACTAATTCCATTCACGAGGTCTCCACCTTCATGACCTAGGTCATCACTCTCAGTATGTTTAGCTCTAACAGACAATACAAAGAGTTTTTTAAAGCTGAGCTGAGGGATGGTCACACTTTGAAACTAGTGATTCCAGGAGAGGGAAGACAGCTTTGTGGATGTTTGAAGCACTGGTGAGATCACCCCCACATTTCCAGTCACTCTAAGAAGGTTTTTTGTTGTTGTTTTGATCTGACCTTCCCTCTAGGTCCTGGGAGTCAGGACTGGGGTCAAGTGGAGTAGAACCTTTGCGAGTTGCACATTTTTACCACTTTTTTTTTTGGTGATATATATTTTTCAATTTTATGAAAAAAGATGGTGACAGTGGCTGACAATTTAAAAATATTTTCCTCCTTAACAAAATAATCCATCAACTCTATTTCAACCCCTCTCCCATTTAAAAAATGTTCTAAACCATCTGCTTTGGCTCCCTGTGGCAGCTCAGGGGAGGCCCCACAGGAGGCATCCTTTAACTGTGGCTGTTGGTAAAGAGATTGCCTAGCTCTTTGTGTTTGTGTGTCCTCTTCTGTATATATTTAGAACATTTTTCTATTGAGTTTTTGCCTTTTCCTTATGATGGAAAAAGGACAAGCATAATATATATATGTATATATATGTATATATATATATATATATGCACATAATTAAGAAGAGCATAAAAAAAGTGAAGTCCCTCCAAAAGAATCTAACAAGAGATGTCTGGAGAAAATTTAAATGTTACAGAAGACTTAAATAAATGATGCTATAGAACACATCCTTGGGTTGACCATCTCTATAAAAAGGTAGTATCTTAAAGATCCTAATTCTTCCCAAATTGATCTATAGATCCAATACTTTTTCAATCAAAATCTCAGAAAGAATTTTTGTAGAACCAAGCAAGATAATTTACCTAAAATGAAAAAGGAAAGGTCTAAGAATAGCAAGAAGAAGCAGAAAATAAGCAAGTCTCATTATAAAGCTCTGATCATGAAGACAGTGTGATATTGAAGGATAAATAGACAGGTAGACCTATTGTCCGGAAATAGAGTCCCACACAATACACAACTGGTTAAGACAGTGCTGGCATGGCAGATAGATGGGGAAAGAATGGACTTTTTAATAAATGTGGATGAAACAATTGGATGAAATAACTGATGATTTAAAAAAATTAAAATAATTATTTAAAAATTTACCCTTATTTCTTTTTTAAAAATTGAGATGTAACTGACATATAACATTATGTTTAGGTGTGCAACACAATGATCTGATATATGTATATACTGCAAAATGATTACCACGATAAATTTCGTTAACATCTATCACTTCATATAGTTACCGTTTTTTCCTTGTGATGAGAACTTATACAATCTAGTCTCTTAGCAACTTTCAATTTTTTTTTCAATTTTTTTGTCTTATTGATTCTTACTGATCTCTAACTATATACATCTCTATCTATATATAATTTTTTCCTATTTGCTAAATCTCTGCTCATCTTTATTTTTTCCTTCCATACTCTTTGGTTTCTTTTTTCCCCCAACTTTAATGCTTGACTCACTACTTTTAAAGCTTTTTTCTTTTCTAATGTAGGTATTTAAGGCTATAAATTGCCCTCTGAGTACTTCTTTAGCTCATTCCATGTATTTTGATATGCAATATTTTCATTGTTGTTTCTAAAACATTTGTAGTCATAATATGATTTCTTTTTTGACCCATGCATTGAGATTTGGATATATTTGGAGTTACTTCTATTATTTTGTTATGTACTTTTTATTTTTCCAACTTTTGCAGTTTCTTTTTTCATCTTTTCTTGACTTTATTTTGACTAAAGTCTTTTCCTAATTATATTTCTCCATTTACTTAGTATAAGCTATCTGTTCTCTTAGAGGTTACTTTAGTTATTTTAACAATCATACTTAATTTAAAATAGGTAAGATTGTATCTTTACTTTAACCCTAATCACCCTTTCCCTATTTACACGTGTTCGGTTATTTTAGTATTTTAATTTGTTGGCCATTATACCACCTCACAACATTTCTACTTGTTGTTTTTATAGTCAAGGTTTGTTTAGATTTAGATTTACCCACATATTTATTAATATCTTTGCTCATTATTTCTCCTTGCATCTTAGATAATCCACCTGGAATCATTTTCCTTCTGCCTAAATGCATCCTATAAGAGTTTCTTTAAGTGAGGGTCTGTTGGTGGTAAACCCTCTAAATTTTTTTTGTTTAAAAAAGACATTTTTCCAGACAAGTGTCTTTATTTCACTCATGTATGAAAAATAGTTTCACTAAGTCTAGAATTCTGAGTCAAGGGTTATTTTTTTTGTAAGCATGTTGAAATTATTTTACTTTCTTCTGACTTCTGCATTGCTATTGAGAAGCCAGTTGTCAATCTAATGCCATACTTTGCACAGGAAATGTTTTCCTTTTCCCCTCCCTTCTACCCTTCCCTCCATGGGCTGCATTATAATCTTTCTCTAGGATGTGTCTAGATTTAGAGGGTTTTTTTTCTTTGCCACGTGGCAGTGAAAGCGCCAAGTCCTAACCACTGGACTGCCAGGGAATTCCCTAGAATTCTTCTTATTTATCCAGTTTAGGATTATTTTTGGGCTTCCTGAGTCTAAGGATTGGTATCTTCAGCAAGTCTAGAAGATTATTAGCCATATATGTTTGAGTATGGCTTTCCCCCCATTGTCTCTGTTAGCTTCTCCTATAAGATGTGTGTTAGACCTTCTCATTCTGTCTTCCTATAATAATATTTCTTCCATATTTTTCATCCTTTTCCCCCCGTCTCCAGATAATGTCTTTGGTTGAATCTCCCAGTTAGCTAAATTGTTTTCTTCTGATGTGGTCTAATTAGCTATTTAATCCACATTTTCATTGTTAGGAGGACTTTCTGGTTCTTTCCAAATTTGCTTAATTGTTCTTTCTAGTTTATTTCTTGTGTTTTCAAGCTTTTCTTTCATTTCTTTATGTATATTAAATATAGATATTTGATATTTTCTGCCTGATAATTCCAGTGTCTGATTCTGCTTTCCATTATTTCTGCTGGCTTTCACACATGGTATATTTTTATTTCCTTATTTATTTTGTGATTTTTGACTCTGAATTGCTCATTTAAAAAAATGCTATTTTCAGATACTCTTTGAGGCTGGAATTTGTTTCTGCTAGTTTCCTGGGAGCTCTTAAAAGTTAGAACCCTTTTAACTTGATTTCCTTTGAAGATTTTCTGGACCACACATGTCATGGGAATTTGGATCAAAAACTCTCATGAATTTTGGCTTGTAGTTATAAATTCTCAGAGAATGTTTTCTCTTTCACTGAGCACCAAAGTTGAATCAGGAAAGTTTTCTTCCATTCTATTTTTCATGGCAAAATTTTTTCTCATTTATATTTACATTGAGGGTAGAGCTGTCAGTGGGGTTCTGGTGTGTGTGTGTCTGTGTATTTATGTATATATGTGCATGTATGTGTGTATCTATGTATATGTGTATGCATGTGCATATGTATGTGTATGTATGCATGTGTATATATATGTGTCTGTATGTGTGTCTGTATGTGTATCTATACATCTATGTATATACGTGTATGTATGTGTATGTATGTGTATGTATGTATGTGTCTATGTGTACAAATGTATATCTCTGTGTGTGTGTGTGTGTATGTGTGTGTATGTTTATGTGTTTGTGTTTTATAGAACTCCCCACCTTAAGGAGGCCCAGGCTTTATCCACTTCCCTCTTTTCTCTCTGTGGCATCAGAGTGGAAGATAAAGATTTCCTGGTTTTGTAAGAAACTCTCAGCGTGGATGGTGGCCTTGTTGTGTGCTTATTCTTAGGATTCTTGATCTCACTTGGCTATACTTTTTTTTTTTTTCCAGTACCAGCTTAGCAATGCATTTATAATTTTTTTCTTAATCTGGCTTAAAAATTTTTTTTTCAAGATGGTGTTTTAGGGCATCTAATCTGCCACACTAACGTAACTGGAAGTTGAAAAACCATTTCATACTCATTATTTTCTATATCTATTTGTTAACATCAAGTAAAAAATATGAACAAACTGTTCTTCAGTCCTCTGAAATTCTGAAGAAGCTATATGGACTTAAGTTGAAGCAAAACACAATCTGTTCAATTATAAGAAAACTTATCTTGACTTGAAAGCTTCTAGAGTTGACAACTAGAGATCATCAGATATTTATCTATGGAATTTTAAGAAACTGGCATAAATTTACTTTATTACCTTTTACCTACTTATTAGTGCTATACTACTAATGAATTCTATCATGTAATCTTTAACAACCACCTAGTAAGTGTGTGCTCTGGGAATTAGTGAGAATTTCTGATACCAAAGAATCACTTACCATGCTATATTTCCCTCAGCTAAGATTTGAGGCAGTTTAAAAAAATACATTCAGTACAAAAGAAGAAAATTAATCACTGAGAGAATCAGGGCTACAGGTAGGAAAATAAATCTTAGGCTAAGATGAACACACGAGAAGTACATAACATTTTCTTCCCAATATAGGTGGCCTGTCTTTGGTTTTAAACTCTTAACACACATAAGAGGAGGGTAGGCAATAACATGACCTCGTTAGTTTGAGTGTCCTGTTCAGTTCAGGCCAGACTAACCCTGTACCTTCTGAGCCTTTTGGCAACACTGTTGAAATTGCAACACAGCCCCAATGACAAAGATTGGCAGTAAGAAAGTGGCCAGGGAGTATCTTTTATGTTTAATGATAAAAAGTGAAACTCTTCCGAGCTATTGACAACTACACTACTGGAGAGTTGGTTTAGGGCTGGACCCACCTGGTGAAGCGCTGACCTGGATGTGGTCTGGCATGGGGGTGGAGTTTCACTGAGCTTCCAGTTTCTATCAGCTACCAGGTTTTTCCCATTTTGGCAAAACAAGCGCCTTTCTAAACCCTCTGTAATCTTGTGGCTCCTGATATCAGAAGGGCCTGAGACAGGTCTGGGCCCTTAGAAGCTACTATAATAACAGCAGAGAAATCCTGTGTTGGTTTAATTGTTTTAGTCCTGTGTTGTTTGGACCCTGATTAGGGTCCAAATCCATAGGGTCAAATTATAAGGAAACCAGCTAAAGATGTGAAACTTTTAGAGAAGCCTTCCACTATGTATGTTTTTTTTTTTTAACTATTGGAGTATAATTGCTTTGCAATGGTGTGTTAATTTCTGCTTTATAACAAAGTGAATCAGCTATATATATACATATATCCCCATATCTCCTCCCTCTTGTGTCTCCCTCCCACCTTCCCTATCCCACCCCTCTAGGTGGTCACAAAGCACCAAGCTGATCTCCCTGTGCTATGTGGCTGCTTCCCACTAGCTATCTATTTTACATTTGGTAGTGTATATACATCCATGCCACTCTCTCACTTCATCCCAGCTTACCCTTCCCCCTCCCCGTGTCCTCAAGTCCATTCTCAACTTCTGCGTCTTTATTCCTGTCCTGCCCCTAGGTTCTTCCTCAGTATGTATGTTTGCGTGTTGTCAGCAATTCCTGAGCAGGAACAATTTGTGTGTGTGTGTGTGTGTGTGTGTGTGTGTGTGTGTGTGTGTGTGTTCTCACTGTACTGTAATAGGCACAATGAAGGTGTGTAAAAACAAATGTAAACTTCATGGTTCAATTTCCTAAATTTGGGCCTGATCATTTTGGCAAAGCAAATGGGGATAACATTTTGTGTTAGCTCCTCACTTAATGACTAATAAATAAAAAATATTAACTTAGGTCAATATACTGGCTCACAAGTGTGCACTGGGTTTAATCATTCTTTTTCTTTGCTTCAAGGATTTTGACTCTTTCTTCTCTGCAAAAGAAGAGAATATTATTTATTCCTTCCTTGGCTTGGCTCCCCCTCCAGGCTCAAAGGTAAGCTTGAACACCCCCTTGGGGTCCAATATAGGTCATAAGAAGTGAGGATAAAATCAGCACCAACACTGTTTAATAAGTGATGATCTTTAAATTAACATGATTTTAATACACTTCTTATTCTGATGAAGTCTTATGCATAGAGATAATGCATGGTTTCTACTAAAGCATGTTTCGAAACTATGCTTTTATTATTTTTGCTCTGTTTACACCTTGTTATAGTAAGCTTTACAATACCTAAGAAATATCATTACATTCAATAATCTTAAGTGCATTAATTAAATATGTAAAAGTATAAATTCTCAGGTTGTGTCTATGAAATTATTTTGTTATGAATTTCTCATGACAGCTTATGTTAGTTAATTTTATAATGATATGTACTCCTATATTAATTATTTCTATTGAAAATGAATTGAATTTTGCTCTTTTTGTCTGATGAGGAGGGAAAAAGTAAGACTCAAGAACAAGGTAAATTTCATCAGATTTCTTTTCCCCTCTGGTGTTGTTTCATCTTTGATTATGTATAATTATATCAATTAAATAAAGAATTATGCTAATAAAGCAAATACCATGAATTTGAATGTCTGGTGAAGATCACCTGGTTTTATTCCTTACCTTCACTGCATTCCTCACCTCTACCAAGCATCTCATACATGACTCTCCATAGATACAAGACAAGCACACATTTGTCTAATTCATTTATTTCTTAACTAATCTGTTTGTGCCCAGCTTCATTTCAAAAGAGATTTGTGATGACTGAGTCCCAATTAATTCTCACCATAGGAGACGCACACTAAAAATCCTACCTTATAGAGATGGGTGTGTCTCAGAGGCATGTGGATGTGCTGTCTTCCATGTGTCCACATTCTTCAGGTGATGACACCTGAGGTCTCTTAGTGCTTAGGTTAACACATGCAGGTGTAACACAAATTCCTTCTCCAAATGGTAACAGGTAGATTTTACAGTTGGTTAATGTTCTATAAGGGGATAATGGTTCTATACAGGGAAATAAAGGTATTTCCCTTTTAATGAAATATCTTTCTGGCTTTGGTCAACTTAAATGCAACATATCTCATACACGTTATTAACCGTTTAAAAAAGTGCTAAAAGCTATTACATGCAATTTGATCTTTTTTATTTGGTATAGGAGTTTGTTAACTGGGTCACGTTAGTTTAGCTATTATGTTCAAGAGATGGTAACAGTGTTAAGGTATATTTCTTGGTGGGGACACTCAGGTCACTTGGGTCTTGAAGAAGGAAAGGAAGGGTGGAGGGAAGAGTGTTTCAGGCAAAGGTAAGAGCAAATGCAAAGGCCCTGAGGCAGGAAAGGGCTTGGAGACTCCTAAGACCTGCCATGACTGCCCTGAGTCCTGAATTGCCGGAGTGAAGAGGGAAGGGGCACCATGGGAGGTGGCAGCAGCAGGTGGGCGGCCCATGGGCCACAGCAGTGCTCTGGAATCTATCTTAGGGGCCATTAATACACTGTAAGGGTTTTAAGCAGAGGAGTAATTTTATTTCCTTGTCTAGAACTCTTTTTGGCTACAGTGGGATGAATGGATTGAAGTGGTACAAATTACTATAGTAAAACGGATGAGATGTCGTGGTGGCGTGGACTAGGGTGGTGGGGATAGAACAGTACAGAAGTGGATGATTTTAGTATCTGTTTTAGAGGAAGAATTGGTAAGAATTGCTGATGGATTGAATCAGCAATGAGAGGGTTTAACCTCCTTGATTTTAGGACCATCAGATTCTATTTCACAATTTGGTTTCTGGTTCTGTTGTGCTTTGAAGAGAGACTGTACTGTGATGAGTTTTTATCTTAAGTGCATCTTTGTACCCCAATGCGTATCTTCATTTCTAATGAAAAGACTGTTAATTGAATATTAAAATTTAATTTTTATCCAATTAATATGTGTATAATTTTGAAAAGGTCAAGTAGTGCTACAAGGGTTATTACAGAAAATGGTAGGTCCTGCCTTCACCCCTCGTGGATGACTTTTCTGTGTGCTAAGGTGCAGAGCTCCCAGCAAGACATCACTTCTGCTCAGGACTGGAAAGCTGCGGGTCCATATTCTTAGTAGTTTCCAGGGCTGTTGTTGAGAAACCTGGTGCCAGTCTGTCTACTGACCCTGTATTTGTGTCTGTTTTTGTTTTTCTCATTCCTGGGAGACTTTAGGTTCCTCTCTTTTGCTTTGAAGTTGTATGATGAGGTGCTTGGAGTGGTCTTTTCTTCCTTGTTTGTGCTGGGCACTTGCTGGGCCTTTCTGTAATCTGGAAAGTCATGTCCTTCAGTTCTGGAAGATGTTGGAGGTACTATTTCTGTGGTCATTCTTTTCCCATTAGTTTCCATTTTCTTTTCTTTGCTCTTTTTGAAATTCCTCTTATTTGACTGCTGGGCCTCCTGGACTAATCATACAATATTTTGTTCTTTGCTTCTGGTTCTTTCACTTAGCATAATGCTGTCAAGGTTCATCTATGTAGTAGTGTGTATCAGTACTTCTGTTCTTTTTATGGCAGAATGATATTCCGTTGTATGAATAGACCATATTTTATTTATTGATTCATCAGTTGATGGACATTTGGGTTGTTTCCACTTTGGGACTATTATGAATAATGCTGTTATGACATTTTTATCTTTTGTTTAATTTTATCTTAAATATTAGTATTGTATTATAGGCTGCTCTGCAAAAGAATCACTTGGACAGTTTTTAAAAAATTAAGATGCTTGAGTTCTGCTTCAGACCTACTGACCCTAAATTATAAGGGGAGAGGGTCAGGGACCTTCATTTTTTTTTTTTTTTTTTTGTGGTACGCGGGCCTCTCACTGTTGCGGCCTCTCCCGTTGCGGAGCACAGGTTCCGGACGTGCAGGCTCAGCAGCCATGGCTCACGGGCCCAGCCGCTCCGCGGCATGTGGGATCTTCCCAGACCGGGGTACGAACCTGTGTCCCCCGCATCGGCGGGCGGACTCTCAACCACTGCGCCACCAGGGAAGCCCGACCTTCATTTTTAAAAAGCTCTTTGGTTGATTCTGATGCACACTCCTGTTTAACAACCACTAAGTTAAGGACTCATTTAGCAAATATTCATAGATATGCCTCGCCAAAGTGAAGGTGATATCATATTTGCTTTAGTTAAAGAACTCACACATTACAGAGAAACAATGAGCTCACTTTGTTTCTCTCCCCATCCTTGTTTCCCTCGCTCCTTAGGGCCCACGAACATCATGGGTATTTTAAGACTATATATAAAACTATGTATTCATCTCCACAAGCAGTACATGTGTTGTTTTGTATTTTTAATGCTTAATTGGTATCATACTTTTTTGGAATTTTCTGCAAATTGCTTTTTTCATTACGTTTTGAGACACAGCCACCCTAATATATGTAATTCTATCTCACCCTCTGCTCTGCGTCATCTTGTCCCATTAAAAAAATTACCTAATCTCAGATTTTAGATCTCACCCTGGTTTGTGCTTAGGTTTTGTCCTATTGTGTGAAATTCTTTTTGCCTAAGTAGGAGAAAGGGATGGCCATGGAATTATAGAGCTCAGCCTAGAGGGACTTAACATCCAGTTCAGAGCCTTCTCTTCACAAAGGAGGAACTTGAAGCCCAAGAAGTTTAGGTGATTTGCACAAAGATACTCCACTAATTAGCAGCACAGTCCACGCTAGAACCTTTGGTGCTGTCAGCATTTCTCGGGTTCGTAGGTGTTGGTGTGTACTTGGGGCAAAGTCCTTCAAGTATCCTTTGGGAAGACATACACTTGATGATTTATGGAAGCGATATTATTTGTCACAGTATTGTTTTGTAGCAAACAACATGGTGGAGAAGTGTCAGCAAGGAAATCAATCTTGTTCAAGCTAAAAATAGATACTCTTGACTATTATGGGGAAAATGTATGCTTATAAAATGATATTAAGCATTATAAGCAGCATTATTGCTTGTAGAACAGTTTTCTTAGGCAGGCTGTACCAGGCCAAGTACCAGGCCAGTTTTCCCAAGAGAGCTTTGTAAGTAAGCATTGCCTCCATAAAGTCAACCTCAGGTCTTCACAAGTATCTGGTCATATCTGATTCAATGAGCATCATTATTTTATTTTATTTTTCTTATTGAAGTATAGCTGATTTACAGTGTGGTGCCCATCTCTGCTGTACATCAAAGTGACTCAGTTATACACATATAGACATTCTTTTTTAATATTCTTTTCCGTTACGGCTTATCTCCAGATATTGGATATAGTTCCCTGTGCTGTCCATTCAAGTGTGATAGTTTGCATCTGCTAATCCCAAACTCCCAGGGAAAGAAAAGACAAAAGAGCAAAGAATGTAAAATTGTGAAAGGATAGACTCTTCATTAGATGTTATTGGGACAGTTGGACAGTAAGATGTAAAAAAATTGAAATCAAACCACCATCTCACACCATACACCAAAATTAACTTAAAATGGATTAGAGACTTGAACGTAAGACCTGAAACCGTGAAACTTCTAGAAGAAAACCTAGGTAGTACACTGTTTGACATTGGTCTAGCAGTATTTTTTTGGATCTTTCTCCTCAGGCAAGGGAAACAAAAGCAAAAATAAACAAACTGAATGACATCAAACTAAAAAGCTTTTGCACAGCAAAGGAAGAGATCAACAAAACAAAAAGTCTACTTTTTCTCCCACCTACTGATATTTGCAAACAATATATGTGACAATATGTGATAATATCCAAAATATACAAAGAACTCATATAATTTGACATCAGAAAAACAAACAACCCAATTAAAAATGGGCAGAGGACCTGAATAGACATTTTTCCAAAGACATACAGATGGCCAACAGTTACATGAAAAGATGCTCAACATCACTAATCATCAGGGAAATGTGAATCAAAACCACAAAGAGATAGCACCTCACATCTGTCAGTAGGGCTGTCAACAAAAAGACAACAAATAAAAAGTGTTGAGGAGGATTTGGAGAAAAGGGAACCCTTATACACTGTTGGTGGGAATGTAAGTTGGTGCAGCCACTATGGAAGACAGTATGGCGATTCCTCAAAAAGGAATTCAAATTCTAAAAGATACATGCACCCTGATGTTTATTGTGGCATTATTTACAATAGCTGAGATATGGAAGCAACCTAAGTGCCCATCAATAGATGAATGGATAAAGAAGATGTGATACACACACACACACACACACACACACACACACACACACGCACGCACGCACTCACACACTGGAATACTATTCAGCCATAAAAAGATGAAATCTTGCCATTTGTGACAACGTGGATGGACCTTGAAGGTATTATGAGAAGTGAAATAAATTAGATGGAAAAAGACAAATACTGTATGATTTCACTCAATATGTGCAACATAAAAATCTAATGAACAAACAAACAGAATAAATGAACAAACAGAACCAAATACATAGATACAGAGAACAGAGTAGTGGTCACCAGAGGGGATGGGTGAGGGAGAGGGCAATACGGGTAAAGGTGGTCAACGGTATAGTGATGGATGGAAACTAAATTTTTGGTGGTGAGCACGTTGTAGGATATACAGAAGTAGAAATGTAATGTATACACGAAACTTATACAATGTTATAAATCAATGTTACCTCAAAAATTTTTTTAAAAAGTACTTAGTGATAGGTTAAAAAATTAGGTTGTTTCTGTGGCATGCAAAATGAAGCAATAAAGTCACTCCAAGAAAGTTTTAGGCAAAATATAAATGTAATCACTAAGTCTATTTTCAAAGACAACAGCGATCATTCTATCTTATTTATAAAAATGGATGAATAGAGAAAAAATCTTGATACAAAGAATTATCCAGAGAACTATACTGTGAATATACCAAGCATATGTACCATGCAATATGCTATGAATGACAAGCATATTCTTACTATATGTGGTAGGAATAGATCAAGAATATCAAGTAATGAGATTCAGTCGGTCTGGAGTAGATCCTGAACAACTATATATTAGTAAAACTACATGAGTATATGATGGGAATCTCTGATTGAAAATTACTGCCCTAGATTGTGCTAGATTGAACTTAAAGAAGTAAAGGATGACTGAGTTAACATTTAAAGCAAATAACTAAAGTTAGGATTGATAACCTATACCATCATTGTCAAATATCATGCAAGGAACCACTAGGATCAACGTCTTCTATATGTTATTTTAGTCAGGGGAGTATTATTAAGACACCAATGGAAAATATCCAGTTATATACATGTATATATGTAAATAGATTTTCCCGTAACTGGTAGAGGTACGTACAGTCATCACAATGACAAAGCATCACGTTTACAGAATGCTGTCAGGGCGTGACTATTCAGTGTCAGAATCTGAACATCCCAGTGGGGACCATTGTCACAGCAGCCACCCCAGGATATTCTGACATTTCCCACAGTGACACTGACATTGCTCAAGAGGGTTCCAATCGTCTGATGGGGTCATGGTCGCATCCTCTAGCAGAAGATGGATTCTCTCTCTTCGGACGCATCCAAGTCTGGTGAAGAATGTGCAGATAATATGTCTGGATAATTTGGGGCCCAAAATGACGTGTGATTAAAAGTTTTGATCCTCATTTTCTGGTGTGACTAGTGAGCTTCCGTTGAAAGCAATTTTGAGTCACGGCAAAAATATTTCAATAAGTGCAGGGTTTCCCAGTAACCTGAAGGAGGAAGACCAGACTGAACAGAGGATCCGGGGGGCCTTCAAAGGAAAGAGGGTGAAAGGAAGAAGGAGAGGGAGGCGGAAACATTTGATGAGGACTCGGTACAAGACATGAATTTGGAGCAGAAACAGACACTATGAAATTTCCTAATTTAAAACTGCAAGATGAGCGGTGGAGAGAACGGATGCCATTGAGACCCACGTGTGGTTCAAGATCAACAGGAGGAAATACCTCCAACACAAAAATAAAATGCAAAGAAATAGAAATCATTTGGGAAAGCCAGAGCCTGGAAGTCAGCCACAGGAGACCTAGGGCATGAACAAGAGTAGCTCTAGAAAGAGCGAAGATTATCATACTAGGTGAAGTTAAGTAAGACAGAGAAAGACAAATGTCATATGCTGTTGCTTATATGTGGAATCTTAAAAAATGATACAACTGAACTTATTTACAAAATAGAAAGAGACTCACAGACTTAGAGAATGAACTTATGGTTACTGGGGAGAATTGTCAGAGTGGGGGATAGATTGGGAGTTTGGGATTGACATGTACACACTACTGTATTTAAAATGGATAACCATCCATCAACAGAGGAATGGATAAAGAAGACGTGGTACATATATACAATGGAATATTACTCAGCCATAAAAAGGAATAAAATTGTGCCATTTGCAGAGACATGGATGGACTTAGAGACTGTCATACAGAGCAAAGTAAGTCAGGAAGAGAAAAACAAATATCGTGTACTAACGCATATATGTGGAATTTAGAAAAATGGTACAGATGAACCTATTTGCAAAGCAGAAATAGAGACACATATGTAGAGAACTAACGTATGGATACCAAGTTGGGGAGGTGGGATGGATTGGGAGATTGGGATTGACATATGTACACTCCTATGTATGAAGTAGATGGCTGGTGAGGGCCTGCTGAATAGCACAGGGGCAAAAAAAGAAGGTACAATCTGTTTGCTGGAAATATATTAAAATGTAATATATGTGTTAAAATGCGTTCCAGTATACATTAGGTGCAGACAAATACTGTTTGATTCCACTTATACGAGGTACCTAGAATAGTCAAATTCATAGTCAGAAAGTACATCGGTAGATGCCAGGGGCCAGGGGGTGGGGAGAGGGAATGGGAATTAGTGTTTAATGGGGACAGAGTTTCAGTTTAGGAAGGTGAGAAATTTGGGAGATGGTTGATGGTGAGAGTTGCACAACAATGTGAATGTACTTAGTGCCACTGAAATGTACAATTAAATTGGTTAAAATAGTATGTTTTAGATTATGTGAGTTTTAGCACAGTAAAAAAAAATTAAAAAAATAAAATGGATAACCAACAAGGGCCTACTGCAAAAATAAATAAATAAAAAGCGTGAGGAGAAAAAAAAAGCGTGAAGAGCAGGAGAAGAGAACTCATGAGTAAGATACAGCAGAGGGCTCTCCACTTGAAGGTGATGCTGCAGCCTCCCCTCCAGCCCCTCGTCTCCTGACTGGGCAGGAAAACCAGAGGGTGCTGTCTGAGGACCAGAAACTAGGCAAGAGTCCCTGCAAGATGGAAAGCAGAAAGGGCTGGTTTGAAGGAGGAACCGAGCCCTGGTGTTGGCCAAGGTGGGCACAGCTCTCAGGGCCCTGCAGGCCCAGATGGGGCATTCGCACTGCAGGAGGGGCCCTGGGCAGTGATTTGAAGCAGCCTGGCAGTTGAACCCCTCTCACCCCACCTCCATCCTGCCCTTAGTCCCGGCGGTGGCCCACAGAGGGGTCTTCCCTGGGAGAAGCGGTGAGTGTGAGCTGGGCTGGGGGCGGGGCAGGCCCCCGAGAAACCTGGAGCAGGCAGACCCTGGCAGTCGGCCTCAGCCCTAGATGCACAGGAGAAGCACCAGGGGAGCTGTTAGTACCAGGAGATGCCAGGGCCGTAGCCACGATGGGCTGAATGGAAATCTCTGGGTGGGGAGGCCCCAGGGGACTTTAATGTGCTCCTAAAGCTGAGAACCACTTCTGTAAAGGAAAACCTTGTCAAAATAGTGACGTCAGGAATTTTTTTTTTTTTTTTTTTTTTTTGCGGTATGCGGGCTTCTCACTTTTGTGGCTTCTCCCGTTGCGGAGCACAGGCTCCGGACGCGCAGGCTCAGCAGCCATGGCTCACGGGCGCAGCCGCTCCGCGGCATGTGGGATCTTCCCGGACCAGGGCACGAACCCGTGTCCCCTGCATCGGCAGGCGGACTCTCAACCACTGCGCCACCAGGGAAGCCCGACGTCAGGAATTTTAAACAACCTCAGAAAAAGCCAGGAGTTGTGGAAGGCCATATGGGAACAATGACATATGTGAGAATATCCATTCTGGTTTGGGGATATGGAGAAAAGGAGGGAAATACCAATGCTCTGAAGGTCTGGGCTCAGTGGGGGGCAGGAGAGGTAAATCATTTTGTTGGGGATCGTTCATATCATGTAACTGTGAGTTATTAAGAGAGTTCTGAACTGTGATCAGAACATCTAGATTAGCAGAACGGGGGCAGAGCTGAGGAAAACAGAATGGAGACAAACTTAGGTCAGCAAAACGAAGGGAAGGAAAAACATGAGAGAAGACAGACGAGCTCTAATGAATTAATATTGTAGAAAGAGTCAAACCAACTCTATCAGTTGTTCTAAAAAATTTGGAGAGGCTGAAATTTCCTAGCCTGGATTCTTGAATAGTTGTTGTACAGTTGACGAGAAAGGGGTGTTAGATCTCCAGTTATGTGAATTGTCTGTTCTTCCCTTTAATCTGGCTAATTTATGCTTCATACGTTTTAAAAGCACAATCACATTTATGATTGTGACTTTCTAATGAATTGCCCCTTTTATTATCATCTAATATCTTTTTTAAATTCCTGGTAATACTCTTTGTCTTTTTATCTGTATGTTATGATTTTTAAAAAAAGCTGTTTTAAAAAGATGTTCCAGACTTCTTATGCTTACTGTTTGCATGGTATATCTTTTTCCATCCATTTACTTCCAACTTACCCATGTAGACAACATAGAATTGGATCTTGTGCATTTTTTATTCATTCTAACAATCTCTGTTGTCAACTGGACCATTTAGTTTATTAATATTTAAGTAATCGTTGAATTAATTGTGTTTAGATTTATCATTTTATTACTTGTTTTTTATTTGTCCCCCCTCCTTTTATTCCTGTATTCTATGTGCTTTTGCTTTGTTTTGGGTTATTTGGATGTACTTTAGAATTCCCTTTTATTTTTTGGCTTTTTAGCAATACTTCTTCCATTTGTTTTGTAATGCAAAACTATTTTTGGTTGCTCTAGAGATTGTAGTGTACATTCTTAATATTTCATGGTCTATAGTTAATCTTATAACACTTTATAATATGAACAGACATTGCAATCATATATATCCATTTACCATCCCCTATCCTTTGTGCTATATGTATCATGTATATTACATTTTTGTATATCATCACCTCAACTATACAGTATTATAATTTTTGCATTGAACAATCCTATGTATTTTTTTTTTTAAAGAGTAAATGTAACCTTTTACATTTACTCAGACAATTTTTTGACACTTTAAATGTTGTTTCCTTCTGTCTTCTGGTCTTCATTGTTTCTAATGAGACATGAAGATTACTTGAATCCTTGTTCCCTGTATGTAATATGTCATTCTTCTGTGGTAGCTTTCAAGATTTTCTCTTCATCTTTGGTTTTCAGCTGTTTGATTATGGTGTACCTGGGCATAGTTTTCTTTCTGTTTATCCTTATTGAGATTTGCTGAGATTCTGGAATCTGTAAATATATATGTCTTTTACCACATTTAAGAAGTTTTCAGCCATTATATTTTCAGATATTATTTCTACCCCATTTTTTCTCATCTCCCCTTCTGACACTCTAATTACATATGATAAGTCTTTTGTCATTATCCCATATTTCCCTGAAGCTTTTTTAATTTTTGAAAAATCTCGTTTCTCTCTGGTCTTCAAATTGGATAATTTCTGTTGTCTGTCTTTAAGTTCACTTATTTTTTCCTCTGTCATCTTCATTCTGCATCCAGTCTAGTGAGTTTTAAATTTCAGATATTGTATTTTTTCTGTTATAGAATGTCCCACTTGTTTGATTTTTATAGTTTTTATTTCTCTGCTGAGATTTCTAATTGTTTCAGCATCGTATGCATATTTTCCTTTACATCTTTGAGCACAGTTATAATAGCTGCTTTAAAGTTTTGTCTGCTAATTCCAACATCTGGGTTCTTTCTGGATTGGTCTCTATTTATTTTTTTTTCTTTTGAGGATGGGTCACATTTTCCTGTTCTTTATACTTCAAGTGTTTTGGATACTTGGAGATAGTGAAGGTTGTGTTGTGCAGACTGTATTTTGTTACATTCCTCTGAAAAATGTTGATTTTTTGTTTGTTTGTTTCAGTAGGCATTTACTTTGTTGTACTCAAACTGCAAACTCTGTGTTTCTAGTAGCAGCTTAAATCTGAGTTGACCTCTTTATTCTTTAGCTGAAACCAGTCCCATGCACACATTGCTCTGGGCTCAGCTGGAGATTTTGGCAGAGTTTATAAACAGAATTTGAGACTCCCTCCATCTGCCTCTCTCCTGTCCAGGAATCTGTCCTCATTTTCTAGGGGCTGTGGGTGCCCCAAATTCTGTTTTGTTTAGATTTTTCAGGCAAAAAAACTGTGGGTTTACTGTTGTGGTTTTATGTCTCTCACAAGATTTCTTATTCTCAGGCTTAAGCCCTGAGACCAGCAACTCACCCAGTGCCATTCTCACTTTTTTTTAAAACCATTTTTCAAAAACTTTACTGTTCAGTAGTGTTAAGTATATTTACATTGTTGTGCAAAAGATCTCCAGAACTTTTTCATTTTGTAAAACTGAAACTCTATATGCATACAACTCCTCATTTCTCCCTATCCCCAGTCCCTGGTAACCACTATTTTACTTTCTGTTTCTATGAATTTTTCTATTTTAGATTCCTCATATAAGTGAAATAAAACAGTATAGTATTTTTGTGACTGGCTTATTTCACTTAGTATAATGTACTCAGGGTTCATCTATGTTGTAGCATGTGTCAGGATTTCCTTTCCTTCTTTTTTAAGGCTGAATAGTATTCCATTGTATGTATGCTCATCCATTCATCCACTGATGATATTTGTATTGTTTCCACCTCTTGGCTATTGTGAATAATGCAGCTGTGAACCTGAGTGTGCAAATCATTCTCATCCTTTAAGTCAACTTCCTCTTGAATCTTCTTACTTTGGTTCATTCTCCTCTTATTTTTCCTTTACTTCTGTTTTAAAGAAAATTTATTTTAAAAACTTCACCCAGAGTTTATAGTCATTATTTGTTAGAGAGTTTATAGGATGTTACTTGACTACACTGGAATTGGAGTTGTCAGTGGTATTAGATTTTAACATAGATTGAGACATATGTTATTTACAACAATAAAACAATAATTTAAAGAAAACTGGAAAAGAAAGCTGGAGTGACATTAATAATATTAGATATAGAGGAATTCAAGACCAAAAGCATTAACTAGGTAAAAGAGGTATTATGAGAAATGGTAAAAATCTATAAAGAAAATATAGTAGTCATGGATCTTTATGGATCATACTACATGGCAGTCAAATTCATAAATCAGAAACTCCTAGACATACAATGAAAACTTGTTAAAAACATACCTTTCAATAAATATATTGTACTTATTACATATCAGGCACAATTTGAAGCAAAAAAACAAATGTAATCAGCCAACTTAATTTTTAAAAGTTTAAAAATTAAAAATTTTTCTTCTAGCTTTATTGAGATATAACTGCAGCACTGTATATATACAGCACTGCAGTTTAAGGTATACAGCATAATGATTTGACTTACATATATCATGAAATGAAGTTTAGTGACCATCCATCATCCTGTACAGATACAAAATGAAAGAATTAGAAAAAAAAATTTTTTCCTTGTGTGAGAACTCTTAGGATTTGCTCTCTTGACAGCTTTTGTATATAACACACAGCAGTGGTAATTATATTTATCATGTTGTACAGTACATCCCTGGTACTTATTTATCTTGTAACTGGAAATTTGTACCTTTTGTCTACCTCACCCAATTCCCCTCTCCCCACCCGCTGCCTCTGGTAACCACAGACTTTTTTCTGTGAGTTTGTTTGTTTTTGAAGTATAACTGACCAACAACACTATGTTAGTTACCGGTATACAACATAATGATTTAATATTTCTGTATATTTCAAAATGGCCACCATAAGTCTAGTTACCATCTGTCACCATACAAAGATATTACAGAATTATTGACTGTATTCCCCATATTGTACATTTCATAACAGTGACATTTATTTTGTAACTGAAAGTTTGTATCTCTTAATCTCCCTCACCTATTTCTTTCCTCCCTCCATCTCCTTCCACTCTGGCAAACACTCTGTACTTATGACTCTGTTTCTGTTTGGTTATGTTTGTTCATTTGCTTTGTTGTTTAGATTCCACATTTAAGTGAAATCATACAGTATTTGTCTTTCTCTTTCTGACTTATTTCACTTAGCATAATACCCTCTAGGTCCATCCATGTTGTTGCAAATTCCGTTCTTTTATAAGGCTGTGTAATATTCCATATATATATATATATATATATATATATATATATATATATATATACACCACATCTTCTTTATCCACTCGTCTATTGATGGGCACTGAGGTGGCTACCATACCTTGGCTATTGTAAATAATGTTGCAATGAACATTGGGGTATATATTTTTTCAGATTAGTGTTTTCATTTTCTTCAGATAAATACCCAGGAGTGCAGTTGATGGATTGTGTGGTAGTTCTACCTTTACTTTTTTGAGGAATCTCCATACTGTCTCCTCTAGTAGCTGCACCAATCTACATTTTTATCAACAGTGCATGAGGATTCTCTTTTCTCCACATCCTCACCAACACTTGTTATTTGTTGTCTTTTTGATAATAGCCATTCTGACAGGTAAGAGGTGATATCTCACTGTGGTTTTGATTTTCATTTCCGTGATGATTAGTGATGTTGAACATCTTTTTATGTGCCTGTTGCCCATCTGTATGTCTTCTTTGGAAAAATGTCTATTCAGGTCCTCTGCCCATTTAACATTTTTTTATGTTGAGTTATATGAGTTTTATTTTTTTTAACTTTAAAAAAAATAAATTTATTTTATTTTATTTATTTTATTTTTGGCTGTGTTGGGTCTTCGTTGCTGCACGTGAGCTTTTCCCTGGTTGTGGCAAGCAGGGGCTACTCTTCATTGTGGTGTGTGGACTTCTCATTGTGGTGTTCTCTTGTTGTGGAGCACAGGCTGTAGGTGTGTGGGCTTCAGTAGTTGTGGCATATGGGCTCAGTAGTTGTGACACACGGGCTTCATTGCTCTGTGGCATGTGGGATCTTCCCAGACCAGGGCTCAAACCCATGTCCCCTGCATTGGCAGGTGGATTCTTAACCACTGAGCCACCAGGGAAGCCCATGGGTTTTTTTTTTTATTTTTTGGTCATGCAATTTGCGTTGTGGGATCTTACCAATAGTTCCCCGACCAGGGATCGCACCCATGCCCCCTGCAGTGGAAGAGTGGAGTCCTAACCACTCAATTCCCTATATGAGTTCTTTGTATATTTTGGATATTAATCCCTTATCAGATATAGTATTTGCAATATCTTCTTTAATTCGGTAGGCAGCCTTTTTGTTTTGTTGATAGTTTCCTTTGCCGTGCAAAAGTCTTTTAGTTTGACGTAGTTCAGTTTATTTATTTTTACTTTTGTTTCCCTTGTCTGAGGAGACAGATCCAAAAAAATATTGCTAAAACTGATGTCAAAGAGCATACTGCTTATGTTTTCTTCTAGAAGTCTTATGGTTTCAGGTCTTACATTTAAGTCTTTAATCTATTTTGAGTTTATTTATTTATTTATTTATTTTTTGTGGTACGCAGGCCTCTCACTGTTGTGGCCTCTCCCGTTGCGGAGCACAGGCTCTGGATGCGCAGGCTCAGTGGCCATGGCTCATGGGCCTAGCTGCTCCGCGGCATGTGGGATCTTCCCGGACTGGGGCACAAACCCGTGTCCCCTGCATCTCAACCACTGCACCACCAGGGAAGCCCTGAGTTTATTTTTGTATATGGTATGAGAAAGTAGTCCAGTTTGATTCTTTTCCATGTAGCTTTCCAGTTTTCCCAACACCATTTATTGAAGACACTGTTTTTTCCTTATTGTGTATTCTTGCCTCCTTTGTCATAGGTTAAGTGACCCTATATGTGTGGGTTTATTTTCAGTGTCCCTATTCTGTTCTATCAATCTGTATGTCTGTTTTTGTGCCAGTACCATACAGTTTTGATTTTGTAGCTTTGTAGTATAGTGTGAAATTAGGGAGCATAATACTTCCAGTTATTTCTTTCCTTCTTAAATTATTTTGGTTACTTGGGGTCTTCTGTGACAGCAAATAATTTAATAGATATGTATAGATATATGTATACACACAAGAATAAGAATATATTAGATAGATATTAATAGAATGTATTCTTCTCTTACACTTATTAAACAATTTCCAAATCTATTATGTTCTTGGTCACAAAGGAAACTTTCATAGATTTCAAAAAGGGGTGATTTTACAGGATACATTTTTATCCCAAGTATAGAATTACAATCTGGAAGAGAAATATAAAAACTTAAGAAATAAATATATGCCATTTCAAATAACTCCATATCCAAAGGAAAACAAAACTGATATTACAAGTCATCAAATAATAAGCAAAAGATATTATTTCATACACAAACCCCAATATACAGCCAAATCTCTATACAGAGGAAAATTGTTAACTTTAAATATTCTTATAATTAAAGCAGAAAGGTAAAAACTTAGTAAACTAAATATTCAACTTATAAAATTAGGAAAATAGAAAAAAAAGAGTAGGCAGTGAATCAATAAAAAGAAAAACCAAGATTAATTTAATACAAAAGATAAAGTGTGTGTCTGTGTGCCTCTGTGTGTGCATATATGAATACAATTTATATATAATTTGAATATATATAATTTGAATACATTTATATGTAATTTGACTATATATAGTTTGAACAGACAAATGAAATAGATGAAATCCCTGACCAGTTGATATCTTACTTAGAAAACTTTCAGTTATACCTAGATCAATTTCTGTTATGAATTCAGATGGGAAGTCTAAATAATATATTAGCAAACTGTATCCAGCAATGAATTAAAGGTAATACACCAAATTAGAGCAGAATTTTTTCTATCAAAGTAGTTGATTACATGAACTTATTGATGGTGAAAAACTGTAAGATTGTGTCCATAAATACCAAGAAGATATTTGATATAATTCATCAGACATTCCTAGTTAAAATAAACATGGATTAAAATATAAGTAGAAGGAAACTGAGTAAATATTATAAAAAACAATTATCAAAAGAAAACTGTATCCTAATGAACCATGAAATACTGAAGGACTAAAATCAGAAGAAAGATAGGCATACCTGTCATCACCATATTATTAAACATTGTTTTAGAAGCTGTAGTTATTACAAAAAAATAAGAAAATGAAATATCTCATATATATGTAACATATATGAAATATAAAAATTATCTTTATTTGTGTTTGATGTAATTGTATGCCTAGAAATCTCAACAAACTCCAATAAAATCTATTAGAATTAGTATTATAGTTTATTAAGTTTCTGGATTAAAAAAATGCAAAAATTAGTAGCTTTTATTTATATCAACTATAATGGATCAGAAGTTAAAATGTAAAAAACATATCTCACTCACAATGGTGATAAAAATCTCTAAAATGTTTAGGAATAAATTTATCTGAAAGACACCAACAAATATTAAAGTAATGGAGAGACCTATGATGCCCTGAGTAGGATGACCTAACAATAAGAAGTGATAATTCCTAAACTAATAAATACATTTAGTGCTATTTCAATGAAAAGCCTATTTAATATTTTTGACACTAGGGAAAATGATCTTAAAATGAATTGGAATAATACATGTCTGAGAAGAGCCAAGAAAATTTTGAAAAAGGAGACTTTGTGTAGAAAAGTCTTGCCTTTCTGAATATTGAAATTTATGTTAAAAACTACAGTGATAAAAGCTGTATATTGGCATGGGAACTGATAAATACATCCATGGATATGTTTATATATTTATATATAGACTAGTGTGTTAACAGATCCAAATGCATACATAGAACTTTATAAACGACAAAAATAACATCTCAATTCGAGGGAAAAATAATGGTACGGGCATAATTTGTCATCTATCTGGAAGAAAACAGAGCCCTACTTTATAGCATATACAAAATTCCAGGTGGATTAAGTCTCTAGATGTTAATAATTAATACAAAATAATAGAAATACATTTCAGAGAATAAAACTGAGATAAATTTGTGTACATAAAGGGCGACAAAACAAAACAAAAAAACCCAGCAAAATTTGTAAAAAGTTATAGACTGGAGAAAAAACCTTGTAACCTGACAAAGGGCTAATATTTCTATTGTATAAAGAACCTCTAAAAATTGATAATAAAACATAAACAACTCGTAAAAATGGGCAAAACATATGAAGGCATTTATCTGAATAGCAAATGTAAGTGGCTAAAACTCATGAAAAATATGCCTTTCCTTTCCAGTAATGAGGAAAATGTAAACTAAAACAAAAATGAGGGCTTCCCTGGTGGCGCAGTGGTTGAGAGTCCGCCTGCTGATGCAGGGGACGTGGGTTCGTGCCCAAGTCCGGGAAGATTCCCACATGCCGCGGAGCGGCTGGGCCGGTGAGCCATGGCTGCTGAGCCTGCGCGTCCGGAGCCTGTGCTCCGCAGCCGGAGAGGCCACAACAGTGAGAGGCCCGCGTACTGCAAACAAAACAAAACAAACAAACAAAAAACAAAAATGAAATTCCATTTTCTCCCAACAGGTTGGCAAAGATTAAAAAGAGCAATCATCTTCATTGCTCATGGAGATAAAGGAAAAGGGGCCAGGCACATATTACCATGGGAATGTAAATTGCTACAATTTCTTTTTTTAGAAAGAAATCTAATCCTCCCCACCATTTTATTCATTTTAATATAGCATTGTTTGTACAGGCACAAACGTGTGAACTTTCTGAAAACCCATCAACTGGGAAATATTTGAATAAGTTGTTATATATTTAATATTAAGCAGATGTTAATAACAGTTAGTTACAACCATATGAATTAATCTGGACAAATGTACATGATGTACTAAGCTAAAAAATCAAACTGTGTATAGTATGTTCCCATATCTGTTTAAAAAAACACAAAAATGAAACAAAAATAGCCTCTATGTATGTATTAAGGTAGAGTTAGGTACATATAAAATTTTTAATATTGAGTATCATAGAAGCTTGGAACTGGAAATTGTGTATATGGCTTAATTTTTTCCCACGAGCTTGAAGTGCCTTTGTAATAAAAATCACTGAATCCTACCCCCACCCCAGTTTTACTGATATAATTGAAATATAACATTGTATGAGTTTAAGGGTTACAACATAATGATTTAATATGTGTAGGTGGTGTGAAATGATCTCCACAATAAGTTAACATCCATCACCTCACATAGTTACAATTTTTTTCCTTCTGATGAGAAAAATAACCTAATATTTTAAGAGACTGGGAACCACTGGTTAAGTCAAGAGAACATAAAGTAGAAAGTGTATCCTAGCCCTGCCCCTAACTTGAAATGTGACATATTTTGCCTTTATTTTCTTGCCTCTAAGGTGTGGGTGGTGGTGACTGACCTATGGAATTAGGTTACAGTGTCGTAGTGAAGATAAAATGAAGGATGAAGACAAACATAATTTAGATAGTTAAATTGTATTGAAATGCAAGCTATTTATCCTCAAGAAAATTCTCAGACATTCTCAATTTCTATGATGCAGGTGACAAAATCGCCCGAGGAAGCATCTTCCCTTCCCAATGGTGATGTGGCAGGAGAAGCACAGAGCAACACAGAGGTAAGAGCTGGTATCTTGAACCATCTCCTGCAGACCCATTTACTCAGAATGTCTACTAGGTTCTAATCTTTTCATATCTGTTTGTCTATCTGTCTACCTCATCTTTCTATCTGTCTATCTATCTATCATCTATCTTTCTTTTTTAATCTCTAAAATTATAAAGCTTCTTTCCACGCAAGCAATAGAAAATAAATATTCCCTAAATATAGAATCTTTTGGAGTTCTCTTCACAAGCCTTAAATGGGTGAATTAACTCCTATTAGGGTCTTTATTACTCTACCATGCACATGAGTTGGGTCTATGGACTTACACTGACAGATCCAATCGGCAATGTCGAGGGTTGGTGATCCCATACTCTAGGGGTTAAGTGACTAATACACAGACGTCCACGTTTGCTTTGTTTATGTATTGTGTATCTAAATAAGGAAACCACAGCACGTGTGGTCTGGTGTTGCCTTAGAAGCTTATCCAAGGTTAGTGATACCGTGAGTTTCCTTTATGACCAGGGAACAGAGAAGGCTGAAGAAAGTGGACAACACGAGGCACAAAAAGAGGGCAGTGAAGATGCGGGCGACCTCACCGGATCCCCAGGGAAGAATGTGAGTGTTTGCTGTTTTCAGTGTAGTTTCACTGGATTCAGTTCTGTTCAACAAGCATTTATTTAGCTCTGCAAGGTGCCAGGAATCTTTCTGGGCACACGAGAGTGGGCGTGAAAGTAAGGAACTGAGGGTTTAGCCAGGAGGCAGCGGGTAATTTTCACTTAATGTGTTAACTGCTGTGTTCAAGGTGGGTAGAGGGATGAAAGGAAGCCAGAGGAAGGACCCTGAACCCAGGCCTGGAGTGACAGGCTACGTAAGGCTTTAATGATTTGTCATTGTGTTGTTACGGTTAGGTTGGGTTCATGTTCTTTCTAAATCAAGGGACCTTATGCCTTGGTCATGCGTAGTGATGGACTCCTATCACACTTGTCGACTTAAAAAAAATGTACAACGTGAACGTTGTGAGTTAAGTTTTATTTGGGGCAGAATGAGGACTATAGCCCGGGAGATAGCATCTCAGATAGCTCTGAGAAACTGCTCCGAAGAGGTAGGGGGAAACGTCAGTACATATGTGATTTTGTTAAAGGGGAGTCCATGCAATCAAGAGCATATTTTTTGCAGGAGGTTCTGCTCGTCTCGTGAAGGTTACTTCTAGTCACGAGGAGCACACGTCACCATGAAGGATTTTAGTGCTTTTCTAGATACGAGGAGATGCAAGAATTGGGCTCATAAAATCTTCTCCTGAAAGCATCTAACTATCTGAAGACCTGTTCTGCGAGTTTTTCCCAGAGCACAGAGTGCCTCACTCCTGATCTCCACCCCGAACTCCTTTCAAGGGGTGTTGAAGGTCAGCAACTGCAACAGCTCATGATTTAATCCTTGTAGAGGCAGATGGCAAGTGCCAGTTTCTAGTTGGCATATTCCACCAAGAAGATTTGTGGGAAGCCAATGGGAGCTGAGGATAATAGGGTCCCTGGGGGAGGGAAACTGACACCAGTTCAAAGCCAATCAGGGGACTCTCAGGGCCCCGCTGATGCAAGGCCTGTGAGCTAATTCTAAAGCGTTCCAATGCAGGGGCCGCAGGGTAAAGGGCCAAGGGGAGACTGTGGTTCTGGAAGCACCAAGCTAAGATAATGGTGGATCAGATGGGCCACTTATTCAAGGAATTCTGAAAATGTGGCTGGGAAGCCAGGCAAAGGGGAAACCCTGGAGCCACCGAGGGAGCCTGAATGGGCTGAGCCTCCTCTTGGGAGAATTTCAGTGGGCTTCTGCGTTGGGCCAATTGTAGCGAAGACTACCAAACCCCGATGGTTTGCATTTGTACCTATTTATTGATTCCAGGACAGATGTGGACAGCTATTAAGATCACTGGATTCTTGTTCCCAGCAGATGGAATGTGACTAGGAAAGGGGCCAAGACTGACAACCATGTTTGGAAAATGGGAGTGGCATCAGTTTGTCTTTATCATAAGGAATTTAAATTTGGGAGGAACCAAGGCAGTAAATTCCCTTATGTTTGAATACTGCTATTTCAAACTGTTGATGATTTAAGACCCTTTGACGTTTCTGTTTTGAAGAAAGATGAAATCTTCTGTCTTGATCAAGAAGTTAGGTGGGGTTTCATGGCAGCCTGTATAATTCAGAAACAATCAATTTAAGGTGAAATAGAGTGACAATTTAATTATCCTGTAATTTATAAAAATCTTTAAAAACATTTTATAATTTGAACTTTCCATGAATTGCCTAATGCACTGGTACAGCATTATTGATTTACATGTTGAAATTCAGTTCGCTCCTTTTAAGACAGAGAGCCAAAGGTAAAAACATTACACCCCAATCCCTTTCTCCCATGAGACCAAGAGGAAGACAGCATTTTTAAAATCAGACCCTGACTTATACAGCAAGGGCAGGGTTGGCTTCAGCTTCTCAGCCTCTGGGCTGGTTAGTTCAATGAAGTGATAAGCCATCCAGCTTGGGGATTCTCTTTGCTAGTATTTTTAAAAACTGTGAGCCCTTTACAAAGTAAATTATAGTCTTGTGAATCCTAATAGGAATTAAAAACATCGCTGTGTTATTTTTGCTTGGGCTGCAATGATGAAATGACTACATAGAAGACATTTTTATTTTAGATGAATATAGTATTAACATTAATGATCAACTCTTAAATAATATTCATTCTACATAAAGAGAGATTTTGACTTTTTCCCATTTGACAAGTGGTACGTGCTCTTTGACTTGCTGTAATTCAGTTAAATAAGGAAAAAACTATGATTGGTCAGCGAACATTAAAAATGACATAACATGATTAGCTTTGGGACCGAATATATAGGAAACTCGATTGACATTTAAGAAAGAGACAAAAACTATCTGATATTTGGCATGCTTGCATTTTGTGCTTCAAGAACCTTCTGTCTGTTTTTCTGGTTTTTGGATTGTTTTTCAAGGTAAAGATGGGAAGGCCGTCTTGGCTATTTGACATCACATCTTTCCTGGCTGTGCACCCAGGCTCACATGGGCTTATTTGTGATGATCTGAAAGGCCAATTAGATCATGTGTTTTACCTCTTTAACATGATTTTTTATTTTATTTTATTTTTAAAATTTTATTGAATTATAGTTGATTCACAATGTTGTGTTTAATTTCTGCCATATAGCACAGTGATTCAGTTATACATATTATATATATATATCCTTTTTCATATTCTTTTCCATTATGGTTTATCACAGGATATTGAACATAGTTTCCTGTGCTGTACAGTAGGACCTTCTTGTTCATCCATTCTCTATATAATAGTTGGCATCTGCTAACCCCACATTCCCAATCCTTCCCTCCTCCACCACCGCTTCCCTTTGGCAACCACAAGTCTGTTCTCTATACTTGTGAGTCTGTTTTTGATTGTAGATAAGTTCGTTTGTGTTTTATTTTAAATTCCACGTATAAGTGATATCATGTGGTATTTGTCTTTCTCTTTCTGACTTACTTCCCTTAGTATGATAGTCCCTAGGTCCATCCATGTTGCTGCAAATGGCATTATTTCATTCTTCTTTATGGCCGAGTAGTATTCCATTGTATATATGTACCACGTTGTCTTTATCCATTCATCTGTTGATGGACATTTAGGTTGTTTCCATGTGTTGGCTATTGTACTAGGTTGGCCAAAAGGTTCGTTTGGGTTTTTCCCTAAGATGTTCTGGGAAAAAGCCAGACGAACTTTCTGGCCAACCCAATAAATTGTTAATACGAATTTTTAAAGTACCAGTCAAATCCAGTAAATTCTTCTCAGATAAATCCAAGGCTTTCAGATAAGATCTCTGGCTCTGTTGAAACCATCTTGGGGAAATCTCATGGATTTGTACCTTTTGCTCCTCCAGCCCATTGTATCTAAACAGCAGCTCCCTGTGCTTCCTTCTCTAACCAACATTCCATGAGGGATATAAATAACATAATCTTTGCGGGTCCAGATTTGGTTCATAACACTTCTGGCCGTGGACCGTCAGCTTCACTAATTCCTCTAGACACCATAATATCTGCTTTATGCCCCCACCTCCTGGCTGGCAGGAGATTCAATCTGGGTGAAGCGTTTTGGAGACTCACTCCTTCTTGGGGACTTAGAGTCATCATGGGGTCTTCAGTGGTGACTGGAGGGGAGAGGGCCCTGGCTCTTTGTGGTGGTGACTTTCTGAAATGGGTCTCCTGCTGCCTATTGGCAGCTGTTCACGCTGGTCCCTCAGCTTGGTTCAGGTCCTCTGCCCTGGCTGGATGTGGCCATGCCTCTTACAGTGACCAGTCGTATGCTTCCTCGTACATCATACCCAGGTGCTACCCAGATGCCCCAGTGGTCCCTGGTTCAGCGTCTACATCAAGCAGGGCCTGGGTAGCACCTCTTGGAACACCCACCTCCTTCTGCCCCCTTCTCTCTTCAATCTGGCTGCTTCATCTCCTCAGCTCCAAGCCCTAAACTCCAAGCTCATTTTTCCAGGGATTATCTAGATTCCTCACCTCTTTCAGCCCAGGATTTTGATAAGCAAGGCTTATAACTTCTTCCCTAGAGGTGGAGAACCAGAACAAGTATGTGGCTGTCTTCTTGGAGTGTGGGGAATGACAGTAGCTCTATTCCCTCCCTCTAATTTTGGGTAGTAGGGAGA
Source organism: Lipotes vexillifer (assembly GCF_000442215.2). Lineage (NCBI taxonomy): Eukaryota > Metazoa > Chordata > Mammalia > Artiodactyla > Lipotidae > Lipotes > Lipotes vexillifer. Next base: position 672,095 of record NW_006798409.1, on the reverse strand, counting down.
ACAAAATGAGAATTCTTATTCTGGTATATACAGCCATACTATTCATGACCAGGAGCACAAATGTATTTTAACCTCTTATTCTGAAATGATTACAGACTCACAGGGACATAGTACAGAGTCCTGTGTGCCCTTTGCCGGGCTTCCGCTAATGATGACATCTCAGATGGCTGCAGTAGGAGATGGAAACCAGGAGTATGATGCTGGTGCAGCTCTGTTAAGTAGGCTTGCAGACCTTATTCAGGGTTGGCCATTTTTTTCAAACCTTTCATTTGTACGTTAAAAGTCATTCCTCTGTGTGTTAAGAACCATTTTCAAGTGTGCAGTGGTAACAGCTCCCTCCAGCAGCTGGCGGTGTTAAAACGAGTGACAGACCAGCTAAGTGAGTGTCTGAGTTGTGTTCATCTGATCTCAACTATTGCACATGTTTACTCAGTACACACTTGCAAATGTTCAAAGGATGTCATTTTAATGGGGAAAATATTTACCTAAGAATATCACATTGATTTGAATAAAAGAGATGAGGACAGAAACCGTTATCTCCTTTAGTGAGATGGACTTCCCCTGACCACCAACCCAAGCCTCTGGGGTTCTTACACACAAGATGCCGAGGTGTATATTTCCTACTTGCTGATAGGTTGGGGCAGCGTTTGGGAGGCAAGATGGTGCACACTGAAAAGATCATTCATTCCTGCCTAAGAAGATGTCACCTGTAGTTTCAGTCCCCCTGTAGAGAGGGGACTTCATGGTCCCCTTCCCTGCTGACCCAGAGAGGGATGAGGGGATAAGAAGGAGAGGGGAGGCTTGTGAACAGTACTAGAGGAGTAAAGGAGGAAAGCAGGCCACCTCAGCTTCTGGGCACACTGAGAAGGGGACTACAGACTGGGGGTGTCACGAGAACATTATGAAACCCTGGAAATGGAGAAGACGCAGCTTGTTCATCTTGGTGTTTGGTTTCCATCGAGGTCAAAGTATTTTACGTGGTATTCTCTGCTAACTCAGTGGTCCCCTCCAAAATCTTCTAAGACCTTGGCTTGACTGACTACATGATTATGGTCTATAAATCTTCCCCACTTTGCTTCTTCCAAAATCTATCTTGAGGATAATTGCTCAACCAAGGGGTGGGCATTGGTTTAGGTCCTCCACAAGCTTGTGAGTCTAAGGCTGCGTCCCTGTACTGTCTGCAGATGGAGAGAACCCTGCTCTTGCCCCTGACCTTCAGACGATCTGAGGCTGGCTGCCCTCCTCAGGTCCCTCTGGACTGGCCCCAGCCCTCCTTCCACACCAGCCACTTGTCCTAACCAGCCACTGCCTGACACTCACCGTGGCTGATACCTGTCCTTAGTCCTGGCCATGTGCCACATCAGCAGCCTGCCTCCCTGGCCAAGTTCCCAACAGAAATAGCTGTTGGTGAGGTTCTAAGACTTTGAAGGCTTCCTCTGATTAGCTTTCTTAGAAGAACAACAAGGTAAAATGATTTTAATTTGTAGCTTCGTCAATTGAATGATTCATACCCTATCCTAAGATCCTGCAAAATCTCAGCTTAATTGACCATGTGATTATAATTATCTTAAAAATAACCTTTTGCCAATACAATTATTTGCCAACCATAAAAATCAATTCAAGCATTGTATATAGATGACTTTTAAGGATCTACCTAATTCTGACACTTTATAATTCTGTGAGCTAAGGATGAATGTTTAAGTTTTTATTTAATTAATATATCCCACCTCCTCCTAAGAAAGATTTGAGGCATGAGTGGCATACATAAATACCTTCATTCAACATTTTATTGACAGACTGAACGCTGCCATATGCGGGGCAGTCCAGGGACTAAAAATGAGCTTCTGTTCTGGTGGAGCTGGTGATGGTCATAGCCAAGGCTCTTCAAAGCTTATCTGACCTTTTGAGGCTAAGTATTTCTATAAATTCTCTGAGCAGTTACTTTCTCTATTTAATGTCTCTTTCAAGAAATTAAGGTCAATTCAGATACTGATAAAGCCCTAGGGGCCTCAGTAGTTGCTGCTAGCTAACCTGTAAAAGTTGAGATTAACACTTATTCCTGTAAGAACCCCTACTGCTCTCCAGCCTAGCTCTAAGGATAATCCCATTTTTAATAGTGTGTTTTTTGTTAATTCATTTGTTTCAGCTGTACACAATTAATAAAAATAATTGGATTTAGAAAAGTGTAAAACTCTACATAGCTAACAATTCTGTGTTGCATATAGTGAATTTTAATTTGATCTCATGTGGATAAGAAGAAAATGAATGTTTTTTGAGATCTAAAGAGTTAATAGGAGACTTTATAGGCTCATTTATCTAGTCATTTAACACATTTATTGAGCTTATACCTTGGTTCCAGACAGTGGCTGGGTCCTGGAGATCCAAAAATGAATAAAGACACAAGTTGTGCCCCAAGGAGTACACAGACTAGTTAGGGATACAGATAAATAAATGATGATTATGGTAGCAAATAAGGGAGTCCCCTAACTCAGGCTTATGGGTCAGGAAAGTCTTCCTTGAAAAGATCGTTTTAAGCAGTGTTCTGGAAGGTGTCGCTGATGTGAGAAAGTTGTACGTGACTGTTAGCTGAAATAAAGAATCATGAGGCTAGAGAGGTGAGCAGGGGCCAGATCATGGTGGCCTTTCAACCGTTCTAAGGATTATGGATTTATCTTGAAAAGATGGAAAGTTTTCAACACGAGGGCAGCATGGTAAGGTGGGTTGTCTTTTAGAGTGGAATCTCTGGCTACTGTGTGGAGAACAGGTTGGAGATAAGGAAGATTAGAGGTGATGTAACCCCAGTGAGAGAAGATGGCGGTCCTGGCAAAGGAAGGACAAGGCATGGGCAGAATGAGACAATATTAAAGAGGTGCAATCAACACATCGCTGAGAAACCAACACCCGGATTTTGCAACAAGTGCAGGACTCTCTTTTCCTGGACTTTATTTTAGCTTTAAAACTTTCTATGTTGCCAGAATTGATTTGGAGATTCCCAGTGCTGGGGAACGTCTTGGGCTGACTCAGTCTTGGCTGGCTGGATCAGGTTTTCACATTTTGTATTTTCTTTGCCAGTCTCAGAAATCTGAGAGTGTTCTGGAATTGGCCAAAAACGTGAGGCTGGGCCAGAGAAGGTGGCAGTGTGGTGGGTCCTCCACCACTTGCCTTCCATGAGAATCTTGAGAGGCAGCATGGTAGAGTAGGAAAGAGACTAAATTAGGAACCAGGAATCTTGAAGTGAGTCCTGATCATGTTACTTACTTGTGCTCTGATTCTGGGCAAATTACTTAACTCTATGGTCTTGGTGTCCTCATCTGTCCATAGAAGGGACTGGGTAAGAGGATATAAGCAAATATGAGATTGCTTTCAACTCCCTCAGTCCAAAATTCCATGAGCTCAGGGATTGGAAGGTTCTTACTTCTTTGCAATTTTAGGAGATACCGCCTGGTTCTCCCACTTTGATCTGGGGGAAATAGAAATTCCAGTGGGTTGGTAGAGTGGAGACCTGTTTGAGCCCAGGATGGCCTCACCCTTTCTTACTTTTAAGTTTCTTTCTTTAACCAGAAATCCGTGTTTAAATATTTACATGGTTCAGAAATGTTATCATTTTGTTCTGATGGTGAAAAAGGTTTTGATCTGTTTTTTATTAATTGGTTCAGAACTGAAGTAAAGGCATGCTTATAAGGACATAAAAGCCAAAAAGCCATAATTTTGTTCAAATTTTCTAATTGCTTACGTATATGGTTTGAATTTTCTCTGATAGCTCTATAGGTCTGCAATATGCTTTGGATATAGATACAGGATCAACATATAATTAAGCAGTATTACTAATTAGTTATATTTTATCAGGAGTAAGAGTGATGAAAATATGTCTTTAATTTCATAATATTCCAAGGGCTTGAAATCTAATGCATGTAATACGTAGGCATTGCTCAGTTATCATATCTTTGCTATTGATATGTTTTCTCAATAAATAGATGTATTTCATTTTGATAAACACGCATTTTATTATAGTTTGCTAAATTTTCATTTATTTTTTAAATTAAAAAATTTTTATGTTTTAATTTTTATACAATTTTTAAAGGTTACTTTTCATTTACAGTTATTACAAAATATTGGCTATACAGTTTGCTTAATTTTTAGATTCAACTTAAAAACTTATGTGAATTTATATTTTTCTTTCATTTCTGTTTATGAACTTAAGGAAGAAGAGGGAGAGACAGCAACAGAAGAGGTACAGTAGCATATTTCACAGTCGTGTTGTGCTTAACAAATGCATCTTTTAGGTGAGAGAGTTGCAGCTTTAGCCGCATTCTCCTTGTTCTTCATGACACAGAGAAGCGGATGCAACCCACACTCCCAGAAAGTCCTCCTTTAGCCTGCCAAGAAGAGAAATAAAATAAGATGGAGATACATTTATCAAAGGGAGATTGATGGGGAAACAGGGTGTGGCTTTGGACTCTTTTCTGAGCTTCCTGTGGTGAAGGTGTCGTCAGTGAAGTCAGGCCAGGCTGGGCCAAGTCCTTCAGTGGAGATTTCTTCTCCATTTTTTCTTCTCACCCCCTTGAGTAGCACACACTTTATGCAGCTTGCATGGTGCTTACTGGTGTTGTTTGATTGCCTCCTATTCACTTTGTTGGTGAGGGAGGGATTCTCTCCCTCTGGTTACAGGAATGGCACAACACCTGCCACTGGACAGGTGAGATGGACAGTGGTTTATTAGTCACACGTTCTCCAAGCCCAAGGGATGAGGCTATCCATGCATGCAGGGCCCCACAAGGGGGGGGGTCACTTGGGACCAGAGTGAACAATTGGGGACAGTGAGAGGCAGGTTTTGTAGTATCAAGAGGGTGGGGTGTCCCCTGGTCCACGTGGAGGATGTGATTGGCCTGTTTGCATAATTCTGGGGGATAAGGAGGCACTGTGTATGGTGCCTTGATAAGGAGGGCTGCTCGGGTGGGAGACCCAATCTGTGGGAGTAGAAGGGGAGGTGAACCAGTGGTCAGGCCATTTTAAGTCTTCCCGATTTTACCAGATGTTAAGGCAGCAGATAGTATTGAGTCTTAATTTTAGGTCTTGCACCACAGGTGTGTACCTTAGACACCATGAGGTTTAAACATGCAGCTCTTCGCTTAGCATCGGGAAGATATTTGACATTAGGTAACCACATGGTTCCAGAATTTCTAGTGGGGATCTACCCAGGGGGAGCATTATTATTTGTATGTGTGTGGGGGGGGCTTTTTTTTTTTTTTGAGCAGAGTTGATTTACAATGTTGTGTTAGTTTCAGGTGTACAACAAAGTGATATATATATATATATGTGTATTCTCTATATATCCATATATATTCTGTACATAGAATATATATATCCATATCTAGTCTATGTATTCTATACATAGAATATATATATCCATATCTATATTCTATATATTCTATATATAGAAAAAATATATATCCATATATATATTCTATATATTCTATATATAGAATATACATATCCATATTTATATTCAATATATTCTATATATAGAATATATATATATTTTTTCAGATTCTTTTCCCTTATAGGTTATTATAAACTATTGAATATAGTTTCCTTGCTATACAGTAGGTCCTTGTTGGTTATCTGTTTTTTACATAATAGTGTGTATATGTTGATCCTGAGCTCCTAATTCATCCCTTCTCACAAGGGGAGCAGTAGCGACTTGAGAAGAATTCTTTTTTTTTTAACCCTGTTTGAGAACATTTGCCCTTTAATTTGCATTTAAAATCAGCTTCTTTGAATATTTTAGTTACAAATTCTGAATAGTGAAGACATAGGAGATGCTGCAGGCACTCAGTACTGGCTCCCACCCCTTCCCCCTACCCCAACCCCCAAGCCTTGCTTCTTTGCTCAAAATGCATATGGGCACCCTGCACTAAATAAATGGCTCCCCGTGTCAAGTGTCAGCAGCCTCAGGACTGGATGCAGTTGGATATGAAGTGATGAAGCCCAGTAGCTTTCATGACAGGATGTGTGCATTTAACCACGCTCCAAAGAATGCCAATGATTGTGCCCAGACCCAAAGCAGTACCTCAGAGGTGACATCGGCTGTTTCCCCACTGTGTACTGGCATCTTGGGCTGCCATCCAAGATGCCACAATCCATCCTCTCCCAGACCTGTGTTCTGTGGCGGAAGAGCTAAGGATCTGCCCCCTAAGGGCTGTGATACAGGAAGGAACAGAACTGCCTCTTCAGCCCACAGGCTTAAACCAATGGAATTTAACAGCTCAAGACAATGTGAGCCAGTCCACAGGGAGCCTCCTTCACTCCAATCTCCACCAGGCGCCATCCAGCCCTTGGTTGGGACACGCTCTGTCTCCCTGCCAAGATGTGCTAGAATCTGCTCTAGTTGAGAACAATGTGGTAGAATGGTCCCAGCAGTCTGGAAAGGTTGACACCACAACAGCTGGGCGTGCTTGTGCCAAAATGGGTCTTCCTGGTACAGAGCTATGACGGAGAGTGTGCAGGCCTGGGCTCTGCACCAGTCTCATTGATAACCTCTGACCTCAGAATCTGTCCTCCCCCTCAACACTGCCTACCCATCCCCTGCCCCTCCAGATCCCCCAGCCTGTGCTTCCTGGAAGAGGTACAAGAGGCAGCTTGAAGTCAGTGACAGCTGAGAATGATGCCATTTAAGAAGCAAAGCAGCACCTCCTGGCCTCTGGTCAATACCTCCACACGGGTGGAACCGAGTAAGGACGTGCACAGCCAGGACAGAGGCTGCTCTGAGCTTGGGAGGCACAGCACCCTCCTAGGCGTCTCTGGAGAACAGACTTTCAAGAGATAGAAACTTAATCACATGGTCCCCAGCAGTTTCCTTGTGGTATACTGGACCAGGGAGAAGCAAAATCATCTCTGTGGAAGGCTAATGGAGGAAAGGCAGGAATATTAATGAGCATTCATTAAGGCTCCCTCTCTCCCTCAAGCCTAAGGAAATCAGATATTTGAATGTAAGAGAAGGGTGCAGAGAGAGAGAGAGCCTGGCAGAAACACCAAGGAGAGAGCTGTGACTGCTGGTTACATAGTGCCCTGGTTTCCTTGCTTCAGAACAACAGCATATGCCTGTCTGTCGCCAGGCTAACCCGGGGCCCGTGAGGGGACAGGGAGAGGGCTGGTTTTCAGTTCCTGCATGGTTGATGTGTAGGGCACATGGCTTCCTCCTACAGGTCCAACAGGAGGTCTCTGGGATCCTCTACTGCTGCCTTGATTTTGCGGGGGAAAGTCACGGCCTCTCTGCCATCCATCAGCCGGTGATCATACGTCAGGGCCACGTACATTATGGGCCGCATCTCCAACTTGCCTCCCACGACCACTGGCCTATCAAAGATGGCGTGCATGCCCAGGATGGCAGGCTGAGGGGGGTTGATGATGGGCGTTCCAAAGAGCGAGCCAAAACGCCTCCGTTGCTGATGGTGAAGGTACCACCATCCATATCTTCAATGGCGAGTTCATTCTTCTGGGCCTTCTCTCCCAGTTCACTGATGGTTCGCTCAATATCGGCATAATTCCTAGTTTCCACATTCCTGATGACGGGAAACACCAGACCCCGAGGGGTGGCCACCGCAACGCTGATGTCAATATAATCCCTATACACCACCTCTTCGGTTGTATCGTCAATCGCTGCATTTACAACAGGCTGCTGCTTCAAGGCAAAGGCCGAGGCCTTCACGAATGCTGACATGAAGCCTAGTGTGAGGTTATGCTTCTTCAGAAAAGCATCTTTGTGCCGAGCCCTCATCTCCTGGGTGTTACTCATGTCAATCTCACTGAAAGTGGTAAGCACTGCTCAGGTATTCTGAGCCTCCTTTAGATGCTGAGCAATGCGCTGCTGCATCCTATTCATTTTCTCCCGATGTTCTGAACGCAGACCTGTGCCAGCTCCTGGCTCAACTACTGGAGGGGCAGCAGTGGGTTTTATGGCAGACACTGGTTTGCTAGTGAGAGGTTGTGAGGGCGAGGGCACTGGTGGCATCTGAGTGGGTATGGATGCTGCAGGGGGAGGAGGAACTGCCGATGCTGCAGGTTCTGCTTTTCGGGCTGCGGCAGCAGGAGCTTCGCCTGGCTTGGCCTTAGCAGGAGCAGTGCCAGTTTTCTTGAGTGTGAAAAGAGGAGTGCCTCCTTCTACTTTTCTCCCATCAGGTACCAAAAGAGCTTCAATCGTGCCATTTGCTGGTGATGGAACCTGCACAGATGTCTTGTCAGTTTCAATCTCACAAACCACTTTTGCAAGGTGAAGCTTTCTCCCACCTGACATCCCCTTCTGTGACAGATCCTGCAAGTACATCGTCCTGGCACACAGCTGTAGCTCTGAAAAAGCGAACACTGAAGACACTACTGCTGTAAATGACAATCTTCCTGCTGTCAGGGTAACCTGGTCCCTGACATAAGGAGATCCCAGGCAGGGAACATCTCCCTAGAGGGCAGTTCCCCTTCTGGAAGGTGGAGATCGAGCTGCTGAACGCCCAGGACAGGCAGCGGGACCGGGACAGCATCGCGGCGGCAGCAGCAGCGGTGGCGATGGCAGAGCCTTGAGAAGAATTTTTAACCTGCCTCCCCAACTTGAGGTTATAGTACAACAGTGGTTCTCATCTGGTCGTGTATGTTCGAATCACCCGTGGTGTGTTTGAACCTTCAGAAGCCTGCCTCTGTCAGCCAGTGGATAAGACCCTCCAGGGCTGAGCACACCTTCAGCTCGCCTGTAGAGCTGAGGTGGAGAATCTTCATTGTGGGGAGCCAGGATCGAAGGGGATGACAGAGCGCATAGAGACAACCAGAGAGATAATAAGAGCCTCCACCTGCTTGGGACAGAGCCTTCCTCTTTGCTGTCCTTCCTATGCCCGTGAGAGGAAACAGCAACAACAAGAAAGAAAAGGATTATAAAAAGAATTAAAATTAGGAAAAGAAACATATACAGTTTAAGATAAAGAATTTAAGAAAGACACGTCTTAATGAATAAAGGTAGAATAAGAGGAACTGAAATATAAGGGAATCAAGTTTCACAAAGATAAAAGATTAAGAATTGCACAAAATAAGAAGTATTAAAAAATTGAGTACAGAGGATATAAGATTTAAAAGTACATTTAAAACATTAAAAGAAAAATTAGAAAACAGTATGTGTTATTAAGGATAAAATTTAAAGGGATAAAATTTATCCTCTGTAACATGCAATTTAAACTATTTTTGGGCTGGCTGACATGTTTGTTTATAGGGTCTATGCTTAAATAATAACGAACATTCCCAGGAAGACCTCATATCCCATGTTTGGAACTGGAGGTTAGTTGACCCGTTGAATAATTCAATTAAAGTCCTAAATCATAAAAATGTAGAGGTCTTAAACATTTATTTTAACTTGAAATATGTAAATGTATATTTACTGCCAATTTTTTGGATGTAGGACAAAGGTCTTTTCTTTAAATAATAGCCCCATGATTAGAACTACCCACTGTCTTTCTAATGAATATACTCATTGGTCTGTCTAGAAATTCCAGTTTTGATTTCTTTAAAAATAGAGCAGAAATTTAAAGGCACTTGCAAAGTACTCTAGGTGCATAAATCTCTTTGGATTTCAGATTCCCCCCTGCCACCCGAGCTTTCTGACACTTCATTTGATGACAAGCTTTTAAGGTGACTTTTACATATATGGGTCTTTTCAAAGCACTTCATTAATTTTACATAGGGAAAAAAGTTCTTTTCTTTTCTTTTCTTTTTTCTTTTTTTTTTGGTTGCGGTACGCAGGCCTCTCACTGTTGTGGCCTCTCCGGTCGCGGAGCACAGGCTCCGGACGCTCAGGCTCAGCGGCCATGGCTCACGGGCCCAGCCGCTCCGCGGAATGTGGGATCCTCCCGGACCGGGACACGAACCCGCGTCCCCTAGCATCGGCAGACGGACTCTCAACCACTGCGCCACCAGGGGAGCCCCAGGGAAGCCCCAGGGAAAAAAGTTCTTTTCATGCTCATATTTCATTGACTTCCATGATACTTATTTAAACTGTGTAATTACAATAAGACTAACTTGGATACACCAGCATGGGAACAAACATAACCCACCCTGGTAAATGAAGACTTTGGTGCATGGTGACGCCAGACCTGCTAGTTGCCAGGGCTCACTGTGCCTTAATCAACCAGTGTGATTTAGGAGAGAGAATACAGACTACAGCAGAGGTTCTCAAAGTGGGGTTCCCAGAGCAGCAGCGGCCTCACCTGGGAACCTCTACAAATACACATTTTCAGGGTTGGCCCCCAGCTACTGAATCAGAAATCCTGAGATGGAGCCCAGCAGATTGCTTTGAGAAGCCCTCAGGCGATTCTGATGCTCCATCAAGGCTGAGAACCACTGGATTAGAACATAGGTTCTAGGTGACCCATGTGTTGCCAAGTAGAGGTCAAGACAAGAACTCCTACTGTTCTGATGCTCATGATAAACAGTCCATCTACTCTCCAACACAATCATGTTTATTTTACATTAGGAACTTGCAGTTGGTTGAAACAAAAAGAGCTTTTAAGTTTCTTGTGGTGACTGAAATGAGTAATAGAAAATGAGAAAGGAGAAAGAGAAGGCTGCCAAGACCGAGGACAGTCTTTAACTCAATCTAAGTTTTCACAAATGAATCCTCTCCTTTTCCATTCTTTCCCTGCTTGTTGAAACACTCAAATTCTACTGGTTTTATTGTGAAAGCTTCATAGAACGGTCTCTCTTTTGTTGGAGAAATTTTGTTTTGCTTCCTCAAAGGCACTGGGGGAGGACTCCATGGTGAGGAACTTTATGATAATTTTCATTAATTGAGCATGGCAAGGTCAGCACGCTGGCTCCCCTTTTGCTGACAATGGGGAAGAGGTACTCTGTGTCACAGTGAAGCAGGACTGAGATTCTCACCCTGCCGCTTGCCTGTCGAATCTGCACTTTATTAGCTGGGTGTTGGGGAGTTTTCACTTTAACCCCTGACAGGGATGGCATCATGTCAATGTGTGGATGAATCTTTTCCGAGGATGTTAGTGGATTCTGGGGGCAGGTCCAAAGTGACATTCTCGGATTCTCCCTACTTCTATTCCATCCTCTCATGTTAGCTAAATCTCAGTGACCTTTATTGTAATCAAGACTTTTAAGAATACTGTTTTTGAACATTTTTGGGTTAATCATTTAGAAATGCTAATCAGAGGGCTAAATTAAAAATGAAAACTCAAGGACAGAGAGAATATTTACCAAAACTCACATGTATTGTCTAGGTATTTCAGTGGAAGTTCATCAACATTAAAGAAGGTCCCAAATGTCAAAAGAAACTCCTTCCCAAAACTTCTGTTGATTTTTGAAATTACAAAAAATTCATAATCTTTATAGAAAGTTTAGAAAATACAGATAAAAACAGAAAATAAAATATCTTATAACCCCATTACCCAGAGACAACCACTAGCTACATACTCACATACGCATACACATATTTATCAAACTTTGATGAATACACTTCTGTAATCTACTTTTGTTCATGTAATTAATCTATATATTTTTGGGGGGATGGTAAATGTAGATCTGCTTCATTATTTTTAATATTATTTTATCAAATTAATCCCTATTCGTAGACCTAAAAGTTATTTTTAGCCTATTCCATGCAGTGACTTTTCATTATCTATATATCTTTCCAATAATAATTTCTTTAGTTTCTCTCTTACTAGACAAGTTTCCATTATTTAAAATCCTATTTTTATATACAAAAATAAGACAGACATATTTTTAATTTGAAAGTAGTTTCAGTTTATATATGTAGGTTACTGGTAACTTTGGCTTCAAGAAATTAGCTTGCTATAACAAATATAACCAGCTTATACATTTAAAACCTTCATCTTTTCTGACAAAATTCTATTTGCTGAGATTCTTTTTGTATTTTATTCTTCCAACTGCCTTCTGAATTTTTAAAGGCAACAAGATGAGAGCAGTCTGTTAATATGAGTAAAGACTGTATGCTTAAGGGGAGTCATGAAACCTGTTAGAATTAATGCTTTGCCCTGCAGAACCATCCCAGACTGTGGGGTCTGTGTTTAGGAAGATGATGTCTTTGTGTGTGTGTGTGTGTGTGTGTGTGTGTGTGTGTGTGTGTGTTGGGTGGGGTGTGTAGGAGGCCCTCAACTCTAGTCTGATGTTTTACAGTTTTCCTCACTGTATCTGTTGACCCTTACACTTTTCAATAATAATGTAATTTTTGTTAGAATAAGACGGAAGGAATAACCGCGGAGGGAGCAGAAGGGGAAGCGGAGGAAGAGGAAGCTGAGGAAGAAGAGGACGAAGGAGACTCTTAGGCCTTTTCATGCTTTATTCTTCCACTTGTCCAGGTATAGCCACATCGCTCTGGGGTTGAAGGTTTGTTTATTACAGTCTGCCACGTGGAGCACATTTCACTTGGTGATAGAAGTGGATTTCAATTCGATCTATTTGTCTGTCTTCCTGAGGCCCTGGGCTGCCCCTTCCTGGAGCCGCAGGGCTGGTGAGCTCTACCGGACCCGTTTCTTGGGCGCTAGGGCGAGGAAGGCGTGTGGTGGGTATGATTTCTGGGAAAAAGCATAACTTTGAGGTGAGGAAGAGTTTGTTTTCTCCTTGCTCCCTCCTCTGCCTCTTCAGTTAAGTGAAAGCACAGGACGTGTTGTGTTATCAGCGTTCTATCACATGGACTCCTTTACTGACCAACATACTTACGTATCCATAGGAGAGTTTACAATCGATGTTCATAACGATGGCAATAAATTGCAACCTAAAAATACCACAGAGCTGGCTGCTCATGAAAAAGGATATTGCTACTAGAGATTCAATGATAAGTGCTTGATATTACATTTATTCAATTGTATTCATTGATTTATATCAAAATATTCATTTATTCAATATTGGCCCAAACACTCATGTAGAAACACTTTGGAATATGGTGAAGTCACCTGAGGTAACTTTGACAAGTACACTTGCTGCCTTGTAATTTTTTTTCTTTTAACATCTTTACTGGAATATAATTGCTTTACAATGGTGTGTTAGTTTCTGCTTTATAACAAAGCGAATCAGCTATACATATACATATATCCCCATATCTCCTTCCTCTTGCATCTCCCTCCCACCCTCCCTGTGCCACCCCTCCAGGTGGTCATAAAGAACCAGAACCGAGCTGATCTCCCTGTGCTATGCGGCGGCTTCCCACTAGCTATCTATTTTACATTTGGTAGTATATATATGTCTATGCCACTCTCTCACTTCGTCCCAGCTTACCCTTTCCCCTCTCCATATCCTCAAGTCCATTCTCTACTAGGTCTGTGTCTTTATTCCTGTCCTGCCCCTAGGTTCTTCATAACCTTTTTTTTTTTAGATTCCATATATATCTGTTAGCATACGGTATTTGTTTTTCTCTTTCTGACTTGCTTCACTCTGTGTGACAGACTCTAGATCCATCCACCTCACTACAAATTACTCAATTTTGTTTCTTTTTATTGCTGAGTAATATTCCATTGTATATATGTGCCACATCTTCTTTATCCATTTATCAGTCGATGGGCACTTAGGTTGCATCCATGTCCTGGATATTGTAAATAGAGCTGCAATGAACATTGTGGTGCATGACTCTTTTTGAATTATGGTTTTCTCAGGGTATATGCCCAGTAGTGGGATTGCTGGGTTGTATGATAGTTCTATTTTTAGTTTTCTAAGGAACCTCCACACTGTTCTCCATAGTGCTGCCTTGTAATTTTAAACTTATACTGACCATTAAAAAAGAATTATGTACTTCTTAATAGTCTGGTGAGTGTCACATAAATATATTAATAAGATATTGATAGTGGATATTGAGATCACAGGGGAAATGCTCAAATATTGTGGGCCATACAGATAAGATGGTAGGTATGAAAACATCAAAAGATCATTAAGAGCTATAAAAATATCTGGTTTAACAGACAGTTAGCAAATACCCATGTAAATGTTATGTTTTTATTGACATTATTTGACCTTGCAACCAAGGCAGCTGTTTATTCTCTAGGGCAGTGAGGCTTATAGTTTGCTCTGGTGCCATAAGTGTTCTTGTTAATTTAAATTAAAAAAATTTTAGTCTCCTTTCTGTCCATATTATGCCTCCACTGAAACATGTAAGATAGATTTGGGGGCTTTTGATATCAGGGGAGCAGGAAGAAGAGGAGAATGAGGGGGTGAGCGCTGGACACACAGTAGGTCTTCAGTTAAGGTCTGCGGTCACACTTGGAACCTGCCTAGTGAAGGGCGGACAAAAGGCTTCTGCTGGATAAGGAAAAAGAAATCCCCAGTGCTTGTAAATATCGGCTAACAAACAGCTCTGCTCTATGTACCAAAGACCAATTTGAATATTAGAATCTCCCCTCTTAATTTACTTACACTTATACATAAAATACTATTAAAAAATGAATATATTTTTAGGAAATCTTGGAGCTGGTGGGAGTAGCCATCACATTTTATTATCGGACCACGAAAGTTTCATCACTCCTTTATTCAAATTACAAAGCAAATCCAGCCCATCATTTGATGCTTTCCCAGGTGGTTTCTTTCATGTTGTGGACACATAGACATCTATTTTAGGGCCAATGATTGTCTTTTTGGAAGTGATCCCATTATTTTTTATTTTCTTCTAAATAAAAGAAAATTAAAAATTACTATTGAGCAGTCTGTTGTCAGTTTGATTAGTGTCCCTAATCCCATTTCTAAGGAATGAATAGGGGCTCAGTTTTGGAAAAAAGGAAACTGGCGAGTTTTACTTTTAGAAATTTTATCTGAAGAATGATGGGAAAGGAAAATATGCCAATATTTATCATTATACCAACTCCCCCAACAGTAAAACACTCATAAATACTGTTTAAATTCATTTCCATTCACTCCGTTTGTAAAGTTCTTTTAAAATTATTCAATTTTAATGTAATTTTAAAAAAATATTGAATGTGAAATGACACAGCTGAGAGGGAATCCTTCATGTAGCCAGATGGCTTGATAGGCTGATTATGGAAAAAAAAAGGCATATATCGCTGTGGCCAGCCCATTTTGACTGTTTCTCTGATGGCTTCTAGTTTGGAATTAATATATTTGTCATGAGGTCAAAATGCCTGACACTGAAGGAGGGAATCAGACAGCTTCTTAAAACCCACTCTCGACTCCCGGAGAGATCTAATGTCCTTCTTGAAAATGCAACATGGCCGTGCAATCAGGCATTTCACTGGGCAGACCATTCAGTGTCTAAAGACAAACCCATCTCATAGCTCATGGATCTGCCAGGCATTTTATTTGAAAAGATGGTTCTAGGACTGTGGCAATGAATGGAACTATGAAACATTTCTCATTTCCTGTGTTTGAAATTGATGCTAAATTGATGCCCCAGGAGAAACAGTGTATAGTCTGAGACTGAGTTCTGTCTCCTAACAGGCTGCTGCTTAATACTGTCCTCTAGTCTAGCTGTGGACCATTTCAATTTCCTCCCCCAGGACTAAGTTGTAAATTCAGCCTCTCCATTTTCCATGAAAATGCGGTGGGGAAACTATTATTGAAGATGTCAACTTCCTTCTTTTTTTTTTTTTTAATGTTGAAATCCAATAAATCCAGTTTATTTCCAAAGGCTGTTATGTCTTTATTTTTACATTCTTACATTTTCTTGCCTTAAGCAATGGTATTTTATGACTATTTAATTTCAAAATTATAAGAGAAACGGCCCACAGACATTCCTACCAGTATTAGGAGACAATGTCTACATCCCTTTTACGATAATACCTGCTTAGTATTTACTTAACACTTCCCTGTTAATCATTCTCAATTCCTTTTGCATTTAAAAAATTTTAAATTTTTTATCAATTTTTATTGGAGTACAGTTGCTTTACAATGTTGTGTTAGTTTCTGCTGTACAGAAGTGAATCATTTTTTATCAATTTTTATTGGAGTACAGTTGCTTTACAATGTTGTGTTAGTTTCTGCTGTACAGCAAAGTGAATCAGCTATACGTATACATATATCCACTCTTTTTTGGATTTCCTTCCCATTTAGGTCAACCACAGATCATTGAGTAGGGTTCCCTGTGCTATACCATCATTAGTTAAGTATTTTATACATAGTAGTGTACATATGTCAATTCCAGTCTCCCAATTAGTCCCAGCCCCCGCTTCTCTCCTTGGTAACCACAAGTTTGTTCTCTACTTCTGTGGAAGATATCAACTTCCTTCTATGTTTGATAGTTTAGCACAGAGAAAGGATATAAACATCATTTGGTTTTCCATGAGAAAAATTTAATTTCCTTTCTTTGCACTTGATGAGTAGTGGTTTCTAGAATAAAAAGCAATACTGCCCTTGATTGCACGTTGAAGTGTTCAGTTTTTGATAAACATTCTCTGTCTCTCGTTAACAGCCTTCTCCCTAATATTTCCCCTTTCTTTTAGGAAACCCAAGCCACGAAGCACCATCTCAACTCTCTTCCCACAAACCAAATTCAACAAAATGCTTTGGCCCGAAGCTGGCACACGTCTGTCAGTACATCCAGGGTTCACCGAGGAATTGTATGATCCGACACGGTTAGCTCTCCATGCATATACCTGCTTAATCATATCAACATGAAATCAAATGTGAAGACAGCACATGCATACCTTCATGGGCCTGACATCTATGGCCTTTGCTTAATTTTTTTGTTTTTTTGTTTTTTTTTGCTCTGCATGAATAGACCTTCTAATACCCTGAAAAATATTTCAAAATATAGAACTTCTCTTTGTGATATGACAACAGTATTTCTTTGTATGTGCCTTATGCTACTTTTCTCAGAATTAGCTCTGAAAGTGAAGAGATTTATAGAGAATAATCATACTAATAAAGATGAATAGCAAATATCTTGTCCCAAGGAGATTTCTTCATTTCTGGTCTCTCTGTGTATAACCTGAACTCAATCCGTCTCTTGCAGAGACTGAATGCTCAGCAGAACTTTTCTGTCTCCATTGGGATGGATACTTTTTGTTGCACTGATTATTTGGTCCATGTTTTCAAATGTCACGTCTTGTTATGTTGTATTTATATTACACACCGCTGCATACACTGTCTCCGAAGCCTTGTTTAAATGTCACTGCCGTCCACATGTGTAGGGGTCATGATGCAGACAAATAAATTCGCCACCCCAGTGCCCTTTGCTCGTTTCTATGCTGGAGGGAGTGGCTGCTTCTGCTTCTCTTGCGTTGATTGATTTGCAGTCATGGCTGCTACGTGCAAAGCCCGTGACTGTAATTTTGCCTCTTGATGCTGAGTGTCTGTTCAGCAAGAGCTGGTCCGGCCCCATGACTTGTTCACCAGGTAGGTTTGAAGGGATTCTCTGCTCACCTGCCCCATCTCAGTGTCTGATAGCTATGTTTTTCTTTATGGTAAGAAGTTGCTGACATCTCTCCCCTACCTGTGTATGTGTTGCTCCGTGTATTTTTCTTGCAGCCAACGTTGCTTCTGTACTCTCAGAAGGGCCCTTCCCCTGCTGTTTTCCTAATTAAGGACAATGATGGCCATCAGCCTGGAGTGGCCATGAACTTTTCCTCCTTCTGAATCTGCCTATTGATTTTGCAGCTAAGCCTGTTGGTGTCTTTGGGGAATGTAGTCTCTGGTGGCAGAAGTCGTGTGGCAAACAGCTCTTTTCTTGTTACCCTAGTAACAAAAAGAGGCATTTTGAAGAGAATGAAGATGATTTTGTTCCGAATTGTTGAAGTAGACTACTTTGAAGACATTTCTCCCTAGTTAAAAATAAGGTGAGAGACTGCAGTGGGATGGAAATTCATATAGTTCAAAATTCATATAATTAAAAAAATTCATATAATTAAAAATTCATATAATTCATATAATTAAATTCATATAATTTAAAATTCATATAATTAAAAATTCATATAATTCATATAATTAAATTCATATAATTAAAAATTCATATAATTCATATAATTAAAAATTCATATTATTAAAAAATTCATATAATTAAAAATTCATATAATTCATATAATTAAAAATTCATATAATTCATATAAATTCATATAATTAAAAATTCATATAATCCATATAATTAAAAATTCATATAATTCATATAATTAAATTCATATAACTAAAAATTCATATAATTAAAAAATTCATATAATTAAAAATTCATATAATTCATATAATTAAATTCATATAATTAAAAATTCATATAATTAAAAAAATTCATATAATTAAAAATTCATATAATTCATATAATTAAATTCATATAATTTAAAATTCATATAATTAAAAAATTCATATAATTAAAAATTCATATAATTCATATAATTAAATTCATATAATTAAAAATAGTTCCTATTTTTTACTTCATTGCATTAAATTATGTCCCGTCTAAAAAGCATCACAACTTTACAGCACCTCCACACCCAAATAGGCTTTAAGTTTTTGCTGTTGCTTGGGCTGACTTTTAGCTCTTGTGGTAGAGTAGGATAGAGATAGATTTATTTAGCTAGGTGCCAATTTCCCTCCTATTTCTCATATTTTTAAATGAAGATAAATATTTGTGCTAATAATAAGCAGAGTAGACCACTTATTTAAATTGAATTAATTTTTTCTTATGTTTTCTTTCTGTAGTCAGAAAATTAATATTCTTGTAAATATTCTTTAGTCACTCACATTTCATTTTCTATTAAATACTATTAAAATGCAAAAATCACTTAGGTCAATAATACCATGTAACTAGTATCAGTTCTCTTTCAGATTTGGTTTCACCTATAACCTCCAGTGGCTAGTGGGTCCAGTGGCACAGTGACAAATATGGGCTGTGTGGTATCAAAATATAATTAAAAAAATCCACATGCTTTATCAATATAGGAAGTTTCTAGAAACTAAACAGCATTATACATATGCAAAAAAGAATAACTCAAAAGAAAAACCCAAGTGAATAAGCAAAATCCGTCTGCAAAAAAAAGAAAAGACCAGAGACATAGAGCAATTCTATGATGATCTGAAGCTAGTAGAGTTTCAAAGAGTTGATTAGTCTACAGAGGGCCTGAACATTCAAAGTAACTGTTTCTTTCTTTCTTTTTTTTTTCAAAGTAACTGTTTCTTTTTTTATTCTTTAATTTGAAAAGCAAGTACACAAAAATTTGAGTGCATTTTTAAACCACTGAACAGTAAATACTTCCTTCTCCCCTTTTCCTCTTTGGGGTTTCCTTGCATTTCTTTGGGTTGTAATCTTCCTTTGCTACAAGGATACAAGGTATGCAATAAGGAGGGTTTATCGTTGTCATCGACTTTTCTAGATTAAATGTGAGAGGTGTAGAAAGGGAGTGGAATGTTTTGCCTACAAAGTTCCTTGAGGAATATTTAGAGAAGTTTTCTTTAAAAAACAATGTAAGTGTCAAACCTGTGCAAGGGTGGTGAGGGTAAGGCGACCCTAGCGAGTTGTAATAATAGAGAATGACCACTAGGTGGTGATAAAAGACAAGCTCCTTGATACAGCATTGCTGTCCCCGAGCCCCGCTGGCTACGTGTGTGTGCTGTTTAGGGTACTGTTGAGGTCAGAAGGTGGGCATACATCATTACACTTACAAATAATTTTATGACAAACATCTCTGTATGTAAAGCATTTGATAATGGAGTATTTTCTTATAATACATGCCAAGGAATAAAGTTATTGGATTAAAGCAAAAGCAAAACACAGCAAAACAAAAAAACCACACACCCACACACACAAACACACACACACAAAAGAAGGTGGGCATAAAGTATTTGTCCACCAGACAGAAGAAAAACAACCAAAACACCTCCAAACCCGTTGGTCAATTAATCAGTATATTGTTTATAATGCTTTTATCCAAGACAATTAATTTTGGGCAAAATGTTGTGCACTTTTTTTTTTTTTTGCGGTAAGCGGGCCTCTCACCGCTGTGGCCTCTCCGGTTGCGGAGCACAGGCTCCGGACGCGCAGGCCCAGCGGCCATGGCTCACGGGCCCAGCCACTCTGCGGCATGTGGGATCCTCTCGGACCGAGGCACGAGCCCGTGTCCCCTGCATCGGCAGGCGAACTCAACCACTGCGCCACCAGGGAAGCCTGTTGTATATTCTTAAAAGCCGTTAAAACCAGTCATTGATGTTTGAATTTCACACCCTTGCGTTACATAGTAGTCTGAAGTCGGTCAACAACTGATTGCCTACTGACAATTTTGATCAAGATACAGGATTGTCCTTTAGCCTGTAAATGGCTCTAGCTCCTCACTGAAATGTAAACAGAACCCCGATTAGCCAAATGGCTAATTGTCTTCTTCTGTTTTAAGCCTTTTAATCCTAATACAACATATTTCCAAATGTTTGGAAGTAGACTCACGATCCTTGCAAAAGCCTTCTTTTCACGGGTGCCTGAGATACTCGGCTTTTTGACTATTTGTTTTGGAAGGACTTTCTCATAAGTAGAAAAAAATGAGTTGTGAAATCTCTAAAACACATCAGTGGGTCAGACAGGTTTTCCAGAGCCAGACATCTGGAGCTTGTTTACAGATGTAGAAATGCTCTCAGGGGTGGACGCTTCAAGTCAGGGAAGGGCTGCGCCAGGTGGGTGTGAGTAGCGCGGAGGGCATGGGGGTCAGGAAAGAACGCCGGAGGAGCTCGGTCAAGTCCAGCAGACGCATCTTAGCTCAGGAGGGTGACGCCTTTCCTCACCGACTCACGGGAAGCAAACTCACCGCTTAGGATTAAAATTAGGCTGCTGGATATTGTGTTTCACAGTACTTTTGCTTGCTGACATTTATGGGGTGCCAGCTGTGAGTCGGGCTCTGTATCAAGGGCTCTACGTGATCTCTGCAGTAACCTGGTGAGGTGGACACGGTACCCATTTCACGGATGAGGAAGCTGAGGCACGGGGATGTCCAGTCCTTGTGTGAGGTTACACAGCCTGAAAATGGCCACGCTGGGACGGAGGTCTATGTGTGTTCTGATCCAAGGCCAGGACCAGCCTCCCAACAAACACTTTCCTCTCTGCCCTTGACCACTGCCACACCCCTGGGACAGTGCCTGCCTGGGTGGTGGGCAGTGGGACCTTGCCCACAGAGCACCTCCTTCCCCAGCCTCCTCTGATCCATGTGTTCTGTCTTTAGCCTCAGGGCCAGGCCCCGGAGTAAGGTGACTCGTACTTGTTGGCTGTGATCCACTGTGTGCTGGTTTCTTAGCTAAGCCATCAAAAAAATAAAATAAAATAAGATAAAATGGGAATTCCCTGGTGGTCCAGTAGTTAGGACTCGGCACTTTCACTGCCGGGGCTGGGTTCGATCCCTGGTCGGGGAACTAAGATCCCGCAATCCGAGCGTCTGAACAAACAAACAACCCCCCCCCCCAAAAAAAAAACCAAACAGAAAAAAAAACATTAGACGGTAATTCTATTCCCCTCATTCTCAAGTTCTTGGGCTGCTCACTGTGGCTACCAATGCCAGCCCCAGTTTTAGAGGGATTTGAACCACCGTCAGCTGACAATACTCTAGAAATTGACTGGTGGCTTTAGACCCCAAGTCTTAGGTTGCAGAGAGAAAAACTAAAAATTGTCATCTGTCTTTTCCAGTCTGGTTGTCCTTGGGTACACTCCACTCACTGATGCTGAAGGAGTGCCCAGAAGTCCTCTGGGGCTGACCTGTCAACCACTGTGCAGTGATGCACCCATAGCAGCCAACCCCTCATGGTAGTTGTAGCTGAGGGGATGGTTCCTTCAGGCTCCTAGAATGACTTAATTAGGTAAAGTATACCTTCGTTCCAGGACATGAATTTTAGTTTGCTTGTTTTGTAGCAGGTCACTTTTCTCTGTGGTCTGTTATAAAAAATGTTTGTCTTCTTGGTCTACCCCTGGAATGAAACAAAAGTTATCTAGGGAGGAAAATAAAGCTCCTACTAGAAAACATCACACTCATAGAATAATTTCTCCTGAGTCTGCAAAAATAAAGCAGAGAAATGCAACCTGGCTTTATTTTGCTCTAAGGGCTACTCCTTAGATAGATATCTCTATAGATAACTTTCTCCAGCCTTTAACTACATTCAGAGAGATTTAAACCTTGAAATAGTGGTAGGTCAAATCCACTAAAAATGTACCTGATGGTGTTTCAGAGTGGTGACAGGAGGATTTCCATGGTATGTGGAGATTACCTGCAAAATATCTAGGTAGGAGAATGGGAGTTGTGCGTGGTTTCTGAACACACCTGTTGGTTATCCACCTGGCTTGAATTCGCTCAGTGAGCGCTCCTTTCAGACAGTTGAGGCTGCAGCTGTGGATTCCCAAAGAGCTTATTCTATGGCTTCAGACCAACTTTTTTGATTTTTGCCTCCGTGCTTTTCTGTCTTCATTTTTTGGTCAGAGATTCTTTCGCTAAGGATTAATTGGTTCAAAATAGTAGAAAGTAAAGAGAAAACAGGCTTTAAGAGTGAAAGACAAACATAATGCTTGAGTTTTGCATTTTGGTCTTTACTCTTTTCGCCTATAGATTTGGAGGGAAGCAGGCAATCACTGTAGGCCTTGCATCTAAAATCAACTGAAAGCAAAGAAGTATGGCTTCCTGGGCAGAAACCCTGCAAATTCCTTGGGGTTTGAATCTTTGATTTTAAATCATTAATGACAGATATTGAGATTTCTATTCTTCCCAGCCATTCTTTTCCTTGGTAAGACCGTATTTCTGAATTGAAATGACAGGCACAGCTTTTTAAAAAATTTTTATTTTATTGGAGTAGAGTTGATTTACAATGTTGTGTTAATTTCTGCTGTACAGCAAAGTGACTCAGTGATACACACACACACACACACACACACACACACATATATATATATATATATATATATATATATACACATTTTTTTGTATTCTTTTCCATTATGGTTTATCACAGGATATTAAATGTAGTTCATTGTGCTATGCCTTGCTGTTTATCCATTCTATGTATAATAGTTGGCATCTGCTAATCCCAAACTCCAATCCATCCCTCCCCCACCTCCCCTCCCCTTGGCAGCCACAAGTCTGTTCTCTATGTCCATGTGGCTTTTTCTGTTTTGTACCTAAATTAATTTGTGTCCTATTTTAGATTCCACATATAAGTGATATCATATGGTAATTGTCTTTCTCTTTCTGACTCACTTCACTTAGTATGATCATCTCTAGGTCCATCCATGTTGCTGCAAAGGGCATTATTTCATTCTTTTTTATGGCTGAGTAGTATTTCACTATATAGATGTACCACATCTTCTTTATCCATTCATCTGTTTATGGACATTTAGGTTGTTTCCATGTCTTGGCTATTGTGAATAGTGCTGCTATGAACATAGGGATGTATGTATTTTTTTGAATTAGAGTTTTCATCTCTTCTGGATATATGCCCAGGAGTGGGATTGCTGGATCATATGGTAGTTCTATTTTTAGTGTTTTAAGGAACCTCTATACTATTCTCCATAGCGGCTACAGCAATTTACATTCAATTTACATACCAACAGTGCAAGAGGGTTCCCTTTACTCCACACCCTCTCCAGCATTTGTTATTTGTAGACTTTTTAATGTTGGCCATTCTGACCACTGTGAGGTGGTGCCTCATTGTAGTTTTGCTTTGCATTTCTCTAATAATTAGTGATATTGAGCATCTTTTCATGTGCCTGTTGGCCATCTTATGTGACAGGCACAGCTTTAAGGGCAAAAGCTATATAGAAGCTTTCGTCCTAAAAGTGTCAAGAAATAAGATGGAAAGATAGGCTTTGTGGTGTGTGTGTGTGTGTGTGTGTGTGTAGAAAAGAATAACACCAAAGAAATGGAAGCATTGAGCAAGAAATGGAGAGCAGGGAGCTTCCAGCTCAAATGCACAGTCCTCATGATGGCAGTGCATTAAGCCACTGCTTCTTCCTTCATCCACACACAGACCCAAGGAGAAAGATAAGGAGAAACCTTATCTATAGTTGGTAGATAAGGTTTTCTAAAAGATTATGACCATTTTCATATAAGAGTGCTTCCCTTGTGAACACCTATTCTTGGTTAAAAGTTCATTGGATGTATCTTGGGGAAGACAAAGGAAGAAACTAGAAATACACCCAAGAAAAGGAAAGATTTTTTTTTGGTAAATGATGATGATGGGAGGTTATTTTCAAAGATGCAATTGCAGATAAGGTTTTCTTTGTTTTATGAAAAATAGTAATACAATGGAGGTCCCAGAGTCCTCTTTCCTTTTACCAGTATAATCTCGATGTCAGCTAAGGGTAGCTGTCCTTTAAGATCTACTTAAATTTGGCTCAAACCCCTGTTTCATTCATAGAAGAAAACCCATCCCCCATTGGGAAGTTTTCAAAGCAAAAATTATCGTGATGACATGTTAGTCTAGTGGAGAGAAAAACTACAATGATTGTATGCTTCTGTATACATATAACATGCGTATATACACATATCTGTTATAGTTGCTTTCACTCAATTGAAATAATTTTTAAGTTAAAAAGAAGGACTCAGCAAGGATAGGTAGGCAAACCAACCCTCTTAACATGGGTCTTTTTCAAAATAATTACAGCGTTCATGTGGCTGAATTTGGACTGGTCTGATCTTGTCAGATCTTGCTCACTGGGGTGTATTTGTCGTGTCAGTGAGTATTTATGCTCTTCATATTAAGTAAAATTGGTGGCAGAGGTGGGATTCAAATCTGCATATTATGACATCCCAAAGCGGCACACTCAGTCAGTCCAAAGTCATGGAGAGAACTGTGAATTTTATCTAAGTGCCTTTCCTCTGGTCTTGCTCATGTTCAATCCATAACCGTCAGCCACATCAAACCTTATCATGTCACTTCCCTCCTTGAAATCCTCCCTTTCCTGCCTGTTGCTTTTAGCATGAAGTCCAGACTCTTCTGTGTGTCTAAAAATGCTCTACAATGAGGCTGTGCTTTCCAAGGCTGGTCTTCTCTCTGCATTCCCCATCACACTTGAGCCATAGTTAACTGCTTTTTTAAAGGGTCCTACTGAGCCACTGTCTGTGCTATTCTCTCTCCTAGAGTGCTTTGGCTCATACCTAGAAAAACCTTTTTGTTCAGATCTTAGCCAAGACATCATTTCCTCAGTGCAGCATCACCTGACCACAGCTCCCCTGCCCCCATCTCTTCTGTGTCCAGTGAGCCTCCCCTAGCCGTTCACACACTCCATTTGTTTAGAACTCCGATCACCCTATTAAATCATAACCCAAGGCTGTCCTGGGAAACTGGGTGATAGCCACAGAAATCAAGACTTCCAGGAGGAGTGAGTGGTTAAGCCCATCAGGTCACTCTTTAGCTCTTCTGTTTGACCAACACAGAAGAAAAGGTGATCCAGGAACTGTAGTGACCACCGTTGCAGCCTGCTGGGGTCTGTGATCATGCAGCTGTTCCTGAACTTTCACTTGGTTTGCTTTGCCAGGGCTGGGAAATGGTGGGCACTACCAGAACTTGGTGATGGGCTTTCCAGTTCACTTTCTTTACCCGGCTGGAGCAGCGGTGTACCTGTCCATGCCGCCCCCGAACCCAGAGACACCTCTGTAACTGAGTCTTTGTTCTATAACCATTGTGCTCTTACATTATGCGTATTCCTTTATGAAACGTGTCAGGAGGACACAGAATCATGGATGACACTGGATGAAATGGGAATCAGTCAATTAAGGAAACTCTTGTGAATATATTGAGGCAAGAAATTCAGTTCATGAGGCTGGACTATGTGGCCCCATTTGCTCAAAAACATATTAACAAGTTGTACTTAAATGTGATATATCTAACTTGGTGGTTGGCCCTGTAGGTCAATGTGTGGTCTCCTTGTTCTATCTCAGCCACACAAGTGTACTTGGCTGTTGCTTGGACACACTGCGTGTGTTCTTGCCTTCTCTCTTTCTGTTCTCTGCCTGGCATGTCCTCCCTCCATCTCCATGTATGACTCACTTAGGTCACCACCTTCAGATGTCTGCTCAATGTCATCTTATCAATAAGGCCTCCCCTGACCACTCCATTTAAAATGGAACTCTCTCCCTCAAAATTAGACATAGGGTTACCATATGACCCAGCAATTCCACTCATAGGTCTATCCCCAAGAGACAGGAAAACATATGTCCATGTCAGAACTTGTACACAAATGTTTACAGCAGCATTACTCACAATAACCACAAAGTGGAAACAGCCCAGATGTTCAATCAACTGATGAATAGATAAATAGATGGTGGTCTCTCCATACTGTGGAGTATTATTCATCCACAGCAAGGAATGGAGGGCTGACACAGGCTCCAACACAGATAAGCCTTAAAGACATTATGTGATTGAAAGATGCCAGACACAGAAGGCCACATATTGTAGGACTCCATTTATATGAAATGTCCAGAACAGGCAAATCCAGAGACAGGAAGGAGATCTGTGATTGCCAGGGTCTGGGGAGAGTGGGTAAAGGCTGCTAATGGGTATGTTTTTTTTTTTTTTTTTTGGTGGGGAGACTGGGTATGAAAATGTCCTGAAAGTAGATTGTGGGTTTGGTTGCACAACTCTGTGAATACTCTAGAAACCACAGAACTCGGCAGTTTTAAAGGCAGTTTTAAAGGATACATACTTTACTGTATCACAATAAAGCCGTTATTAAAAAAAAAAGTGAACTCCCTCTCCTTCTAATACTCATTATCTCCCTTTCTTGATTTATTTTCCCGCTAATCTCAACTTACTATACCATTTATTCTGTGTACTGTCTGTCTTACATCACTGAGTTATAAACTCCATATGATTAGAGATTTTTGTCTGTATTGTTCACTGTTGTATCCCATGAACTTAGAATAGTGCATACAGTAGGTGCTCAATAAATATGTGTTGTCTAGCTGATTGAATAAATGTGACTATATAGTTGATCCTTGAACAATATCAACTGTGGGGTTTAGGGGCTATTACCCTTCATACAGTTGAAAATCTGTCTATAACTTACAGCCGTCCTCTGTATCTGGGGTTTCATATCTACAGATTCAACCACCCTGGATTGTGTAGTACTGTTGTATTTACTACTGAAAAAAATCCATGTATCAGTGGACCCATGCAGTTCAAACCTGTGTTGTTCAAGGGTCCACTGTCTATACATTGAAGCTGGCACAGATGTCCTTTCCAAAAGATGATAAAAAGATTGTTGCTCAGATGAGGAAAAGAGAGCAAACATGGAGACACTTTCATATTAGGTTACTGTAAGAAAATGACTTAGTGAAACTAGGTTTGGGTTGAAAACTTCAGTATAGACTTATGACTTTATAAGATGTAAGACTCTCTTCTCTCAGTGAGTAACTAAAGGCTCCTTTCTGGGGTCAATTTGCCTACAACTGTGCAGGCCCAGCAACTAACGTTCAATCTTTTACTCTCTCTTCCCCCCCAGGAAAACTTACAGTGTATTAATAGAAAACTTGAGGTTCATTAAAGCCAAATGATCAGGAAATGATTGCCATTGAAATGATAGTTTGTTACTCACAGTTCCCAAAGGAGGGGGTGCTTCTGTGCCATGGGGGGGCCACACGGGGTAGCACCAGGGTGGGTCAGAAAGCAAAGGGAGTGGGAGAAATATGGGCAAAAGGCTTGACTGTGGTTCTTGTGGGAAGGAACAGCCTAGGCAGGCAAGCAGGCTTAGGATGGGCTAGTTTGAATAATTCCAGTGGACTCTGGGGCCTAGGGACTGCCTACTTGTCTGGTACCTGGCCCTGATTAGGACAGGGGGATAGTAGCCCAGAATGTGAGAAGTGGTCAGAGAGTGGGTTCTAGACATGTTGGTGTGCATTTGGAGAGCTCGTGAGTTGTTGACTATCTCTAGGAATTGGCTAGCCCTGGGAGGGGCAATCTTTCAAGGGTCAGTGAGATCCTGGATGCCAAAGCATCAGGACACAGAAAATGTCATGGTTAATACACCTGAAGGGTAAATAGCACTAGATCTTAGATCTTGGAAACCAAGATAATCCTGAGGTGTCTTGTTTTGAGAATACAGAAGGGTTTGGGGATCAAGTATATACTGGAATGTGATTGGAGGCCATCTATAAAGGGGTTTCCAACAGTTGGGGTGGCCAAGCATTGAGGAGTTGGGTCTGAAAAGCAATTATAACAGCCAGATGGAACAAGCCAAGTTTATGAGAACCTTAAGTCTATGAAGATGCTGAACAGATTCTGGAAGGTGCCAGGGACCTGTGTCCTAAAGTGGTTGTAATGTTCACAGGGGCTTATATGTTATCAGTTCTAGGCACACTGTAAAATCATTGAGCTAAGTTATGAGCTCTTCACTAAAATATTGGCCAACACCCAGACATTATTACTCTATATAATGGAGATCTGTGATTGCGAGGGTTGCCTTAGACTTGTTCAAGTTGTTTTGTTGGAAGTTGAGAATGTATACCATACTTTATTATTCTGGCCAGCTTGTATTTTTATCAAACAAAGTGTTTGTTGTGTGTGAAAACTGAGAGTTGATGTCTAACAATTTCTAACTGTTAATTGTATTTCAAATGCTTAGGTCACACACACATACACACACACAGACTCACAGACGCACACACTTTGCATGCGTGCATGCACACACACAATTGGATCTGCCACTCCAAACTCCTAAAATGGCACAGCTACCCTGCTCTTGGAATCAGGGAAATAACTCTGCTTCTTAGCTTGAAATATGCTAGGGAAATGTCTCAGTGAAAGATGAAAATCAGCACAGCATTGTTTCCCTAAGCCTTGTTTCTTTGGTAATCTTTACTCTCTGCCTCCCAGGCCCAGCTCTGAAGCCAACAAATGTTGCAAAAGGCAGCAGATGACCTCATATAGTTCCTATTCCTTCAAGTCCAGCCAATACTTGATTTTACTGCTCCTTGTTGCTTGGTGGCACTTGGAGGGGCCAATTTTATGAGGACGGTGGTTAAGTGGCCCCGACGAATTGTGAGTCACAACCCAGTCTCTGAGGCTTCCTCCTTAGCTATGCTCTGGAGAATGGACTTTGGGACAGAATGACTGTTCTGCAGAGAAAGTGGGTAAAAGTGAGAGTTTCTTAAAGCTGGATCCTTGTTCTATCTTCTAGATAATGTTCTTGTTAAAGTCGGGGGTGGTTGGGTGGATTCTTTCATTTAGTTAAACTATAAGCAGAAAAGTGAATCTGTATGGTCTGAAGGGAAGGTGAAACAAATAGAGATGTTTCCAGAGTCATGAATAGATACATGTCAGAGTCAGGATCTGAAGCCAGATCACTCCGTGTCCCAAGGCCATGACTCACCATCTCCATCGCTGTGTATACATGACAGATGTTGTAAACATTGTAAATACTTGTTTTCTGAAACTTCTTCCTCTTTCTTGCTTCTTCCTCCCGCTCAGGGCTCCTCCTTCCACTGCCCCCTCCCACCCCCTCCCGGCCTTCTTTCTTCTCATTATTATTATTATAGCCACCACTTATCAGATGTTTACTATGCTGTGTCTTGAGTGTTGTATCAAGCATTTCACCTACAGTATCTCAATACATTTTCTCATACAACTGGTGTCATCATTCCCATTTTGCCACGAGGAAATTGACACTCAGAAACATTACATGGCTCACCTAAGTTCTCAGGGCTAGCAAGGGGCTGGGATTTGACCCCAGATTTCCCTGACTTCATAGCTTGTGCTCTTAAACTATCATGAAGCACAGTGCCTTGATATCCACTACCTGTAAATCTTAATTGTGCAAAAAAAAGCACATAGCTTTCCCTCTTGGCATGGGTTCAGTGGTGCTCAGGCCTTGTACGTTTTGTGAAATTCCAAGGTCAGGGGCTTCCCTGGTGGCGCAGTGGTTAAGAATCCGCCTGCCAATGCAGGGGACACGGGTTCGAGCCCTGCTCCGGGAAGATCCCACATGCCGCGGAGCAACTTAAGCCCGTGCGCCACAACTACTGACCCTGTGCTCTAGAGCCTGTGAGCCACAACTACTGAAGCCGATGAGCCACAACTACTGAAGCCCACGAGCCACAACTACTGAAGCCCACGAGTCACAACTACCGAAGCCTGTGCTCCGCAACAAGGGAAGCCACTGCGATGAGAAACCCGCACACCACAACAAAGAGTAGCCCCTGCTCGCTGCAACTAGAGAAAGCCCACGCGCAGCAACGAAGACCCAACGCAGCCAAAAATAAAATAAATAAATTAAAAAAAATTCCAAGGTCAGTAATAACGCCCCTGGTATTGTTTTATACTAGCGTAGATTGGGTTGACTTAACTTCATAATGACAGCTGGGACCTGGTGCCCATATGGGCATGTGCCGCCCTCACCTTGGCTGGTGTGTGCGGCCAGCTTCCGGCAGGTTCTCTCTGAGAGAGCCCTCCTGGAGCTGCGGCTGCTGAAGTGATGCAGACAATGTCCCCGAGGTCTTTGCTTTCCTCTAGGGCCCAGCATGGTCCATCCGTGCTTCACCTTAAGTAATTCTGACCACCGGGAAAGAACTTATGCCTGCAAGCCATAAGCGATGGTTTTTAGCTGGTCACTGCAATTCTTACTTTATTATATCAGTCATACATGTTTGAAGAGGAGTGTTTTTCTTTTTTTTCTTTTGCTTATTGAAGTAACTCATCACAGGATTCCCTGGCAGGAAACCCCACCAAGATGTGAAATAGACATAACGTAAGGACGTTTACATAAAGGCATAAATGCCATTTGTCAAACCAAGCAACGTGCACCATGGTTGATAAAACTACATGAAGAGCTTCGGAGCCGCGGAGGTGAGCGCAGCCACAGGCGTGCGGAGGGCAAAGCGGGGAGATTCCCGCACGGAGGATCGGGGCCGACCGGCGCTCACCAGCCCGAGAGGCTTGTCTGCTCACCCGCCGGGGCGGGCGGGGCTGGGAGCTGAGGCTCGGGCTTCGGTCGGAGCGCAGGGAGAGGACTGGGGTTGGCGGCGTGAACACAGCCTGAGGGGGTTAATGCGCCACGGCTGGCCGGGAGGGGTTCCGGGGAAAAGTCTGGACCTGCCGAAGAGGCAAGAGACTTTTTCTTCCCTCTTTGTTTCCCGGTGCGCGAGGAGAGGGGATCCAGAGCCGCTTAAAGGAGCTCCAGAGACGGGCGCGAGCCGCGGCCATCAGCGCGGACCCCAGAGACGGGCGGGAGACGCTAAGGCTGCTGCTGCCGCCACCAAGGGGCCTGTGTGCGAGCACAGGTCACTCTCCACACCCCTCTTCTGGGGAGCCTGTGCAGCCCGCCACTGCCAGGTTCCCGGGATCCAGGGACAATTTCTCAGGGAGAACACACGGCGGGCCTCAGGTTGCTGCAACGTCACGCCGACTTCTGCCGCCGCAGGCCCGCCCCGCACTCCGCGCCCCTCCCTCCCCCCGGCCTGAGTGAGCCGGAGACCCCGAGTCAGCGGCTCCTTTAACCCCGTCCTGTCTGAGCGAAAAACAGACGCCCTCCATTGACCTACACGCAGAGGCGGGGCCAAATCCAAAGCGGAGCCCCTGTGAGCTGTGCGAACAAAGAAGAGAAAGGGAAATCTCTCCCAGCAGCCTCAGAAACAGCGGATTAAAGCTCCACAATCAACTTGATGTACCCTGCATCTGTGGAATACATGAATAGACAGCGAATCATCCCAAATTGAGGAGGTGGACTTCTAGAGCAAGATCTATGATTTTTTTCCCCTTTTCCTCTTTTTGTGAATGTGTATGTGTATGCTTCTGTGTGAGATCTTGTCTCTATAGCTTTGCTTCCACCATTTGTCCTAGCGTTCTATCCGTCCATTGTTTTTTTTAAATTTTTTCTTAATAATTAATTTTAATTTAAATAACTCTATTATACTTTACCTTTTTCTATCTTTCTTTCCTTCCTTCCCTCCTTTAGACAACGAATCATCCCAAATTGAGGAGGTGGACTTGGAGACCAAGTTTTATGATTTTTTCCCCTTTACCTCTTTTGTGAGGGTGTATGTGTATGCTTCTATGTAAGATTTTGTCTGTATAGCTTTGCTTCCACCATTTGTCCTAAGGTTCTATCCTTCCCTTTTTTTTTTCTCTAAATAATTATTTTTTTAATTCAATAACTTTATTATACTTTATTTTATTTTACTGTATCTTCTTTCTTTCTGTATTTTTTCCTTCCTTCCCTCCTTCCTTCCCTCCTTCCTTCCTTCCTCCCTCCCTCCCTCCTTTCTTTCCTTCTTGCTTCTTTCCTTCTTTTCTTCTTTCTTTCTTCCCTCCCTCCCTTCCTTCCTTCCCTCCTTTCTTTCTTTCTTTCTTTCTTTCTTTCCTATTTCCTCCTACTTCTACTAATTCTCTCTACTTTCTCTCCCTTTTATTCTGAGCCGAGTGGATGAAAGGCTCTTGCTGCTCCAGCCAGGAGTCAGGACTCTGCCTCTGAGGTGGGAGAGCCAACTTCAGAACACTCGTCAAGAAGAGACCTCCCAGCCCCACATAATATCAAACGGCGAAAATCTCCCAGAGATCTCCATCTCAACACCAGCACCCAGCTTCACTCAACGACCAGCAAGCTACAGTGCTGGACAACCTATGCCAACCATATAGCAAAACAGGAACACAACCCCACCCACTAGCAGAGAGGCTGCCTAAAATCATAATAAGTCCACAGACACCCCAAAACACACCACCAGACGTGGACCTGCCCACTAGAGAGACAAGATCTAGCCTCATACACCACAACACAGGCACTAGTCCCCTCCACCAGGAAGCCTACACAACCCACTGAACCAACCTTAGCCACTGGAGACAGACATCAAAAACAACGGGAACTACGAACTTGCAGCCTGCAAAAAGGTGAACCCAAACACAGTAAGATAAGCAAAATGAGAAGACAGAAAAACACATAGCAGATGAAGGCGCAAGATAAAAATGCACCAGACCTAACAAATGAAGAGGAAATAGGCAGTCTACCTGAAAAAGAATTCAGAATAATGATAGTAAAGATGATCCAAAATCTTGGATAGAATGGACACAAAATGCAAGAAGCAGTTAACAAGGACCTAGAAGAAATAAAGATGAAACAGACAATGATGAACAACACAATAAATGAAATGAAAAATACTCTAGATGGGATCAATAGCAGAATAAATGAGGCAGAAGAACGGATAAGTGACCTGGAAGATAAAATAGTGGAAATAACTACTGCAGAGCAGAATAAAGAAAAAAGAATGAAAAGAACTGAGGACAGTCTCAGAGACCTCTGGGACAACATTAAACGCACCAACATTCGAATTATAGGGGTTCCAGAAGAAGAAGAGAAAAAGAAAGGGACTGAGAAAATATTTGAAGAGATTATAGTTGAAAACTTCCCTAATATGGGAAAGGAAATCGTTAATCAAGTCCAGGAAGCACAGAGAGTCCCATACAGGATAAATTCAAGGAGAAATACGCCAAGACACATATTAATCAAACTGTCAAAAACTAAATACAAAGAAAGCATATTAAAAGCAGCAAGGGAAAAACAACAAATAACACACAAGGGAATCCCCATAAGGTTAACAGCTGATCTCTCAGCAGAAACTCTACAAGCCAGAAGGGAGTGGCAGGACATACTGAAAGTGATGAAGGAGAAAAACCTGCAACCAAGATTACTCTACCCAGCAAGGATCTCATTCAGATTTGATGGAGAAATTAAAACCTTTACAGACAAGCAAAAGCTGAGAGAGTTCAGCACCACCAAACCAGCTTTACAACAAATGCTAAAGGAACTTCTCTAGACAAAAACACAAGAGAAGGAAAAGTCCTATAATAACGAACCCAAAACAATTTAGAAAATGGGAATAGGAACATACATATCGATAATTACCTTAAATGTAAATGGACTAAATGCTCCCACCAAAAGACACAGATTGGCTGAATGGATACAAAAACAAGACCCATATATATGCTGTCTACAAGAGACCCACTTCAGACCTAGAGACACATACAGACTGAAAGTAAGGGGATGGAAAAAGATATTCCATGCAAATGGAAACCAAAAGAAAGCTGGAGTAGCAATTCTCATATCAGACAAAATAGACTTTAAAATAAGGACTATCAGAAGAGACAAAGAAGGACACTACATAATGATTAAGGGATCGATCCAAGAAGAAGATATAACAATTGTAAATATTTATGCACCCAACATAGGAGCACCTCAATACATAAGGCAAAAACTAGCAGCCATAAAAGGGGAAATCGACAGTAACACATTCATAGTAGGGGACTTCAACACCCCACTTTCACCAATGGACAGATCATCCAAAATGAAAATAAATAAGGAAACACAAGCTTTAAATGATACATTAAACAAGATGGACTTAATTGATATTTATAGGACACTCCATCCAAAAACAACAGAATACACATTTTTCTCAAGTGCTCATGGAACATTCTCCAGGATAGATCATATCTTGGGTCACAAATCAAGCCTTGGTAAATTTAAGAAAATTGAAATTGTATCAAGTATCTTTTCCGACCACAACGCCATGAGACTAGATATCAATTATAGGAAAAGAGCAGTAAAAAATACAAACACATGGAGGCTAAACAATACACTACTTAATAACGAAGTGATCACTGAAGAAATCAAAGAGGAAATTAAAAAATACCTAGAAACAAATGACAATGGAGACACAACGACCCAAAACCTATGGGATGCAGCGAAAGCAGTTCTAAGAGGGAAGTTTGTAGCAATACAAGCCCACCTTAAGAAGCAGGAAACATCTCGAATAAACAACCTAACCTTGCACCTCAAGCAATTAGAGAAAGAAGAACAAAAAAACCCCAGAGTTAGCAGAAGGAAAGAAATCATAAAAATCAGATCAGAAATAAATGAAAAAGAAATGAAGGAAACAATAGCAAAGATCAATAAAACTAAAAGCTGGTTCTTTGAGAAGATAAACAAAATAGATAAACCATTAGCCAGACTCATCAAGAAAAAAAGGGAGAAGACTCAAATCAATAGAATCAGAAATGAAAAAGGAGAAGTAACAACTGACACTGCAGAAATAAAAAAAATCATGAGGGATTACTACAAGCAACTCTATGCCAATAAAATGGACAATCTGGAAGAAATGGACAAATTCTTAGAAATGCACAAACTGCCAAGACTGAATCAGGAAGAAATAGAAAATATGAACAGACCAATCACAAACACTGAAATTGAAACTGTGATTAAAAATCTTCCAACAAACAAAAGCCCAGGACCAGATGGCTTCACAGGCGAATTCTATCAAACATTTAGAGAAGAGCTAACACCTATTCTTCTCAAACTCTTCCAAAATATAGCAGAGGGAGGAACACTCCCAAACTCATTCTACGAGGCCACCATCACCTTGATACCAAAACCAGACAAGGATGTCACAAAGAAAGAAAACTACAAGCCAATATCACTGATGAATATAGATACAAAAATCCTCAACAAAATACTAACAAACAGAATCCAACAGCACATTAAAAGGATCATACACCATGATCGAGTGGGGTTTATTCCAGGAATGCAAGGATTCTTCAGTATACGCAAATCAATCAAGGTGATACACCATATTAACAGATTGAAGGAGAAAAACCATATGGTCATCTCAATAGATGCAGAGAAAGCTTTTGACAAAATTCAACACCCACTTATGATAAAAAGCCTCCAGAAAGTGAGCATAGAGGGAACTTTCCTCAACATAATAAAGGCCATATATGGCAAATCCACAACCAACATTGTCCTCAATGGTGAAAAACTGAAAGCATTTCCACTAAGGTCAGGAACAAGACAAGGTTGCCCACTCTCACCACTCTTATTCAACATAGTTTTGGAAGTTTTAGCCACAGCAATCAGAGAAGAAAAGGAAATAAAAGGAATCCAAATTGGAAAAGAAGAAGTAAAGCTGTCACTGTTTGCAGATGACATGATACTATACATAGAGAATCCTAAAGATGCTACCGGAAAACTACTAGAGCTAATCAATGAATTTGGTAAAGTAGCAGGATACAAAATTAAGGCACAGAAATCTCCTGCATTCCTATGTACTAATGATGAAAAATCTGAAAGTGAAATCAAGAAAACACTCCCATTTACCATTGCAACAAAAAGAATAAAATATCTAGGAATAAACCTACCTAAGGAGACAAAAGACCTGTATGCAGAAAATTATAAGACACTGATGAAAGAAATTAAAGATGATACAAACAGATGGAGAGATATACCATGTTCTTGGATTGGAAGAATCAACATTGTGAAAATGACTCTACTTCCCAAAGCAATCTATAGATTCAATGCAATCCCTATCAAACTACCACTGGCATTTTTCACAGAACTAGAACAAAAAATTTCACAATTTGTATGGAAACACAAAAGACCCCGAATAGCCAAAGCAATCTTGAGAACAAAAAATGGAGCTGGAGGAATCAGGCTGCCTGACTTCAGACTATACTACAAAGCTACAGTAATCAAGACAGTATGGTACTGGCACAAAAACAGAAAGATAGATCAATGGAATAGGATAGAAAGCCCAGAGATAAACCCATGCACATATGGTCACCTTATCTTTGATAAAGGTGGCAGGAATATACAGTGGAGAAAGGACAGCCTCTTCAATAAGTGGTGCTGGGAAAATTGGATAGGTACATGTAAAAGTATGAGATTAGATCACTCCCTAACACCATACACAAAAATAAGCTCAAAATGGATTAAAGACCTAAATGTAAGGCCAGAAACTATCAAACTCTTAGAGGAAAACATAGGCAGAACACTCTATGACATAAATCACAGCAAGATCCTTCTTGACCCATCTCCTAGAGTAATGGAGATAAAAACAAAAATAAACAAATGGGACCTAATGAAACTTCAAAGCTTTTGCACAGCAAAGGAAACCATAAACAAGACCAAAAGACAGCCCTCAGAATGGGAGAAAATATTTGCAAATGAATCAACTGACAAAGGATTAATCTCTAAAATTTACAGGCAGCTCATGCAGCTCAATAACAAAAAAATAAACAACCCAATCCAAAAATGGGCAGAAGACCTAAATAGACATTTCTCCAAAGAAGATATACAGACTGCCAACAAACACATGAAAGAATGCTCAACATCATTAATCATTAGAGAAATGCAAATCAAAACTACAATGAGATATCATCTCACACCAGTCAGAATGGCCATCATCAAAAAATCTAGAAACAATAAATGCTGGAGAGGGTGTGGAGAAAAGGGAACACTCTTGCACTGCTGGTGGGAATGTGAATTGGTTCAGCCACTATGGAGAACAGTATGGAGGTTCCTTAAAAATCTACAAATAGAACTACCATATGACCCAGCAATACCACTACTGGGCATATACCCTGAGGCAACCAAAATTCAAAAAGAGTCATGTACCAAAATATTCATTGCAGCTCTATTTACAATAGCCCGGAGATGGAAACAACCTAAGTGCCCTTCATCGGATGAATGGATAAAGAAGATGTGGCACATATATACAATGGAATATTACTCAGCCATAACAAGAAACGAAATTGAGCTATTTGTAATGAGGTGGATAGACCTAGAGTCTGTCATACAGAGTGAAGTAAGTCAGAAAGAGGAGGACAAATACCATATGCTGACACATATATATGGAATTTAAGAAAAAAAAAATGTTATGAAGAACCTAGGGGTAAAACAGGAATAAAGACACAGACCTACTGGAGAACAGACTTGAGGATATGGGGAGGGGGAAGGGTGAGCTGTGATAGGGCGAGAGAGAGACATGGTCATATATATACTAACAAACGTAAGGTAGATAGCCAGTGGGAAGCAGCCAGATGGCACAGGGATACCGGCTCAGTTCTTTGTGGTGGCCTGGAGGGGTGGGATAGGGAGGGTTAGAGGGAGGGAGACAAAGAGGGAAGAGATATGGGAACATATGTATATGTATAACTGATTCACTCTGTTATAAAGCAGAAACTAACACACCATTGTAAAGCACTTATACCCCAATAACGATGTTAGAAAAACAAAACAAAACACATGAAGCTCACAGTGCTCTTGAGTACCAGAACTGAGATGGATTTTTCTTTGATGTCAGAAGGTCATGATGTTTTTCATCCAAGAATAAAACAGTGGAAACTGTGAATGGAGACCAAGAAGCCAGTTTGTTTTCAAGCAATATCTGTCATCTGGAAAGCACCCTAGGAGGGCCTGGTAACTGGAAACAGCATTGCCACATGAAATGGCTCTCAGAGCTGAAGGGGCTCAGGCTGGGGGGCTAATTCCTACAACAAAGTCTTTTCTGTGTTCAGGTGGACCCAGGAAAGGCACAGGCTGTGACAGTGGCCATGACAAGCCTTCAGCCCGAGGTCCCGTGAGGGAAAAACGTGTCTTAATTGTTGCACCGTTAATTATTTTATGAAAAGATGAATGAAAAATGCCAGCAAACCCGATGAATGTGCCCATGTGATTCGGGCTCCTCTCCTAAAAGGTTATCTTTGCTTCATTCGACATGTTACCACATAACATGTTTACCACATAAACGCATTTGATGGTCCACAGAGTCTGAATGTGTTCTTTAACTATTTTTTTATTATGTGTTCTTTAACTATTTTTCATTTTATGTACAAATTGCACAGTAACCAAAGCTGTCTCGAATGTCTAGAAAAGCCTGTAAAAGCCATTGTCTCTCAGAGTTTGCTTTAAAATAACCTCCACTATTAGAATATTATGCTTCCACTAGGTGCTGCTTTAGTTGGTTTTGCCACTAGTACTCAGAAATGAAGTAGGATTAAAAGTAGCACCGTTGCCACTTTGCTGTACACCTGAAACTAACACAGCATTGTAAACTCGACTCCGATAAAAATTAAAAACAAAGTAGCACTTTTTTCATGATGTGTGATTCCCAAAGTTGTCTACTTTAGTCCCATTGTTTAGGGAGTTTATTGTCAACTAACAGATAATCAGTGTGTTACAAATTCAAGATAAAAATAGATCCCAAGTTAATAAAATGTTTGGGATGGGAAGTATTGAGCCTGAAAAAAGGTTTAATTTTGAATTTTAAAGAAAGAGAATTGTTAAGTTGGGAAGTTTAGTGACAATGAAAATGTGTCTGAATTCTAGTTCATTTTGATCAATGACAACAGCTATGTTGGAAGTTACAACGGTAAATCCTAGGCTTTGTGGTTTGATCTTGTTTTTTTAATCTTCCATGTGTAAGATTTTGGATTAATTACTTAACCTCTTTTTAGGTGATTTCTTCTTTTTAAAAAATTGAGGCAAACTTGGTATATACATTATTATCTTTCAGGTATACAACATTATAATTTGACATCTGTGTACACTACACAGTGATCAGCACAATAAGTCCAGCTGTCATCTGTCACCATACAACTGACACCCTTCACCTATTTTGCCTACCTGCAACCTCCTTCCCCTTTGGTAACCACCAAACTGCTCTGTGTATCTATGAGTTTGTTTCTGTTTTGTTTTGTTTATTTTTAGAGTAAAAAAATATGAGTAAAATCATATGGTATCTGTCTTTCTCCGTCTGACTTATTTCACATAACATAATACCCCGAGGTCATCTTCACTGTCACAAATAACAAGATTTCATTCCTTTTTATGGCTGAATAGTTTTGCATTGTGTGTGTGTGCATATATATATATATATATATATATATATATATATAT